>NC_139155.1:7163612-7763612 GCF_964270905.1 Leucopleurus acutus
TAGTTTTTTCTTTTTACATTCTTAAAACTGTGTAAGGAAAATTTAGATATAAATTTTCTCCGTAACTCCAATTACTTTTTTCCCCATCATTCCTTTTTTTTTAAATTATACATCTGATACCTTGCATGGCCACATCTCAAATTTCAAACCTGTATTTTCTACTCAAGCACAAGGATTTTGGCAGTTCAGTCAGAGTGCTTCTATTACCAGTACTTATTATTTATACTTTGTTTGACTAATAATGATGGTGTACTAGTGCTAGCTGGAATCTTTATACCCAATATAAATTCTTTGATTCGGAAAAGAAAAACAAAAGAATATAATTGTATGGTCTGTATTCCAAGAAAACTAGGTATTTTTGAACATAAAAAGTAAAAATTAGCTTAAATAATTATATGTCAGGACACATAGCTTCTTAGAATTTTTATTTTGTCTTCTGCTTCAAATTTGTTGGTCAGAATATGACGTAATTTTTCTTAAACACAAAATGCAGTAATGCCACTTGTTGAAATTTTTATCCTTAGGCATATCTTCAAGGCTTGAGATGTGAACTTAAATGATCACAGAGAATATATTAAAAGTCAATCTTGTTTCATGTATAATTTTTCCAGGCTTTTATAAAGATAAATCATTATTTCAGCAAACACTGCGAGTGCATACTTAGTCAATAATTGAGTGGCTCTTTGTTGATTATATACATGGCACGCTACCAAACCGATATGAGGTATGGTTTCTGGGAATCCGAAGTTCACAAAGAAGTGAAAAGAGAAATGTACAGTGGAGTGTTTTAAGTACTCTACTGCATTAAGCTATGAACTGAATGTTGTCACTGCACAAAGGAAGGTTGATATCTCTTTCTGGATTTGTCTGGAAATACTCAACAAAAGAAAACATTTCAATAACAAAACAGATTAGGTTTTGCTAAATAGGGAAAAACTAGGCAGCTGGCTGATAAGGCTTTCAGGTAGAATGGTAAGCGTGTGGATTATTTTTGAGGGAGAGTTACAACTTCAGTACATTTTCAAATTAAGATTCAGGTCAAGTGAGATCCGAGAGGTAGATTTGGCAAGTCTATGAAAGGTGCTGTAGAGAATATGCTGAGGAATTTAAATTGTGTGAAGTGAGAGGAAGGTTCCAGTAGTGTACTGAGAACTGGGACAGGAGAGGAGCTCCAACTACACAGGATATTAGACTCAGAGCATTTCATGGACTTTAGCGAAAACTGATGTTGGTTCTCATTTCTCTGAATCGAGTAAACCTCTTGAGGAAAGCACCTTGACATTGATCTGTAACCTCTCTTCCTTGCAGAACCCATTAATGAATTCAGGCAAACTTCTTAGCCCTCATTAAAGTTCACATGTGTGCTCTCCAGCGCACTACAGTGGAACACTTGACTAATTTATAACAAAGATAGACACATCAACAAACCTTGCTACTAGGAATTATGAAATTTTATTACTTCAGATATAATGCCCTGCCACAGCTATGAAGAATGTACGTACCTTAAGGTGCAGTGAAGATTAAAACCTTCCCTCTTTGAGTTCTTTGAGATAGATGAAGCCAAAGAAAAATAAATTATGTGATAACCTGAGAAGACTACCTTCTTTAGGTCACTTGGTTTGCCTTTAATAGCATGGTTGGCAAATAATTACACATACATTTCTTTCAAATATAAAAATAAGTTCATACCATAATTAGAAAAATACTACAAAGGCATATAAGCCATATATATCTACTGTGTTTTGGTTAAATTACTTAAGCATGAGTCTTTCTCAAGTTTAATATGTATACATTTACTTGTTTCTTTATAATCATATAATATTTCAAAGTATTATATACCCTTTTTCTTCAAGATAAAAAGAAGAAAAACAAAAGGAAAGTTTAAAAATCTTTTCTTTTCTCTCTCTTCCTCCTCTTTCTTCTCTTTTTTGGCCAAATTAAGTTTTTTCACTTGCTTCTGTGTGTTTCTTTAATTTGTCGACAGCCACTTCAAATAATGCTAAAATAAACTTCCATCTACAAGTATACTTACATACGGGGCCTGTTACTTTGTACAAGGGAATCAAAAACGCTGATCAGAAGATGAACTCAGTTTTAAAAGGACTGTGATGTAATTTTCCCATACGATCACAGTAATTCTCACTTCCTTCAGAAATATGTGAGAAGGTCCATTTCCCCAAAGGTCAGAGGCAACGGATGCTGTAAAATTTTTCTTTTCCTTGTTGATCGATTTGTCATGTGAACGCATATTCTGATTTGCATTTGTTAAATTACTAATGCAATAGCATCTTTTTTTTACTAATCTTGATTCGGTATTTAAATTTTTAACAATGATTTACCATTCATGGACTTTGCTCATTAGTTAATTATATGGTTTGTTTTCTGCACATCATAAATATTAACTTATGTTCATTTTTAGGAAGTAACTTTTTTTCCTAAACAAGTTTGGAGAAATCTTCGTCGGCATTTATGATGGCTTAGCATATATATGCTCAAACTGTCTTTAACTTCATGGCCTTTGGGCATCCCATCCTTACTGAGGTTGTAAGCTCCGTGAAAAGATTTTTTCTAATGCTTAAGTTGTGTTTTTTTTTTTTTTTTTTTAAAGGCTCACTCTCTTGATTTCTCTCCCTAATCTGTTCCTTCCACACTCCTTTTCAAATCGGTAAACTGATCATTGTGTGCTGGTCTTAAGTAAAACCCTCGACCTCTTTTTCTTGATGTGTCGCTTTTCCTCAACCCATATAGCCAATAAGGCTACTCTAAAACGCAGGCCGAATCGCCGCATTTTTCTCAGCTCAAATGTTACCCGCTCAGTGTGGCCTGCTCGCATCGTCCAGTATAACCAGACCTACTTCCTCATTCCCACATCCCCACAGCGGCACTCTCTTAATTCCTTTAGAATGTTTAATTGTGCATTTATTTACTTGTGCATTATTTTAATGTTACAGGATGACAACGACTAACAAACGTTTAATACAGCTCTTACTTTCTATTGCTGAAAATATTGAGCCATGATAAGTACTCATTAAGTGTTTGCTGAATGTTGGATGCCCTCGGGTTTTCTATGTACACGATCACAAATCTATTGTATATACGTATGTATGTAGGTAGGTACGTGGTTAGAGGAAAAAGCATGATTTCAGACAAACAGGAAATGTGAGTTTGCAAAAATTCTTTCTTCACTTCTTTGTGCCTTTTAACTCTGAGCAACCACGTCTTACTTTAACTTAAGACAAGTTCCACCCATTAACTATTAACGTAGTGCTCTGACCTGGGTCTTAGTTTCCTCTAAATTACCATAGTACTCATACTGTACCTCTTCTTTCTGACCACCACGTATATAATTTAGATTACAAACATTTAATTGTATGTGTTTCATTATCTTATATAATATGTAATAAATATATTTTTAATTTAAAGTTCATTTTAATCTCTTAATCTGATATACTAAATCTGTTTTATTTAGGTAATATGAGGCCCATCATCAAAACGTTAATTATCTCTTCAGCTCTGTCTAATTCCATGTTGAAATCAGGCCTTGAGGTTTACTTCCTTCAGCTGCTGCTCCTGCAGAATGGTCAGCTTCCACACTCTCTCCCTCACCATTTCATGTTGTCTTTCTCTGTTGGTCCTGTTTTTGAGAGAGAGCTACCCTGTTTTGGTTGTGGTTGTTTCATTTTCGTTTTCCTTTTTATCACTTTCCTATTTTTATAATGAACATGTTATTACTTAATGATTAGCTCAGAGAGGGATTCTCAAAGTGTAAACTCACAACATCTTGACCAGAAATGTAATGAGAACCTTTGCTACCTCAACATGTGTTATGAGTTGGATTGTGTTTCCCCCAAATGTGCTGAAGTCCTAACCCCCCAGTATCTGTGAATGTGGCCTTATTTGGAAATAGGGATTCTGTAGACAAGTCAAGCTCAAGTCCTTAGGGAGGGCCCTAATCCAGTGTGACTGTGGGCTTATAAAAAGAGGAAATTTGGGCACATCGACAAGCACACGGGGAGAACATCATGTGAACTTGAAAACAGAGATCAGAGAAATGCATCTAAAAGTCAATCAATGCCAAAGATTGCCAGAAATCGGCCATAAGCTAGAAGAGAGCATGGAACACATCCTCTCTCAACAGTCTCAGGAGGAGCCAGCGCTGCCAACAACTTGATCTCGCATTTCCAGCCTCCAGAACTGTGGGAGACTAAATTTCTGTTGTTTAAGCTACCAGTTTGGGGTACTTCAACACAAAGACTGTAGCAAATTAATGCAACATCTAAACCTTATAAGAAAAATTCTATATTAATATTTTACATAAATTAAACAATATTTTGATTCAAATCCAAATTCTATGAAACGTAATTTCATTCAAAATGCTCTTTCTACTGTATAGGTTAAAACTGTATAGGCTCCCTACAAGAAATAAATATTCATGCAATTCTGTGGTTATATATTAATAGTACTAAGCCACTATGCATGAGGAGCCGGTTTACGATTATATAATATTTCTTTTTATTTTTTCTTATCATTGGCATATAAGCCCTGTATAAATTTAAGGTGTACAGCGCATTCAAACTTTGCCTACATAAAAATATATATACACATATTAATGTCCCTTACACAGAAAATAACAATTATATTTACAACGATGAAGTTTACCTGACAAATCATTCAAGGAGCTCTACACACTGCCTTCAGAATACTTTTCTTCCTGGACAGTAACTCTGAAATGACAGCCTAGCAAGATTTTACTAGGATACCTCCTCTTCTTCGTCCTCTCCCTGAATCTTCATTACAGGAAACCATAGAAACAGGCACAAAATAGTGATGACATCTAAGAACTTTGTCATTTTTTGCCCACTATTTTCCTTAGCCTTCCAGCTCCTATACTGATAATAGAAAGTTGACCTTAAACCCTCTCAGTCCTAAGTCCATGGCCCTCTCCTGAAACTAAATGACACAGAACATCAACCACTTGATAAAGCCTCTCGCTTAAATCCCTCCCTGCTATCCCACCACTCCTTCCTTTCTTCCCTGACATGACAAATGAAGCAAAGGCAGAAGATTGAAAAAAACAATCTTTCAGAGAAAAATAAAAGGCATTTATCCTGGTTATTGCAAGTAAATTACTACCCTGAATCATAATTCAGAAATGTAAGCCAGCTTTTTATCCCTTATCATTATCGGTGTTGAATTATTCAGTGGTACCCATTAGCAATGTGATAACATAGTGATTTTATATTTAGGCTTCCTTGTACAGGATGTCAGCAGCTTACTTCGAACACCTGACAAGTTGACTGTGCACTGACTCAGAAATGATTAAAGTTAGTGACCAGGATAAAACAGTAAAATCTCATTTCACTTTTCAAAAAGCCATGCCTAGAAAAATAGTCTCCCTTAACACTCCTCCTTCTTCTTATCATAATTACTATTACCACCACCACCATCATCATCATCAAATAGGCAACAGTCAAGAGCATCTCAATTACAATTAAGAGCTAAACTGTCTTAATGTGCCATTTTCCTTATAATGTATTTTTTTTAAATCTGAGATGCCCAGCTTTCCTCTTTCTAGTTTCAGATTTTTTAAGGAAATATATGTATTTTTTTCTTCATACACCTGCACTGTAATTTATAAACTGTCAAGTAAATCCCTTTGCACTTTTTAAAATGCTGTTTCTTTCTCTGGTTGTTTTATTGCAAAGGTACCACATTTAATCTTGCAGGTATGAAGTCATTACCACCTGTCTGACAAAAAAAGCAAGTTCTCTAACTTTCACCAGAAGGTTTTCTGTAACTTTGTTTGCCCCTGTAAAGAGAGATTTAAAAAGAAAAGAAAATCCTAAGAGGGAAATGTCTTTATATATGGATAGAGTTTTTGATTTATATTAGTGGGGATAAAAAGGAATACCATATAAAGTTTACACAAATCTATGTATGCAATGTGTTCACATTATGGAAACATGAAATATATTCACTTTGCAACCTCTCTTTCACTTTCTATAAATGATGGGCATTTTAACAATGACTGTCTGATTTTCTCTGGGTTGTGAAATAATGAGTTTTAAGTTCTCTATTAAATTTGTTAGTATGCTTTCCACAATGTGTGCGTTTCTTTTATATTAATAAAATAACATACATTAAAATTATAATATAAGTATAGTCTATACCTTACGAATTAAAACTTTTAAACAGAATTTTTCTAAAAAGCACAATGTCATAAGCAAATATTTGTGTGTTTATGTGCAAACATAAAGAACATAAATAGTATTTACTTTTCATATAGTATTTAATGTGTAATGACATTCTTATTTTCAAAGATTTTTCCAATTTGTAGAAATATTTAGGCACATCCCATAAAACTTCTAGGAATTTAACTTAAAATAAACCTGCCCTTGCTATAATGTTTCTACTGTCTTCAAAGCTAAGTCCAAATAGTCCAAGAACCTGGCTTTTTAAATGGCTTATTGTTCTACTTACACTTATTACAAATGAGCATAACATGTGTATTTACTTTTATCAAAGGAAAAATTCAATTTATTGAGGATAATATAGTAATAAATTTAATAATTTAAAATAATTTTAAGAAGTCACTGAGTGCCTAGAAATACTCTTTTAATCTTATTTTTTAAAAACAGAAATTTGAAAGAATACTGATTGATTATTTGCATCTCAAATCCTGTTTGGAAGGCTCTTTTTCCCTAAATTAGTGCATATTTATGAAAGGTTTTAATTCATCTTTTCAGTATGGCATATAATCAACATTTTTTCTGATCACGGCCTTAAAAGTCTGCTTAGAGGAATTCATTTGAAGCCAAGCAAAAGAGCCCCAGAATGCTTGCTTATCCACGTTTTCATTTGCTTTCATTTCAACCTAATTATTGAAAATGCTAAAAGTTTATAATTATTTAATGACCTTGAACCCGTTTCTATTGATACATTGTTCACGTATGTTTTACTGGCCATACATCTAACATATATTACGTTCCAAGCAATATTTGGACAAAATGCATCATACCTGGTAAAGCTGGGTATAATGAAATCTCAGGAACATATTTCATGATTTAAAAAAAAGTTAAAATACTTTAATGCTCAAAGAGGTGCTGAAATTCTTTTAAGTTACTCACCACCATCAACCCTAGGTTATGGATTTAATTCTGCACTACCTATAGTACTCTCTATCCAGTGAAAACTTGGATTCTTCTTAGACCTAGACACCAGGGAGTTCACTATTCAGTGGCCCTGAATAGTAGACCTGGAATATTTGAGGAGCAGCCAGGAGGCCAGTGTGTCCAGAGCAGAGTAAGCAAGGAGGGGAGAGGTAACAGAAGAGACTAGATACCTATACATAAGTGGGGGGCAATGGAGCAAAGCAGGAAGGTCCAGCAGAAATGTAAGGTGAGTCATAAGCATAATTTAAAAATTTCTAATAGCTACATTAAACAAACTAAAACAGATTAAATTAACTTTAATAATACATTCTAAGTATGATGTAACAAAATTAAAATCATTTCAATATGGAATTAATTCAAAAATGATTGAGATGATTTATATTCTTTGTTTTTACTAAATCTGCAACACCTCACAACTTGGACTGTGTTGTACAACATAAGCATAGATTCTTGAACCCTATTCTGAGTGACATGGAAAACCTATGAAGACTTTGGGGGCAGAGATGTAACTGTCTCCGTCTTTCTTTTGTGGTAAAAACAAAGCAATGGGTTAAGCAATAAATGAACATTTAAACTATGTGGATATCAAGTATAAAATTACCTTCTAAGAATTTAATATAAAGTGAAGTTTTAGAATTCTTAAACACCTTTATGTAATAGGAGGAAACCATACAGTTATAAGAGACAGCTTAAACAAATGTTTACTTCAACATTCAAAAGTTAAATGTAACAATTATTTAGAAAAACTTTTACTATGTTCAGTAGTTTGTCATGTTAAAAGTATAAATAAAAGTGGGAATATCAGATGGAATATAACATTTCCTTTGAAACAAGAATATTTAAAAATAAATTCATTAATCTGGCCACTCACAAAATATGAAACAAGTAGAAGAAATATTACTAAATCATTTGGGTATATGAAGCCCTTATACCCTTTTAATAATAGCTTTATCAAGGTACAATTGATAAAACAAAGGACTGCATATATTTGATGTATACAAATTCTTGAGTTTGGACATAGGCCAACAACCATGACACCATCACCAAAATCAAGGTAATAGACATGTTCAACATCTCTCAAAGTTTCCTTGTGTCTTTTTGTGTTTTGTTTCTTTCTTTTGTGGTGAGAACACTTCACATGGGATCTACTCTCTTAACAAATTTTAAAGTGTACAATCCAGTACTGTTAACTAGAGACACTGTGTTACATGTCCCAAATAAACCAATTAAAAATGAGCAAAGGACTTGAACAGACATTTTTGCAAGGAAACATACAAATAGCCAGCATGTGTATGAAAAGATGCTCAACGTCATTAATTGTAAGGGAAATGCAAATCAAAAATATAATGAGCTATCACCTCACACCTGTTATCTCTAAATCTCTAGAATTTGTGCAAGGAGCGTTACAGATACTTTATACTCATGGAACTACAACTCCCCATTTCCCCTCACTCCTCACTCCCTGGCAAACACTATGGTATTTTCTGTTTCTATGAGTTTGACTATTTTAGATACTTCCTATAAAAGTGGAATCAGGCAGTGTTTGTCCTTCTATGAATGGCTTATTTCACTTAGCCTAATGATCTCCAGGATGCAAATGTTGTTTGTTGTTGCAAATGGCACAATCTCCTTATTTCTTTCTTCCAATTTATTTATTTATTTATTTTTGGCTGTGTTGGGTCTTCGTTGCTGCCCGCGGGCTTTCTCTAGCTGTGCCGAGCGGGGACTGCTCTTTGTTGCCACATGCGGGCTTCTCATTGCGCTGGTTTCTCCTGTTGCGGAGCACAGGCTCTAGGTGTGCGGGCTCAGTAGTTGTGGCGCATGGGCTTAGTTGCTCCGCGGCATGTAGGATCTCCCCGGACGAGGGATCGAACCCATGTCCCCTGCATTGGCAGGCAGATTCTTAACCACTGTGCCACCAGGGAAGTCCCACAGTGTCCTTATTTTAAGGCTGAATAATATTCCATTGAATGTACATACAACATTCTCTTTATTCATTGGTTGACAGACAATTGGGTTGTTTCTATATTTTGGCTATTGTGAATAATGCTGCAGTGAGCATGGGAATACAGATATCTCTTCAAGATCCTGATTTCAATTCTTTTGGATATATATATATGTCCAGAAGCTGTATTACTAGATCATAGGGTAGTTCTAGTTTTAACTTGAGGAACCTCTATACTGTTTTCTCTGGTTGCTACAATATATTACATTATCTCTAAAGGTATACAAGGGTTTCATTTTTTTACTCAACCTTGTCAATACTTATTATCTCTTGGGTTTTCTTTTTTGAATAACAGCCATTTTAACAGGTGTGATGTGATATGACATTGTAGTTTTGATCTGCATTTTCCTGATAATTAATGATATTTAGCATCTTTTCATCTACATGCTGGCCATGTTTGTATGTTTCCTTGGAAAAATGTCTGTTCAAGCCCTTTGCTCATTTAATTGGTTTCTTTCCGAATTTTTGTTGAGTTATAAGAGTTCCTTATATATATTAGAAATTAACACCTTATCAGATATATGGTTTGCAAATATTTCAGCCCATTTGGTAGGCTGTCTTTTCATTTTATTGATTATTCATTTTGATGTGAAGTGTTTCATTTAATGCAGTTCCACTTGTCTATTTTTGCTTTTGTTGCTTCTGCTTTGGCTGTCATATCCATAAAAGCATTGCAAAGACCAATGTCAAGAAGCTTTTCCCCTCTGTTTTCTTCTAGGAGTTTTACAGTTTCAGAGCAGTTAGCCAAAAAGGAGTAAAATGAATCTACTCAAAAAGGAAACGTTAAGATTATCTCTGTTTGCAGATGACATGATTCTATATGTACAAAACCCTAAAGATCACACACACACGCACACACACAAACCTGTTAAAACTAATAATGAATTCAATAAAGTTGCAAGATATAAACTCAACATACAAAAATAGTGTTTCTATACACTAAGAACAAATCATCTCGAAAGGAAATTAAGAAAACAATCCTATTCTTAATAGCATCAAAACGAATAAAATACTTAGGAATAAGCTTAACCAAGGAGGTGAAAGACTTGTACGCTGAAAATTACAAAACACTGATGACAGAAATTAAAGGAGATGAATATTGAAAGACATCCTGCTTTCATGGATTGGAATTAATATTGTTAAAATGTCCATACTATCTAAAGAAACCTACAGATTCAATGCTATCCCTAACATATTCCCAATGGTATTTTTTACGTAAGGGAAAAACACTTCTCAAATTCATGTGGAACCACAAAAGACTCCAAAAAGCTGAAGCAAACTGGAGAAAGAGCAAAGCTAGAAATACCATGTTTCCTGATTTCAAAATGTATTACAAAGCTACAGTAATTGAAACAGTATTGTACAGTATAAAGACAGGCATACAGAGCAATGAAACCAAATAAAGAGCCCAGAAACAAACCACTTGTGTATGTTCAGCAGATCTTTGACAAGTGGCCCAAGAATACATGATAGGAAAAGGATAGTCTCTTCAACAAGTGGTGCCGAGAAGACTATCCACTTGCAAAAAAAGTGAAATTGGGTCCTTACACCATACACCAAAAACTCAACTCAAACTAGATTAAAGACCAATGTTAGACCTGAAACTTTCTCCTAGAGAAAACAGGGGGAAAGACTCTTGACATCTACTCTTTTAAGTTAAAAAGTAAAAATTAAAAGTCTGAAGGGAAATTTTGCAAGTGTGTGTTGTGTTTATTTTACAGTTCGCAGACATTGTTAGAAACTAGGTTCTGGAAGCAGCTGACCCTGGAAATCAATCCCCTGTCAAATCCTGCCCCCTTCACTTATCCCTTCGCTACCCAGTAATTACCTCACAAGAGGTGGAGATTCAATGACCTAAGGATCTGGTATAAGGCCATGCTTGATAAAGGTTAGTCACCAGTATAATTACTTTTTAAGATAGGGACATTTTTCTTACTTTGTAACAACTAGAAAAGAAAAGCTTGAGCTACAAGATATGGTGAAGATGCACATAATAAACAAAGACCTTGGGTAATAAAGTAAGACTTTAGGAAATTTAATGGGAAGCCTCTTTTTCATAAAGGCATAATAGAAAGATAACAAGGTGGGGAGAAAAAATCCATGTATGCTTGTTAGAATGACTTTTCTGAAAAGGTAGCATAACTTACACAAGAGGTTTAAGTTATGGACAGATTTCTGGAGTAACTTTTCAATTAGAGAAGTAGTATGTGTGATGGCAGAGTTAGGAAAAGTTTGACATTTTTCAAGGCTCATAATTCACAGTAGTTCTAAAAGCAGTAATTATGGTCCCAAATGTATAAATAAGATAAAGATGCAGTTTCAAAAAAAATATGAATACTATATTTTTCTAATTTATAAATATATCTAGTCTAAATATTAATATTTTATTCTTATTCATTTACTTCTCAATGTGTTAATGTTACATGAAGGTATGTAAAAACATCTTCAATTTTAGAGAAGTCAGTAAATTATATATATATGCATATATATAAAAAACTTTCATGAAAATTAGACCGTATAATAATTGATATTTGTATCTAAAAGAAAATTATTAGTATTTATATTCTTTAGCATTTGATAAAGGATTTTAGATTTTCCACAGTGAAAAGAAGAACTTATACAACCATATATAAAATATAAAAATAAATATTATAAATGTCCCATGAACATTTAAATGTAGATAAATAGAATATGCATTAGCATATGAAAGAATGAAAAATTGAAAAAGATGACTAATTTTTTAATTTCTTGAAAAATATATTAATTCTAATCAACGTTTGTTAATCAAAATACATAAAATGCCTTTATAAAATTAATTTTTATTCTTCAACTCTTCACATTCAAAGATATGTACAAGAATTGCAAGATAGGTACTCAAAGAAGACAACTGGCCAGTGAATGTGTAAAGGTAAGAATGCAAAAAAGTCAAAGTGTAGGCAAATAGGAACAAAAAAGTTATAATCTGTGGATAATATACCTAGAAAATCCAAGAAAAGGTATGCAAAGTTTTAAAACCATGGGTGCTTTAAAGTGTAAAGATACACAACAAATATAAAAAGTATTTTCCCCTGCATTCTAAAATAAAATATATTTTAATAGACCAGGGAAAATTCCCTTAAAATCGTAAACTGGAAAATCCTTTCATTTGTAAAATGTATTTACATCTCAAAATAGTAAAGATCGTAATTGCCAATTTTATATCTCATCATTTTGTTCTCCCCACAAAACAAGATGTAAACTTTAAAACTTACATTTTTAAAACTTAATACTTAATATGTATATAAAGTTTTAAGCAAACAAGTTTATAAGTTTATGTTGTATTTGCTTCACTTGAGAGTACACAGTTAAGCTTCATCCAAGTTATTGCATGAAGCTGTAGTCTGTTTATTTTCTTTGTTCTTTTCCATAAATGGTCCTCGAACAATTGGCTATTAGATAAAATTTATTGGACATTTATTTTAAGCCACATAGAAACATCAATTCCTGGGATAATGTAAAGCTAAATATGAAAACAAAACAATAAAGATTTAGAGGATAATACTGAAGAGTATTTTCTTGACCTTAGGATAGGTAGATACTTCTTAACAAGACCCAAAACAGTAAAAAGAAAAAAATTATGAAGATACTAAGTATTAAAATAAGCAAATCTAGTATCAAAAGACAACTTATAGCAATACAAGCCACGGACTGAGAGATTTGCCACACATACAACCAAAAAGAATTGTATCCATAATATTTAAAGAACTCCTACTCATCAATAACAAAATGACAGCCTCAGAGAAATACATGCAAATGTTTAAACTCATGCTTCACAAAAGAAGAAATCCAAATGAAAGGTACATGATGAACAGGTGCTCAATTTTCTGAGAACTCAGAAGAGTGAAGTCCCCCCAGGAGATCTCTCTGCACACGCACAAAATGGAAACAATTTTAAGTCTGAATAAAAAGGAAGTATTTTTGAGGATGTAAATAATAAGAATTCTCACATATTGCCGACAGAGTGCAAACTAGTACACCTATGTCAGAAAATACATTTTAAAAAACTCAAAGATAGTCACAACCCGGAACCAATCTATTTTGCTTATATCAATAGGTATATACTATAGGGAAATTTGTGTACCGGAGGATCAGGGCATCCTCTATATAGCTGCACGATTTGTCAAGGCCCCCAACGGGTAATTATTCAGATGTTCATCAGAACTAGAATGGATAAATAGATTTTGCTAACTTCGAAGTCTTATACTGTAAATATATGCAAGTTAGTAGCCATAGATGATGTTTACTCCCTGCTTGCTCAGTGTAAGTTGTCTTCCTAAGAATTTACATTTAGTGACTCAGTCAAATCTCAAAGCAAGTATCAAAGGTAAATGCTACCGTTCCCATCTGATACATGGCCAAAATCAAGGCACGCGGTTTCGAAGCAACTTCCCTAATGTTCCAAAACTAACAACTATAAGAATCCAGAGAGTCTAACCTTAAAGCTCTTGCTTTCGATTGTTATACCTTACCACCTAATTGCTTGCACGTGTGTAATGAAACTGGGACTCAAACCATGATGAAGAGAGCGCCAATCAACGTACGTTTTCCAGATCAAACTTCGAGTCCGTTAAAGAATTTTAAAGTGTACACGCCATCTAACACAATAAGCCTTATCTAAGAAGCAGTAATAATATATATTCAGGGCAACAGTTGAATGTATATAGTATATGCATTTTGCGGGAAAATGAGTATATGAATTTTCTGGAATAAATATAGTGATGGGTTGTGAGCTCTCAAATAAATTGTGACCAGTGGATTTTCAACAGGAACAAATAATCTTAAATAAGGGGATACAGTTTACATTACTTAGCTATTTTTCAATAACTCTGTAGCAAAGCCTTCTGTGATAGACTGTGGGATAAATGGACATGTATATATTGGATGGAGGAAAATAATTTGATTAGTAACAAGTGATTCTCTACAATGCAAACATTTTATCATTAATAATAAATGAATATCAATCTGGAGGTTTCTGACCTTTGCATGTTTATTTTTGATATTTTATCAGATATTTCAATGAGAGATGAATAACACACACACCAAATTTAGGTTTTACAAAATTGGAAAGATTGCAAAAATTCTAGATGACAAAAATCCAAATTCAAAAATTTTTTGAATTAGTTAAATCTAATGGAAGAAAATCAACAAGAATTAATGTCTGGATATATCACAATCCATCTTTAATGTTCTTTTGCACATGTATTTGGAGTGTTTTCACCCAGTGCTGTGGCTTCAGGTTGTATCTACAAGTTGGTAACTCTCACATCTATACAGCCTGAAATTATGTTTGATTTCCAGACCTCAGCATGCAAATGTCTAAGGAATAATTACAATGGGACTTATTTCAGGCACTACAATTATAAAGTGCTTATCCGACGTGTCTTGCTACATCTGTCCCCCTTTAATTTCCATTCTGGTTATGCCATCAGTTTATTGTATAATACAAGCTATAAACTTAATTACCTTTACATTTCCAATTTCCCTTCCCGTGAATTTCATCTGTCACTAAATGCTAAACAGCCTCTTTTAAACACACCCTTTCTTTTCATCACATCTGAACTTAAACACCCAGGGACTCTTATCTTCCCTTCCTTCATCAGCCTCCAGTGTTCAACCCAGTCTCCCCTTCAAGTCATCATAGGGGTGATCTTTCAGAAATATAAAATCTAAAGATGACAGTTCCCTGCTTAAAATACGTTCACCTCCTGGTTTAGTTTCCCCTCCTTCGATTATCACCAAATTAACTTCAGTTGCCATTCCCCTTGGGTTGCCTCAGCTGCAGAGAGACAACTCACAAGGTCACACCCTTCCCAGAATGTCCTAAACCTTAATAGACAAAAAGGCCATTTTAGCCCATTTTAGAACAATCCCAATGTGTCATTTTATTCCCAGAGGTCCTCCTGTGATTGGCTGAGGTGTCCTAGAACCGACATCACATCCTGTCTCCTTGCATTGCCCATTCTTCCCGACCTCCCCTCCCCTGCACAGGTGTTGACCCCAAGGGAATCTCCCTAACACGGATCTTGCACACCATCACCTGTTTCAGAGTCTCCTTCCAGGGAACCCAAGCTGTGGCAGTGTACTGACATAATGGATGTAGCACTTCCAACTTTTTTGCAATGGTTAGTCCAAGCTGGCATATGTCTGCTATTTTTAGTGTCTCGACCAGTATAAGGAAGTATATTAATAAACAGGAATGCATTTACCACAGAATTATCATGATACTAAACCAAGTCATGAATCCTAGAGAAAAGGAAGCCAAGACACCTGTCCTCAATACCAGAGAGATCATTATATGGGCAAAGGTAACAGCCAGGATCTAGCCAGGAGACAGAAACCGTATCAGTTATTTTAACAGATAAAATTTTACTTAAAGAATTATCAGTAATGCATAAGGCACTGTTAACCATGAAACTGATAAGTCAAAGAGAGAACATTAAGGTAACAGGGTGGGAGCCGAGTGGAGGATACCTACCATTCCAAGATGAACACTGAAATTGTTAACATTTAGAAGCTCAACGAGGGGCACCAAGGAGGTAACACCCTGACCTCTGAGAAGGGTCAGCTAATGCTGGTGGCTCTGAGAAGGTGGGGGAAGCCAGGGCAATAGAAGCAGCGCCCCTCCAGGTGGTGCTGGGCCGTAAAGTTGCTCTGGGAGTGTTGGAGCAATTATGATGTGAGTTCAGCTTCTTCTACATGAACTTCACTGCCTCAGTTGAAGAGAAGCATGGCTTGGTGACACTGACAAGGTCCCTGAAAAGGTCAGCAGGAGTCAACAGCTGGAAGCCATTTCCTTTCCTCCTTTACTTTGCTGTCTCATCAAATCAAATCCTATGGACAGAGCCTACCCCCGATGGGCAATGCAGACACCTAGCGTCACAAATCCAATCAGAAGAGTGGCTCTGAAGCTGGGAGAAGAGCTTGAAAATGACCCACCTCCACCGCCGGAATGGTGGCAAGATGCTCCAGAAATACAACCTAAGAAGAACTCGTTTTGAGGGAGGAACATCTATTCCCTTTTGATCACATTTCCAAGTGGAGGAAGGTGAGTTAGAGTTTCATTCCCCATCTGTCAACCACCCCTCTCTCAGGGAAGAGCTGTCACTCCTCCAGTGGATGAATTTGGCAGAAGGGAACAGGACTGACCAAACCATTCCTGGTACCTCGCGGTACATGTGCCCTTTGGATGAATTCTCAGCTAACTCAGGAGGGAAATTCAGCAGGACAGGCAAAGCCTCTGCAGGCGGCAGCAGAGTCTGTGTAGCTCTCCTGTGACTGAGTGAATGAGTTTACTCTAAGGGAAGAATTACTAGAATACCTGTGCAGTCTCATCAGATTCAAGCCATACCCTGCAATCTAGCTTTATCTCTAACTAACTAATACTTTGAGTTTGTCTGACTTATATCTTGTATCCCAATGGGCCCAGAGCTCAGATGGGAAAGAAAGAAAACAGGATGCTGTTCACTGGCCTTTAAATGCCCATAATTACTGATGGCTAGACATTTCCAAAGACTGAAATAGCCACAAATGTAAGGATGCCTTCTACTCTGAAGTACTCCTATGAGCTCTGCAGATTCAGGCTTTAATATGCAGAGTATTTTTTCCTCTGAAACGTTTCTGTACCTCAAACCAGGGGTAAAGTATATTGTACCAAGAGTCCTGGCAAAGAAAGAGGCTACCATATTGAAATTATATACATTTCGCGAGTGGTGAAAATCGGGAATATTTCATCATTAGTTATGCCTCTAGGTAAATTTCCACCTACCCGAAAAGTGCCTGATTAAATAAACTATGAGAAAAACATCCAGGTATATACTGAAATGTCTTTTCGTCTCTGCTAAAAAAACAAACAAACAAAAAAACTATCTTCAGAGTTGTGAACGCCTCTCAAACTGTACCCACAGTGCCCTTGTGATTAACTGGTGTTTCCAGATTTCAAAAACACACAATTTTTCATGGTGTATTCAAATTAAGATAAGATTTTATGAAAGGTGAGTAGATATTAACCAAGTTCACTTTAGTGAGGAATCATTTCTCTATACTTTGGGTTTGGCTTTCTCTTCTCCATTTGTATTATTGAGATCAACATGATTAAAACTCTGTTTGCTTCTCTCAGTAATCAGCCCTGTGAAATGTAAAGATTTTTAAAATTTTAGTCATGAATCATTGAATTACACCACATTCATTTCAACCACAAAAGTGCAATGATCAAGGAGATCTGAGATAGGTGATCACAAAGCAATTAAAAATATTAGATAATTAAGCCTTGCCTCTGAACCATATAATTATTCTCTCTCTCATCTACTGAATTATGCCAGGCAGGGAAAAAAGAAACTTTAACATGATCTATTTAAAAATATCAAAATAATATGAATTATAAAGCAATTCAATTTCTCTAGCTCTGCTATGCTTTTCCCCTCTTGTTTTTATGCACAGATCAATTTCCATTTCAATGACAGATATGAGTTCAAGTAGTAGGTTGAACATCTCTCTTTTATTAGAGTATCTTTGTTATCATGAGTAAAATTGAGCTGGTTTTCATTCAAATCTACTGTGTCTACGAAACAAGATTTAGTCATGCATTAAATGAAGGTTTCAAATAACATTATGCTGGGAATTTTTTACACGTTAAACACCAATAGTGTGCTTTCAATATGTGTATTGGCATAACAGTTATGCAATAATAAAATACAATAAAACTTTATAATGCTCCATTCATACCAATAGTTCCCACAGCACAGCAGTTCTTCAAATGGTGAGTGAAAAATTAATAAACAGGACGAATCTGTGGAAGTGGTGTATAAAAGATGTGACGGACTGGAAATATCAAGCAATAATGAATGCCAGATCGGATTCCTTTGGCAAAATTATAGGACTAGTGCCTTAAATGGAGCTTTGAAAAAATGAATTTTCAGTGATTTGGAAACAGCTATGTGCACGGTGACAAAGCTAATGTTGAGAAAAGAAAAAAGATGAACAGCGCAGACAACAGACTTGAATTGCTCTTTCAGATAGAACAGATAGAAGTTGTGTAAATAATAGGATTTGAGGGTTTCTCTACCCAATTGTAAATCCCTGAAGGGTAAGTTAGACAGACTTCATGATCACACCAGATCTTTAGCATAACATCAGCTGTAGCTGTAACTACCAGATGACACACTAGCATTTGGAAAAGCTTCAAGTATATATATTAGCTTCTTATATTGTTCTGTGGGTGTACTGGTAACAGAGTTTTCGTACAATGGACTGGCTTCAAGGTTGTGTCGTTAACAGTGTAGTCCCTGGTCTGGTCTGAGGAAATACTGTAAACCCAGGCCTAGTTATTTGTAAACATTTTATTTTCAAAGTCCTCTGGAGGGAATCAGGCTTTTAGAAAGCTCCAATTTTTCAGTTGCTAATAAAAAGTCTCAAATTCAATCATCTGTGGCAGGGATGTTATATTTACTTAATTCCAGGAGCATCTGAATTCTCACACACAGACTTATTGTTTCCCGTTTTGAACTTTTTTATCAGATGCAGAGGTGATGGTGGTTCAGTTGAAAAGAAGAAAACGGCAACGGTTACCATAAAACAGCCCAAAGCTCTCCAGACTCAGCACAGAGAAAGAGAGAAAAACAATTTGCTAAACTGATCATAGAGTGACTTACCAGTCAATTAAGGAACACTTTGCAGCAATGCAAGGGGATTTCAGACACAGATGAATTACACCAAGATTGCTTTCTTTATTTGCATTGCAAAAACCAGGCAGACCGTGATTTATATAAAGAGCTTCATAATTTTGCAATTTCCTATTGCCTGAACTTTTATTTTGACACAAGGGCCATGTTCACCTGAAGACAGTCACTCAGGTACTTTCCAAGCACGCCGCTGAGAAATTGAAATTAGGAATAGTGCACTGCCAGATGCTACATTCTAAGGAACCTTGTAAAAAGCAGTACTCAAGTGTCACTTTGAAGAACACCTGTTAGACATTGTATTTGAAATGAAATACTCCTTGAACATTTTAGCTTGTAAGCATGATTTTTGAAGTACTTAATTCACAACAATTGCACAGAGGATCTTTTCACGGTGAGCTAAAGACATGTCAGTTTTTGACACTCAGTGGAAAGAGTGACTCATCATGGTTGCTGATAACATGTGACTGGCGTTGAAATATACCCTCAGTAAATCCCTCATGCTGGGCTGCTGCTCCAGAAATGTGATGCATGAGATTCTGGAAGGAAACCATCTTTTTAAAAATATTTAACTTTAATATTGGAACGCTTTAGTTTCTAGTCTGAAATCTTAGAAGAAAACAGGGCATTTTGACTTAATACCAGTAATGTGCCACGTCACTTATAAGGGAGAACATGTTCTTTGAGAAAAACTTGCCAACTCATAACTGTTTCGTAACTTCTTACCGAAATGGAACTGTTTGACCGTATAGCAAAAATAGATATATCATGCCGCCTAATTTTAGTATCAGAACTCAGTTTTAAGATAGGTCAGTTTTTGAGGTTAAAGATGAAAGTATCTTAAATCCCTTGATTAGCAATCGCCTTCACTGGGTATAATATAGTATTTCTAATGCTATTTTGAGCTAGTTTTCAAGGTCCTGGCTTAAGGCTGGCCAGTTCCTTTTCCTGAGCGGCTGATTAATTCTGCAATCCAACCACGTCCTATTGGGTTTTCACCACCCAGGTCCACACTACAGCAGCCCTAGTCACTCCAGGGCCAAGTAACAGCTAGGAAGAGCCCCTGTGCCCTAGGAGTCTTTAAAATTATTCAAATGATGGAATCCACAGGCAGCTCGAGAAACCTAGGAAACTCCATCTTGCTTGCCATACATAAGATGCCCCCTGCAGCCCTGGCTTGCTGTTATCTTGTCGCCAGGACCACCCCCAGGGAGCCCTGGCACCTCCTCTCCTCGGAGTTGTAGGGGAGAGTTCTGCCTTTCACGTATCATAGAGCGTCAGTGTCTTGTGTCCCACCATCCAGAGAATCTCTAAATTGTATAAATACTAGGCAATTAGAACTGCTACTTATTTTCATGTTTCCTCAAATGAAACCTAAAGTTCTATGAATGAAACCTTGCAGGTAACTCTATGAAGAACACTGGGGATAGGAAATAAGGCAAATCACTAACAGCTTTGTATTCGTATCTTTTGTAATCAGAGTCTGTTATGTAAGTAAAACATGAAGCGATAGTTTCACTTCTTCAAAACTTCTAGCGCCGCCACTCATCATCCCGCCCCAAGCCCCAGCACCCAAGCTCTCCAGACTTCCCAGCACAGGCATTGAGACCATTGGCGTGGACCCCACTTGGGGATTTCTCCCTCTTTTCAGTCACCACGAGAAGCCCAGGACCGTCAGACATTTCTCAAGGTCCTACATCTTGGACCCTTATGACCCTTTCCCAACCTGACGAATTTCTGAAAACTTCCCCTGTGCTCTCTGGAACTCATGATTCTTCATCAGAAAAATCCCCTGTAGCTTGGATTCTTCTGCTATTCCCTTTGCCTTCTACCTCTGACCCTTGGCTCTCCTATAAGGACTGGGACCCCTGCCCCTCTCTGAAGCAGCATGTCTTTTCAGGCCCAGGAGTCACTCACGAGGGGCGTGGGATGTGTACTCCTCACTCTACTTTGCTACCTTCAAATCATGTTCTTTCCCTCTTCCTTCAAACCACCTAAGATTTCATTTTCTGCTCTGAGATTGTATCACCTGGTACTCCTTGCCAAAGGTATCTATCCAAACCCTCAACACTCTCCTTGAAGATTCTATTATATGTTCTGGCTCTGTTTCTCTTTCTCTAGCACTACTCCTTAACTTTGAACATCTAACAGTCAACACTCCAATACCACAGTCTCTCAGATGGTTGATTTGTCGTCAGCTCCGCTTCACCATTACCCCCACTGGCATGCCCCAGACCCCTGGCATATCTAAAAGCCACATCTCTGCCCAAATCACAATTTAATGCCCCACCCTACGACTACCACTGCTAATGTTTCCAGGTGACAGGCTCCTACCATCACTTCAACAACATTTACATTCAAGTAGGACCTGAAATCCATTCATTCTACCGTCTGTTCACAGGTCTACTCCAGTCTCGTGACCACACTGTCCCAATACAGATTCAAAGGCCCCCAGTTAAGTCACTGTGGTGCACAGTCTCTACTCCCTTGCTTGCCAATTTTGTCATCCTATTTGCCTTGCAAAGCATTCACTCTAGTTAAGATTACTTTTTTTTCCCCAGCTCTGTCACTAAAACTGCACAGCTGACGGTGTCTCGAGAAAAATACATGGAAAAGTACAAGTTCACATTAAATCCATGAGCTCTAACTTTTTGTACTGGGCTCTTCGTGCTTGCCAGCAATGCTACTCCGTTTCTCTAGCCCATGCCTTTAATATAAGAGCATTTCCTATCTTCTCTCTACCCAAGAATTCAAGTCTGTTCTTGGCATTCTCCGGCTTCTAGTTCATACAGAAAATAAAAGCTATCAGAATAGAGCCCCCCACAGCACCAGGACACATGCACAGCCAAAGGCACCTCTGTCTTCACTTCTCTTCATGTGAAATAATGGCCTTGGTCCCTATATAATGATAACCATCCCATCTGTATACTACACCCCATGTCATCTTACTCTTAGACAAAGGGCATTTGTCTAACAACTGTCCACTATCCCCAAGAGCCATCACTCTCCACTCTCCACTCATAAATAAGACAGCAATGCTACTCAGGATTTACCTGGTCTCCTTGGCAACTTGTGCGTTCCTTCTCTTCTCTTTTGAACCCTGTTTCAACCCTCATCATGCCATTGGAGTTGGTCTCTTCAAAGCCACCAATGACCGAAATACAATGATGAGTCAGTCCTAGGACTTTATTTCCTTATATCTCTAGCAAAAGTTGAAACAATCATTTTTTTTTCTAGAAATATTTTCCTAGTTTGTGTTTCAAGGTAACCAGAGTTTCTGTGTTTCGATCTCTTTGTGTGTGAGTGTGTGTGTGTGTGTGAGTGTGTGTGTGTGTGTGAGTGTGTGTGTGTGTGTGAGTGTGTGTGTGTGAGTGTGTGTGCTTTCTCAGCTTCTTTTGGCTTTTCAACCTCATCTCTGCAAGATTTGAAGTTAGATAACCAGGTCAGTCCATGTTCATCTTCTTTCATTCCTATACCCTCATTCATTCCCTTGGTGAACTCATCTATTATCAATTGTTATCATCAGATGCTAAAGGTTTTCAAATTTTAACTCCACTATAGCTCCAACTTCGACCTCCCTGCCCTTCTCTTGGATGGATGCATGGCTCACGCCCTCATTGAGTCTCTGCTCAAACATAACACTTGCAGTAAGACCTTTCTAAATCCCTAACCCACCTTTAAATTACCACCCTCTCACACATCTGGACTTAAATATCCCCATTTTCACTTCCTGATGTATTATTAACATAACATTTTATCCTGAGAAGCATACGTTGTACTCTTTTAGTTATTTTCTGTCGATCTTTTTTTTTTTTTTTTTGCAGTACGCGGGCCTCTCACTGTTGTGGCCTCTCCCGTTGCGGAGCACAGGCTCCGGACGCACAGGCTCAGCGGCCATGGTTCATGGGCTCAGCCGCTGCGCGGCACATGGGATCTTCCCGGATTGGGGCACGAACCCGTGTCCCCTGCATCGGCAGGCGGACTCTCAACCATTGCGCCACCAGGGAAGCCCCGATTTTCTGTCAATCTTTCTTTCTCACTTCCCCTTACCACTAGCATATGTCTTCTGCAGAAAAGGAATTTTGCCTGTTGAGTTAACTGTTAAATCCCCAGTGCTTAGAAAAATGTAAGGCATGCAATAAATAAGTAACAGAGACATATTTCATTTCAGGATCTCTACAACATTGCTATAATTTGGCTTCCCACTTTGATCTCATAATGTTCTTCTAGACAAGGTTTAAATTTCAGCCAGTTTTAATATTATTGGTTAAACAGTACATGCTTTTGCTTCTAATTTTTCCTTCTGCCTAGAAGATACACTAAACCTTCCCCTCCTTTGCTTTATTTCTACTTGATAAATTTCTTCTTATCTTTCACATTTTATCAGCATCATAAATACTTCTCTGATATTGTCAACTGAATTTACTCTTTTACCTTTCACAATTTTTAACATTTTCTACAGCATTTCAGTGGATATTTGCATAGTAGAATCCCCTTTACATCTTTCTTCTACCCTTCTAAAGGTGACTATTTAGGACAATGTATTTATTGTAAACTATTGTTATACACGCTAATGTACATGCATGGATTCAAAAGCGAAGACTCAGGCACTCCTATAAGTGAGGGAATAATCTATATCAGGCACTGATAAATGTGTAATATAGAAAATGAAAATACTACACAACTGTCTCAAGGGCACATCTACTGATGCAAACTGACATGTAGAGTAATAAATAATTTCTTTTTAATTTCATGGCAAAGAGAGGAAGGTGGTAAATTTTCTCCACTGTGCTATCTCATCTATGCTTATACTTTAAATTATAATTATATGTGAAATGTATAAGTTTTCCATCTTTCACTTACAATACCTCTGAATTGTTAATCCCAACCGAATTTTAAAACAAATAGAATCATCGTCAACAACAATAAACATGATATTGCTAATAAATTTATGCAGTGTTATATACACCCTAATATTAGCAGCAAATTTATAGTGTTAGTAAATATTTTAAGAGCTATCTCTTGTGCTCTGTTTACTATTTTAGAAAACAAAGGAAAACCTTCAATTTGAATCAAAGTTTTTATCAATTTTTAAAGTATTTCCAGCATTGCACAACTTTTCTCTCACCCACAAGTAATGTTAAAACAGAATGAATCATGGCACTAGTTCTCTATAACCTATGACTGTACTAAAAGTCAAGGGGTATGTTTTATTTTAAATTTGGGTACTGGGTTTCTTATGTAAACCCCTTGCTAAATTTTTTTAACAACCATAATGAAAAAGAGAAAAAAACAAAAAACAATACGGAATTCTTTGACAAGGATCCACCATTTAGGGGCAACATAAATTCTTCAAAGAATACATAAATATCAAACAAATAATCAAAAAAGGGTTTTTTTCTATGCTGTCTAGTATTTATTCACTTTATGGCTTAGAAGCTACTTTTTTTTCCTTTGTAACATTCAGTGTCCCAAACTATAAAATACAAAAACACCACCAAATTGGGAGTTCTTCTGATGATTAAATGAGAAAATGAAATAAAGCTTGTCATAACACATGTTTAACAAAATGTGTGCTATCTTCCCATGGATTCGTGTGAAAGAGAACATAGGTTCGTCACAGAATGGCTCCCACACCCTGGGACTTCTCACACTTCACTTTGACCTTGGCTACCAATTGGTATCAGTGATTATAGAAACTCATCAATATCCAGGTCCTGGGCTTCCCTGGTGGCGCAGTGGTTGAGAGTGCACCTGCCGATGCAGGGGACACGGGTTCGTGTCCCAGTCCGGGAAGATCCCACATGCCACGGAGCGGCTGGGCCCGTGAGCCACGGCCGCTGAGCCTGCACGTCCGGAGCCTGTGCTCCGCAACGGGAGAGGCCACAGCGGTGAGAGGCCCGCGTACCGAAAAAACAAAACAAAACAAAAAATCCAGGTCCTCCTCTTCAACCCCCAAACCCGTTTTGCAAGTAGGACCATTATATAACTAGATGTGTTCAATAGAATACAAAGGAGAAATCTTTGGCGCTCTTCTAATGAGGCAGCTAATTCCTTCAAAAGCCATTTTTTCTTTCACCTCAGGCTAACCTTTGTGTTATAAGCTAAAGAACCCACGAGAATGGAGCAAAGCTTTCCCTCGAGATACCGTTTAGAGCAGAAAGCTGCACTCTACATTGACTGCGATGCGAGTTATAAATAAGACTCTTTTTCACTATGTCATTGAGATTTTGTTTCTATTGTTACAGAAATTAGCATTCAGTACTCTGGCCAATACAGTATTTAAGCAGTTTATTCATGCAGATGTAACATGAGGCGGATTTTGCCTGGGCAAAAATAACTCATTCCACTTTGATGCCCATAATTGAGGTCCTTCATATGCTGACATTCGAGAAACTCCATAGTTAATTGTTGTAACTGTTATAAGAATGGAAATCAAAGTTATAACCATAAAACAACCAAGGTCAAGTAAAGGAAGGATAACTATGAAAAGTATACTTTTAACGAAGGTATTATTTGAATAAGTTGACTTTTCCAAAGCCAAAAAAACTTAAAAATATAAATGTGTTGACATTTATTTGGCTAAAAATCCAAAATACCAGACTCTCTGAAGCAAACAGGCTTACCCACAAATTGCAAAGTACACAAGGAAGACACTAATTGCAGTAACCACTCTTTAAACAATCATGCAGAAATGTATCAGTGGATAAGCTGTCAAAGAAGCTGCATTTAAGATTTTTATGAAAACAAAACAGAAAAAGCAAAGCTCCTCTTCGAAGGAGGTAGGAGATGTGGACTCTGTGTAATTAGTTTCAGTGTACTGGCTGTGTATTGGAAGAAAATAAGTGTTTTGTCTAGAAAACAGGTTACATGTGAACTACTTAAATGCTCACACTTTGATTTTTTGACTCTATAATTTCAATAGCTTGCGGGCACACAACAGGAATTTAAAGAAGAAAACACCAACAGTTTTAGTTTCAGATGAAGAGACTCGTGGAACTACAGTCAACACCTACCGCTCTCTCAGTGTTTTCATACTACATAGGCCATTATTTCACCCTTTCAGAAACAGTCCTGGCAGTCACAGGTGATGAACCAGACCACGAGTAATTGGCGCTTGCATAAAATAACGGAGACTAAAAGTGTCATTCCAAGCAGAGATTTTTAAGAATGGCAGCAGAGCGACAAATGAGAAATGTCTTCCAATTCTGCAGTGAGTCTAATTAAAAGTATGTGATACAATAAAGGAAAAAAAAATTGCTAGATGCTGGTAACTCTGTATCTTTCAGATATTGATTTTAAAATGAAAGCATTATATCCTTCAGCTTTCAGTTAAGATCCAGAAATCACAAAAGGTCATCTACACCCACCCTGAGAAGGAGAGTAAGATGGATGAATTACAAAGCCACACAAGTTTTTCTACCCATCATAGAGCTGAGGACAAAAAGAAACACAATAAAACTAAATTGCAGAAAAAGTGAAGGCTTTGCTAGAAGAGAAGAGACCATAACTGCTTTCTCTTCTGCTGGAATGGTGAGAGTGGTGGTAAGGGGTAATCTTGAAAGACATATGGAAGGCTAAAGGGGTCTAAATTTTAATAAATTCGTAATATCTAGGTACAGGTTGACATGAGAGATCAGAATCCTGAGGGGCTGCAGTCAAAGACGGTGTCTGGGGCTTCCCTGGTGGCACAGTGGTTAAGAGTCCGCCTGGCAATGCAGGGGACATGGGTTCGTGCCCCGGTCCGGGAAGATCCCACATGACGCGGAGCGGCTGGGCCCGTGAGCCATGGCCGCTGAGCCTGCGCATCCGGAGCCTGTGCTCCGCCACGGGAGAGGCCACAACAGTGAGAGGCCCACGTACAGCAGGAGAAAAAAAAAAAAAAAAAAAAAGACGGTGTCTGCACAACCCACCATTTTTCCCATGGTCCCTCAACAAAGTCGACAACCCAGAGCCCTCAAGGCTTGGGGCAGGGCAGAAGGACCCAGAGAAACCCTCCTCCCCCACTCCAGGGGCCTGGGCCGTCACAGTGCGCATGTAAAGCAGACTGACACCTGCGGCGCCAGTAAAAGCAAAGCTCTGATCCAAGAGCCTTCGAAGGTAGTGATGAACACACTAAAGCCATGAAACAGCTCAATCACTGTCAGATCCACACATACCCCAGACTAGGGCTTGAAAGTGAAAAGGGCATGTTTTTTCCTGCGGGTAAATATTACTTAGTCTATAACGCTGTTTCACACACAACATCCCAAATAAATTTTAGAAGCATGAGACACAAGGAGAAAGTAGAAAAATATGACCCATGTTCACAGATGTGCTTGCGTCCATACACGAGTCAGAATTTTCTCGTTCCTGGTACGTCCAAATTTTTTTCAGGACATCCTGAGTAAATATACACACATAGGCTACTGAGGTTTAAAGCAGAAATGATACCAATATATCGCGAGGTTCCAGACATGCAGAGGTAAAACATACTTTTTTAAAGTTGGATTCAAAATGAATTATTTTCTGATTGACAAATGTTATAAGTCTCTTCTTTATGTTCAATTTTTGTGTTGTAATATTTAAATATACTCTATTGAAAAGATGGTCTGTTTCAAGAAAAAAAATTTGAAATTCAAACCATGTTTGATGTTTAAAGGCACAAGACCTCACTCAGATCGTGTATATTCATTTACATTTTGAAACTTATAATAACGTAATTTAAATATGATGTGACATCCTTATTTCATGCTATTCCAAATGCTGCTCTCAAGCTTTATATTTTGTCTTAATCATAGGGAGAGCTGGCAGCATAAATGACATGTTAGTGCTGCATATATATGGCTCCTCTAGTCCTGTAAAAACAAACACATATACCAGCATATATATTTTTAAGCGTCAATATCAAGATTTCATTTGCTTTCAACACAAAGCTAACATCAAACAAACGTAATGAGGGCTGTTCTAATTAAGTGAAGAGTTAAGCAAAGATTCCTTGGATAAGACACCAAAAACTCACAATACAAAAGAAAGTACTGATAATTGATTCATTAGAATGTAAACTTCTGCCTTTCAAAAGACAATGTGATGACAATGAGAAGCCCCAGGATGGGAGAAAATATTTGCAAAATATACATCTGATTAAACCCTCACAACTCAGTAAGAAATCAAATAACTCCAAAAACTTTTTTTCAAAACACATTTACCAAAGAAGGGCTATGAATAGCAAATAAACACATGAAAAAATGTTTAACAATATTAGTCATTCAGGAAAATTAAACCTGAGATACCCCTACACATGCATGGAACAGCTAACTTTCATGAAATCTGTGAATACCAAATGCTAGCAACTCAAACTCTCATGACATTGTCCTGTGGAATGAAAAATGGTACAGCCAGTTTAGAAAACCGCTCGGCAGTTCCTTTTACAGGTAAATATCATGTCATGTGATCCAGCAATCACACACTTAGGAATTCACCTAAGAGAAACGTCAACATATGTCTATACCAAGACCTATATATGAATATTTACGGTACCCTTAGTGATGACAGCCCAAATCTGAAAGCAACACATATGCTATCAGTGAATAGAGAAAAATTTCATAGTATATCCATAAGGTAAAATGTTACCCGGTAATCAATGGAAGTGAACTACTGAAAAATACAAAAATATTGCTGAAGTGAAAGCAATCAGATATAAAAGTCTACATAGTCTTTGATCCTTATTATATGACAATCTGGGAAGAGAAAACTAGAGAGACAGAAAGCAGATCAGGTTTTGCCAAGAATGGGTCAGGTGGTGAATGGGGGAAGGGGACTGAGTACAAAGGGACATGAGGGAACTGAGGGAGACAAATATTCTATATCTTGATTGTGGTAGTGGTTATGTAATAGTATATATTTATCAAAACACATACAACTGTAAGACCAAAAGAACTGATGGATTGTACTGTGTGGATATTATACACTAATAAACATGTCATCCAAAAAATAAAAGAGGAAATGCATACATTAGCAGATTTATGGTTTGGTTTGAATCAGGAGCTATTCAAAATATTGGAGGCAAAATAATAACGTAAGACAAACAAAATCAGGTTGCTCTGAATGACATGGGGTAAAAAATCTAGGTTGTTCTCTGTGATTTTGCTGCTATGCAACTCACACTGCCTTATTTACTCAGAAATGTCAGATGTAGGTTAATAGGTTTAATTAAGAAAACTTTCCAATCATTCTGGTATAATTTGGAAGAAAAATTGGCTTCCGCTTTGGTTATGAGCGCCCAGAAGATTGGTAAACCTTTTAATATTTCTGAACACTACTTATTTATAATGTTTTCTCTAGAACAATCTCTATGTACGGTCCATCTTTTGGGATATCCCTGATTATTTCAGTTATACTGTATTCTTGAAAACACACATATACAAGCACATACATATGCATGGGTGTTTTCAATCCCTCTCGCTCTTTTTCTCTCCCTCTCTCCTTTAAATTTCCATATAAATTTTAGAACCGGATTGCGATTTCTTCAGAAACTCTTCTGTGATCGATACTGAAATAATACTGGATCTATAAGTGAATCTAGAGGAAAAGTCTTAGCAATATTATTTCTTTAAATACATGAATGTGGCATACTGCTTTATTGAGGCATTACAAATTTTCTCTGAAATGTTTTTGTAGATAGCAGCTTACATGTTTTGCACAATTTTGGTAGATTTTTCCTACTTGATTTTTTTATCCTTTCATCAATGATATTTATAAGTTTATGTATTTATTCTGTATATGAGGCAATCATATGAACTTCCCCATTTTTCAACAGTATTACACTGATTTTGTTTTTCTTGTCTGTGCCTGTTGGCATAATCAGGATGCCAGCTTCTCTAGCATCCAGGTGTTGGTGTATAAGAAAAAGAAAACTCGAAGAATTCCTCGTCTAAGATGTTGAAGTCCTCAGTCTGTCTTCTCTTTATCTTTCAGAATATATTCATGTTTTTTTACACATGACATCCAGAATTAATTGTGCTTAGTCACGAGAATAAAGAGAAATGTGTCTACTCCATTTTGCCCAGAACTAGAAGAGAAACATCTGCGTTTAGCCTTTACTTTGAAAGATATTTTCACTGTTGTAGAACTCTAAGTTGGCAATTCTTTTTGTTCAGCACTTAAACACATTATTCAATTGTATTCTGGCTTCCACTGTTTTTCGTGTATCCTCAGCCTGCATTCCTATTGTTGATGCTTTGAACGCATCGGATCTTATTTTCTAGCTGCTTTAAACATTTAGTCTTTGTTTCCAACAGTCTTCGGAAGACGTTTCTAGGTATGGTTGCATATTTATCTTCACTGAGGTGTGCAAAAGTTACTTAATGTCTGGTTTGAAACCTTTCATCGGTATTGAAAGTTATCTTGGCCATTATTTCTTCAAATACTGATGATGCCTGATTTATTCACTCTTACTTCTCCTTATATTTACCTCCAAGGTTATTAGACCTTTCACTTTGTCTCATTTGCCGCTTAGGAATTTTTCCTATACTTCCCATTTTTTCTTCTCCATTATTCAGTTTGAATAGTTCCTGCTCATATACTCTTGAAGTTAAACCCAATTTCAGGCACTGTAGTTTTATTCTTAGAACTTATGTATCTTTCAATAGTTTCCAGTTTTCTCAAAATTTTTTCTATTTTTCTCCTTTTCATTAAACAAGTTAATCATAGCTACTTTAAAGTCATTTTCTACTTATTCCATTAGTTCAAATACCTTAGAGCCAATTTTTATTTCCTGGGTTTTTTCTTTTAGTTTTTGATCACATGATCCTATTTCTTGGCATTCTTCCTAATTTCAACTGAATGCCTGATGTGTTATACTAAAAAACACAGAGGTTACAGATGAAATCAAACTTCTCTAAAGTTTCACATCTTCTGCTAGACCTTCATCAAAATAAGCACTGAGCTTAGTTGGACAGAGCTGTACTTATGGGAAGCCTGAGATGCCCTATTTCTAATAGACTTGTTGGGCTCTCATAAATAGCTAGATTTACTCATCTTGGTCCCTTTCGACAATCTTAATTCTGATTTCTGTTTTCTTAGCTCTATGAGATGGCAGAAAACTCTGCTATGCTTCTTAGAGAATTCTGGCTTAATATTTTAGTCCCTCTTATCAGGTACAACTTCATAATTTCACAGAAGTCTTGAGGAGAAAACTGGATGTGTTTTGATTCCCTTCATACTGTCATTTTTGTTTTGTTTTGATCTTAGTTTACCCTTTGGAGACCACCAAGATTTCTTATAGTTTCTGCATTCCCCTAGAGTGGGCACCTATCCAAGCAAAATACATTCTCAGCCTGAGCTCAGAAATAGTTAATACATCCAGGGAGCAAAATAGCTGTAGATCATAAGAAAACTTCTCTGAAGTCCTCTCCCTTTCAGAATTATATCCATTCAACTCCTTATTTATTGCTTCCTCAACTCACTGATGCCTTAAATGGATTCTTTTCAATTGTATCTCAATTTCCAAATGGTTCTCAGGGATAACTGTTTTCTGTAGCCAAATATTATTACCTACTTGAAAGTGACTATCTGGAGATCTTTTCACTTACCAATTCCACAAATTCCATCTCCACAAATTTTTATTTAGTTGTCTTATTATGCATAATGACATCCACAGTGAAAATAGTTCGATAACTAAAATATTCAAAGGAAATTTCACTGTGAAAAGGTTTAGAAACACATGTCTAAACTTCCTGGTCTCTACGTAATTGCCTACATGCACAGGATGTTTAGACGAGACCCCTTCCTGAATATCCTCAAGTAGGATATAAACTGAAACAACATAGCTCTAGAGACAGATGATTGGTAGGTAGGTAGACAGATAGATAGATCAACAGAGAGAAATAGACTGAATAAAGTGAAATACAGGGGCTTCCCTGGTGGCGCAGTGGTTGCGAGTCCGCCTGCCGATGCAGGGGACACGGGTTCGTGCCCCAGTCCGGGAGGATCCCACGTGCCGCGGAGCGGCTGAGCCCGTGAGCCATGGCCGCTGAGCCTGCGCGTCCGGAGCCTGTGCTCCGCAACGGGAGAGGCCACAACAGTGAGAGGCCTGCGTGCCGCAAAAAAAAAAAAAACAAGAGATGACAAGTGTTGACAAGGGCATGAAAAAGGGAGCCCTTGTGCACTGTTGGTGGGAATGTAAATTGGTACAGCCATTACGGAGAACAGCATGGAGGCTCCTCAAAAAATTAAAACACTGAACTACTATATGATCCAGCAATCCCACTTCTGGCTGTATAACCAAAGGGAATGGAATCAGTATCACAAAGAAAATATCTGCACGCCCACATTCATTGCAGTATTATTCACAAGAGCCAAGCTATGAAAACAATCGAAACAGCTGTCAAGGAGTGAATGGATAAAGAAAATGTGATATTTTCTCTGAAGATGAATGAGGAACATAGACTTGTATGGCGTCTCTGCACCTGCTGCTTATAATAATTAAGAGTTTTCATAACTGGAGGACTTTATAAAGTCACCAAAGTTTGTATAAATAATCAACCTAATTATGTACCTTAGGTTAATCATTTGGTGCTTGAAATTAAGCTCAACGTTCAGAAAGATAGCATGAGTAATTAATTTCATTATGGGTCTAAATCATCTTAGAATAGTACTATTTCATATAGGAATAGTATAGAGATATGTGTTAGACTTTTGCGGGGTTTTTTTCCAAATATGTCAGTGGATCTATTTACACCCACCTTTGTTTGCCTCCGTTGTTTCATTTCTAATTTGTCTAGAACTGATTTGCCTTAAGGAGTCGCAGTAAGAACAATTATATATTATTCAACGGTTTTAAAACCTGGACCAGTTTAGAATTAACACCCAATGACTACCCATGCTGGATGAAAACCATTCACCTCTTAGGAGTTATTTATATAGCCTTAGAAGGCCTCACAGTGGTATAAAACGGTTCCTCTCCAAATTCATGTGCAGATTTTATCTGCCTTTCCTGTATGAAGATGTAGCTCTGTGTGGGGAAAGCACACAAGATAAAATCCTCAGCAACAATGGAGTAGCAGAGGGCAAAAAGCAACAAGTTTTGCTCGCTGAAAAACACAGGTCACTACCTCTCTGCCTGTGGTTACGAACCATAACATCCTGAAAGTCACCACTTGTCACTGCTTCTATCCACACCAATCCTGGGCATGTCACCTCGTTAAAATCATTAATCTACTTATATTCAGACAGAGTCCAAATTCTCTCTTAAAAAAATTGTATGAGGTTCTTTACTTTTCCCCTAGCTAAATTAGATGTTTTAGTGGAAGAAAATAATTAGATGTATTTTAGCAATAACTGATTTGCAACTCACTGCAAGCATAGTTAAAGCAGCGTCAGGAGAAAGAGAAAAAGAATCCTTTTAATGGGGGCTATTGATCTATGGTAAAGTATCATAATTAAAAGAGACCTTTTGAATTTTTGCTGCAAAGACATAGTATATTCTAATTGCTATAACCTTTGGGAATCTTCAGAAGGATAATAGTTCTGTCCAAAGGTTAGAACAGATTTTAGGCAGGAGGTGTTTAACTGAATGTGACTGTGTGACACAAGAAATAGCAACCTAATGCAAAATAAATCACCTATATTTTCCACCTATTTTTTTCCTAACAGAGTAAAAACAGACAAGCAAAGCAAAATAAAAATTGGGATTTAAATTTGTAATTCCTCTTAAAGGCATATGTCTGTAATACTAAGTATCAAAACTATCACTGGAGATAGCAAAGTCTTAGAAAGCCATTATTATTGAAGTCTTATTGGACAGAGCACAGTAACTTCTTATACTCAAATTGATGTGGAATTTTTTTTGTTTTAGTTTTCACAAAGTTAAAGATATTTAATGGATAGACCTTACATGCACTTTGAAATATCAGAAAAATTTTTTCAAAGACGAAATACCCTACATATGTTTCCAATACTGTTATACATCAAAATTTCCAGATTATTAACATAAGATCAATTTTTGAGGGCATCAAGGAAAAGCTTCACTAAACAGAGTTAAACAGGCAAGGAAAATTGTATTCAATACTACCGCAGCAGGGTAGAGTGATTAAACTTGACTCCGCTGAAACAAAGGGCTGGAGAGATTTAAGCACTGGGCTGACTGAGTAGAAAAGTATTGCAGGAGGAGGGCGGGGATTGGTCCAGGTGATTAGGCCCTCTGTTTGCTCATTAGTAATAACTGTGATGATTGCTGAGCTGTCCTCCTGCCCTCCAGGAAGATGGGGACATAAGGCACCATCCTTCTAGACTTGTGAGATGGCTTCCAGGTGTTTGAGAAAGAAATTCCTGGGTTAAAAAAATCACAGAAGACTGGGAAAAGATTTACATCTCAAAGGAACAGAGAATTTAAATGTTTTCTAAAACAAATGCTCTAAAGTTTAGTGAACAATGAGAAAGTTAAGGCCATCTTGGTAAAATGACTTATAATTATTCAAAAATCAGTCAATTGGATCAATGGTAGTTATTTTCTATCACTGTTTATACCTGAATATGAATTAGCATGGAATTTGTTTATTAGGGGTCTTTCACAGGTTGCATATTTTAAGATGATTTTTGCTATCCCTTGTGAAGGAAAAATAAAATTGGAGTAAGAGAGCTCTCTAAAACGGAGTCATATACAGAACAAACTAGGTTGCCTTTGGGGAGAGGGAAATGAGGAGGGGCAAGATAGGGGAAGGGGATTAAGAAGTAAAAATTACTATGGATGAAACAGATAAGCTACAAGGATATATCGTACAGCACATGGAACATAGCCGATATTTTATGATAACTTTAAATGGAGTATAATATATAAAAAATTGAACCATTATGTTGTACACCTGAAACTAATATATTATAAATCAACTATACTTCAATAAAAAAGGAAATAATATACAAATTCTAAACCTCTCCCCCAAAATAAAATAAGATAATATGGAGCTTGGAGGCCATTAAGAAGTGTGACTTATGCACTTCTCAGCCTGGATGGAATCTGACCTTTGAACTGATGAAGTCATCCAGAATACCTGCCAGAAACTCAAGATACTTACTGGACTCACTCTAATAACTCAGGACAGTCTATCCACTTATTGAACCTCTACACTAAAACAAATGGGCACTCCTTAAGGACGAATACTTTCTGACTCGCATCACAGTCAATCAAAATTTCTTTATAAGCCCCTGACTCTTTCTCTTCCAGGAAACATTCTTTTGGGGTTACCTGAATCTGTGTCTCCCAAATTGCAATGACTGAGACCCTAGATAAACTCCTCTTATTTGCAGACTCTTGCAGTATTTATTTTGGTTGATACCCCCCATCCTAAATGATAACACGGTAATGGTTAATTTAAGACTAATAAAACTAATTTGAGTATTAAGTCTCAAACAACCTTAGAACTCAGATGTGAAACTACTGACTAGTGTCTTTTATGAAATACAACTTTGGAGTCACTGACTTGATAAAATGTTGAAAGAGATAAAAGACTCTCAATATAGGGAGAGACATTACCAGAGTTGGGCTAAATTATTGATATTGCACATCCTAAGTAAAGTATTTGCATTTTAATACTTGCCCTTAGCCTTTTTTTCCCCTAGAGTCTCTGGTATAAGACAGGCAGACAAATTTATCACTATAATTTTACAGACAGAAAAGCTACAACACAGATAAGTCACAGAGCCCCTTGAAACAAGAGCCAATTGAAGCAGAGAACATTCTCGTAAATATTCTGCTATGTGAACAGAATATTTCTCATTTTATACACAAGGAATCTGAGACATTGAGGCCCAGTGCCACAAACATATGAAGAGTCAAGTTTCATATTGTTTTCACTATACTACCTCAATTATATTTATACACTTCCATATTTCACTTTTCAGAGTTCTCAAACAGCCAATTATGTTTTAAGTTTTGTGTCTATCACTTTTCACCTCCTAAAATCTAACTTTCTGGAAACTTGTATTCACTTTCTGGGAAGGAATGTAAAAATTATGAAGAAGATGACAAAAAGTTCTTGGAAGAGGAAAAAGAAAATAAAAACACAGCTTATTTGTGGGTCTATTCCTTGTTTTCCAAAGCTCAAACATCCTAATGAGAAATCAATCTAGAAAAATGAGTATTTTTAAATGCTGACTACATTTATAAGTTGTTTTTTCTTCACTTTCTTCCTTCATTCTCCTTCTTTTCCATGTCTTCTGGCCAATTAGCCATTGAAGACATTGTAGTTTTATAACTTTGACAAATAACTGTATAATTTCCACTGTGGACAGCTTTGTTTCATTCCTTTATTTTTAACGCCATGGACCATAAAAGCTTCATACCAACTGCTAAGTACCAAAACATCTCAAAGCCATAAACTAATGGGTAAAAATTATTGGGTATTAATTATTAACTAAATCTTTTTTATCATTGTTCAAATTGCACACTTATATCATCATAAAAACAATTATCCCTGTGTGAAATTAAAATCTGAGATTATCTTTAAAATTTTAAACCATGATATATCACTGTGGTTACTAGTCACAGAGTTCATATTCTCAGCTGAATTCTTAACTTCAATTACTAACTGCAGAGAAAGTTCTGCTTGAAAGAAGTTATTCAAAAAGTAAAGCTGACAGTCACAGGAATTCCTGAGCAAACTGTTAATACTAATCACTCCCCCATCCACCCAACAGCCCCCAGGAAAACAAGCAAGCAGAGTCTTTGAAAGTTTTTAAGACTAGCATGAAAACTCTTTCCAGAGGACTGGCTTAACCTAAACTTTGATACTTTCAAAACACGAGTTTGATGATAAAGTCTAATCTCAGGTTTTAAAGACAGAAAATTGGAGGGCAGACAGCAGAAACAAGAGGAACTACAATCCTGCAGCCTATGGAACAAAAACCACATTCACAGAAAGACAGACAAGATGAAAAGGCAGAGGGCTATGTACCAGATGAAGGAAAAATCTTTAACAAAAACCTAGAAGAATTAAAGAGAAAAAAACAGAGATGAACAATACAATAACTAAAATGAAAACTACACTAGAAAGAATCAATAGCACAATAACTGAGGCAGAAGAACGGATAAGTGACCTGGAAGACAGAATGGTGGAATTCACTGCCACAGAACAGAATAAAGAGAAAAGAATGAAAAGAAATGAAGACACCCTAAGAGACCTCTGGGACAACATTAAATGCAACAACATTCACATTATAGGGGTCCCAGAAGAAGAAGAGAGAGAGAAAGGACCAGAGAAAATATTTGAAGAGACTGTAGTCGAAAACTTCCCTAATATGGGAAAGGAAATAGCCACCCAAGTCCAGGAAGTGCAGAGAGTCCTATACAGGATAAACCCAAGGAGAACCACACCGAGACACATAGTAATCAAATTGGCAGAACTTAAAGACAAAGAAAAATTACTGAAAGCAGCAAGGGAAAAATGACAAATAACATACAAGGGAACTCCCATAAGGTTAACAGCTGATTTCTCAGCAGAAACTCTACAAGCCAGAAGGGAGTGGAATTATATACTTGAAGTGATGAAAGGGAAGAACCTACAACCAAGATTACTCTATCCGGCAATTATCTCATTCAGATTTGATGGAGAAATAAAAAGCTTTACAGACAAGCAAAAGCTAAGAGAATTAGCACCAACAAACCAGATCTACAACAAATGCTAAAGGAACTTCTCTAAGTGGGAAACACAAGAGAGGAAAAGGACCTACAAAAGCAAACCAAAAACAATTAAGAAAATGGTCATAGAAACATACATATTGATAATTACCTAAAACGGGAATGGATTAAATGCTCCAACCAAAAGACACAGGCTTGCTAAATGAATACAAAAACAAGACCCATATATATGCTGTCTAAAAGAGACCCACTTCAGACCTAGGGACACATATAGACTGAAAGTGAGGGGATGGAAAAAGATAGTCCATGCAAATGGAAATCAAAAGAAAGCTGGAGTAGCAATACTCATATCAGATAAAATAGACTTTAAAATAAAGAATGTTACAAGAGACAAGGAAGGACACTACATAATGATCAAGGCATCAATCCAGGAAGAAGATGTAACAATTATAAATATATATGCACCCAACATAGGAGCAACACAATACAGAAGGCAACTGCTAACAGCTATAAAAGAGGAAATCAACAGTAACACAATAATAGTGGGGGACTTGAACACCTCACTTACAAAAATGGACCGATCACCCAAACAGAAAATTAATAAGGAAAGAGAAGCTTTAAATGACACAATAGACCAGATAGATTTCACTGATACTTACAGGACATTCAATCCAAAACTAGCAGATTACACTTTCTTCTCAAGTGCACATGGAAAATTCTCCAGGATGGATCACATCTTGGGTCACAAATCAAGCCTCAGTAAGCTTAAGAAAATTGAAATCATATCAAGCATCTTTTCTGAACACAGCACTATGAGAATGAAATACAGGGAAAAAAAGTAAAAAACAAAAACATATGGAGGCTAAACAATACGTTACTAAATAACCAAGAGATCACTGAAGAAATCAAAGAGGAAATCAACAAATACCTGGAGACAAATGACAATGAAAACACGACGATCCAAAACCTATGGGATGCAGCAGAAGCAGATCTAAGAGGGAAGTTTATAGCTATACAAGCCTACCTCAAGAAACAAGAAAAATCTCAAGTAAACAATCTAACCTTACACCTAAAGGAACTAGAGAAAGAAGAACAAACAGAACCCAAAGGCAGCAGAAGGAAAGAAATCATAAAGATCAGAGCAAAAATAAGTGAAATAGAAACAAAGAAAACAATAGCAAAGATCAATAAATCTAAAAGCTGGTTCTTTGAGAAGATAAAAAAAATTGATAAACCATTAGCCAGACTCATCAAGATAAAAAGGGAGAAGACTCAAATCAATAAAATTAGAAATGAAAAAGGAGAAGTTACAACAGACACTGCAGAAATACAAAGCATCCTAAGAGACTACTACAAGCAAGTCTATGCCAATAAAATGGACAACCTGGAAGAAATGGACAAATTCTTAGAAAGGTATAACCTTCCAAGACTGAACAGGAAGAAATAGAAAATATGAACAGACCAATCACAAGTAATGAAATTGAAACTGTGATTAAAAATCTTCCAGCAAACAAAAGTCCAGGACCAGATGGCTTCACAGGTGAATTCTATCAAACATTTAGAGAAGAGCTAACACCCATCCTTCTCAAACTCTTCCAAAAATTTGCAGAGGAAGGAACACTCCCAAACTCATTCTATGAGGCCACCATCACCCTGATACCAAAACCAGACAAAGATACTACAAAAAAAGAAAATTACACACCAGTATCACTGATGAATATAGATGCTAAAATCCTCAACAAAATACTAGTAAACAGAATCCAACAACACATTAAAAGGATCATTTACCACGATCAAGTGGGATTTATCCCAGGGATGTAAGGATTCTTCAATATATGCAAATCAATCCATGTGACACACCATATTAACAAATTGAAGAATAAAACCATATGATCATCTCAATAGATGCAGAAAAAGCTTGTGACAAACTTCAACACCCATTTATGATAAAAACTCCAGAAAGTGGGCATAGAGGGAACCTACCTTAACATAATAAAGGTAATATATGACAAACCCACAGCAAACATCGTTCTCAATGGTGAAAAACTGAAAGCATTTCCTCTAAGATCAGGAACAAGACAAGGTTGCCCACTCTCACCACTATTATTCAACAGAGTTTTGGAAGTCCTAGCCATGGCAATCAGAGATGAAAAAGAAATAAAAGGAATACAGATTGGAAAAGAGGAAGTAAAACTGTCACTGTTTGCAGGTAACATGATACTACACATAGAGAATCCTAAAGATGCCACCAGAAAACTACTAGAGCTAACCAATGAATCTGGTAAAGTTGCAGGATATAAAATTAATGCACAGAAATCTCTTGCATTCCTATACAATAATGACGAAAAATCTGAAAGAGAAATTAAGGAAACACTTCCATTTACCACTACAAGTAAAAGAATAAAATACCTAGGAATAAACTTACCTAGGGGGAAAAAAGACCTGTATGCAGAAAACTATAAGACACTGATGAAAGAAATTAAAGATGATACCAACAGATGGAGAGATATACCATGTTCTTGGATTCGAAGAATATTGTGAAAATGACTATACTACCCAAAGCAATCTACAGATTCAATGCAATCCCTATCAAATTACCAATGGCATTTTTTACAGAACTAGAAAAAAAAATCTTAACATTTGTATGGAGACACAAAAGACCCCGAATAGCCAAAGCAGTCTTGTGGGGGAAAAAATGGAGCTGGAGGAATCAGACTCCCTGACTTCACACTATACTACAAAGCTACAGTAATCAAGACAATATGGCAGTGGCACAAAAACAGAAACATAGATCAATGGAACAAGATAAAAATCCCAGAGTTAAACCCATGCACCTGTGGTCAACTAACCTATGACAAAGGAGGCAAGGATATACACTGGAGAAAAGACAGTCTCTTCAATAAGTGGTGCTGGGAAAACTAAACAGCTACATATAAAAGAATGAAATTAGAACACTCCCTAACACCATACACAAAAATAACCTCAAAATGGATTACAGACCTAAATGTAAGACCGGACACTGTAAAACTGTTAGAGGAAAACATAGGAACAACACTCTTTGACATAAATCACAGCAAGATCTTTTTTGATCCACCTCCTAGAGTAATGGAAATAAAAACAAAAATAAACAAATGGGACCTAATGAAACTTCAAAGCTCTTGCACAGCAAAGGAAACCATAAACAAGACGAAAAGACAACCCTCACAACAGGAGAAAATATTTGCAAACGAATCAATGGACAAAGAATTTATCTCCAAAATATATAAACAGCTCATGCAGCTCAAAAAAAACAAACAATCCAATGAACAAATGGGCAGAAGACCTAAATAGACATTTCTCCAAAGAAGACATACAGATGGATAAAAAGCACATGAAAAGATGCTCAACATCACCAATTATTAGAGACATGCAAATCAAAACTACAATGAGGTATCACCTCACACTAGTTAGAATGGGCGTCATCAGAAAATCTACAAACAATAAATGCTGGAGAGGGTGTGGAGAAAAGGGAACCCTCTTGCACTGTTGATGGGAATGTAAATTGATACAGCCACTATGGAGAACAGTATGGAAGTTCCTTAAAAACTAAAAATAAAATTACCATATGATCCAGCAATCCCACTACTGGGCATATACCCAGAGAAAACCTGTAATTCAAAATGACACATGCACCCCAATGTTCATTGCAGCACTGTTTACAATAGCCAGGTCATGGAAGCAACCTAAATGCCCATCGACAGATGAATGGATAAAGAAGAAGGAGTACATATATACAATGGAATATTACTCAGCCATAAAAAGGAACGAAATTGGGTCATTTGTTGAGACTTGGATGGATCTAGAGACTGTCATACAGAGTGAAGTAAGTCAGAAAGAGCAAAACAAATATTGTATATTAACACATATATGTGGAACCTAGAAAAATGGTACAGATGAACCGGTTTGCAGGGCAGAAGTTGAGAAACTGATGTAGAGAACAAACGTACGGACACCAAGGGGGGGAAGCGGCGGGGTTGTGAGTGGTGGTGTGATGAACTGGCAGATTGGGATTGACATGTATACACTGATGTGTATAAAACTGATGACTAATAAGGACCTGCTGTATAAAAAAATAAATTAAATTTAAAAATTAAAAAAATACATGTTAAATAAATTACAGCACTTCCATAAAAAAAAGAAAGAAAATCATTTTGTTTTTGTTAAAAGAGAAAAAGAATCAGAAATGAAAAAATTTACTGAATTGGTTCATGGGAAAGTGTACATAATTGATATATTTATTTAATAATGAATTTTAATCATCAGTAAATGATTAAGTGTAAATTGACAAACACAAGCGAAGCCAGCTTGATTATTAAGTAAATTAATCCCAGATACTTTTCATACCAGTGATCTCTAGTATTTGAAGTCATTCCCTTATCAGAGGTCATGAAAAAATATAAGCTAAATTAAAGGATCGTCTTCACTTTAGCACTTAAAAATCTACGATTTATGGGCTTCCCTGGTGGCGCAGTGGTTGAGAGTCCGCCTGCCGATGCAGGGGACACGGGTTCGTGCCCCGGTCCGGGAAGATCCCACGTGCCGCGGAGCGGCTGGGCCCGTAAGCCATGGCCGCTGAGCCTGCGCGTCCGGAGCCTGTGCTCTGCAACGGGAGAGGCCACAACAGTGAGAGGCCCGCATACCGCAAAAAAAAAAAAAAAAAAAAAAATCTACGATTTATTAGTATGTTTTCAATGAAGAGTGGAATAACTAACTAGCCAATTATTAAAGCTTCTGTGGACTCTATTCAGGGCATATATATTAGAGAAGAATGCCATATACTCTAAGAGAACTCCTAAATGACACATCACATTCGTGCAGAGTGCAGGGCCAGACTTTTAATAGCCCAATGGTGACAGGGCATATGCCTCTAAGGGCCAGGCACATGCAGAAGCAGCTGATTAACATCAAACACTAATTAGTCCCTCAGTATTTAGCAATGAAGTATCAGCAGCTGTCTTAGATGCCATATGCTAATTAGCATTAATAAACTTCAGAAATAATTGTCTCCATTGTTCTGTGTCATAATACTCCCTCTAATTGTACTTTGGAGAGCATTGCCTATAAACGGTAGCAGGCATTCCATAGCATTGCCTGACGTTTAATGAGCCACTTACTGTGACTTGTGGCATTAGGAGAGAATATATACAGGAAAGAGGAAAGATTAACGCCAATTTTTAAAATTCATAATTAAGTTGTTGGCTGGTACTTGTGTCTCCAACTGTTCAAATATTCAGACAGGGGAGACTGTTCCTTGGGCTCCAGCTAATCTTCAGGAAAATAAAATGTGAAGTTTAATAGAGACGGCCTGAGTCCGTGCCTCAGCCAGCACAGCACCTCTGTTTTCAAAGCCCAGTTTCGTCTTTCGTTGGAAGTTGAGCCATCACGTTTAAGAAGCCTGAAATGTCAGGAAGGAGAAAGGCCATCTTTCTTTGGAGAGAAAACAACTCCCGTTTTCCTAATGTCAGCAAAAGTCAGCAAAATGTATCTTTGATGGTATGATCTGAAGTAAATACAGAATATGGCCATTAATTACCTTGGAAAATGCTTAAGTCTCCAAAAAATTTCGCTGGTTATTGTTCCATGAATTAGACAGCAAAATACATTATCATGAGAGTGGGGTGGGTACCTACAAATATATTAATACGAAAGACTATGGGATATGATTCTTGACTTAATGAAGTCCGCAGTGCAATTAAAGGGTAAAAACACATATGTAGTAATTCCCTAAACAATTAGTCAATATAAAAGAATGTGCACTTTGGAAGTTTGAAAAACTATATATAACTGCAACATTTTTAATAATTGAGAAAGCAATATAGGACCCTATAAACTAAGTCTTTTAAACACATATACAGCCTGTGGTACAACAGTTACATGACCTTCTATAAGCATTTGTTTTTTATTTGAAAAGAAAAAGCAATAATTGGAAGCAAATTATTCAGAAGTTTTCCAGAAATTAAATGAATTGTTTTTCTGATAAACACTGTAAGGATTTATACTGTATACATTTGTTAATATAACTTGCCATACCTGTCATTAATGCATAAAAGTCTGTCTTAAACCCCTTGCTAAATTATAAAAACACTTAGCATTTTTTATTCCCATTGATCCTAATTAATTCTTTATCAGTTTATACTTAGCTTATTTTACCTCAAACTGTATTTTACAAGAACCACCATCCTTATTACTGTAGGGTATTTTCCTGTAACTACTACTAACTTTAAAAATCATTTAAGTTTCTCTTAAATTCTAGCTAAAGTTCCAATTTAAAATAATAACAAAAGAAAAACTGTTGGTTATTAAAGAATACCAAGAATATCTTCTTTCATGATATCCATTCTGAAAGCTCTTAATTCTATTGTCTTTGGATCTTACAGATGCAATAACTCTTGGAAAGCATCATGTTCTTTCTTTGCTCTGGCCACTAGAAGCTTAGAGCCAAGTACTGTGTCTTCCTTTATTACATGGGATCATATTGCCTGCATTTATCTGTATAAATGTTATCTCTGATTATTTCTATATCCATAGGTTTATTGTCCTGATTTCTCTATTATTTTAAACAACTGTATCCTTTGGGATTTTATATAAAATTTTAAGTCTACTTCTTTGTGTAAATTACACAAACCATCATTAAATGGAAACTAAAAAATTCTATCCATTTCAAAATGGAACTAACATAATTTGCGGCAAAACTTCCTTAAGTTTGCTACTTTATGTCAATTCATATAGGAGTTTGGCTAAAACTTACCCTTGTGAAGCTTGCTTTTAATTCACAAATGCTATATTATAAAGGTATTAAGCATATTTAAGAATTCATTTTAAGGGCTTAACAGGAATAACTAACATTAGTGAAATGTAAACATAAAGAGTAAGCTATTTTAGAGAGAAAAGTTTGAGCCAATGTATCACTGGATATTATGAAACACTGTTCCAGAGGGGGACACCCACCCACCCACCCTTAAAGAGATAGTTCATATTTTACACTTACTATTGAGATACGTCAGCTGTAGACTTAGAAAAGAGAGACACACACAGAAAGAGAGACAGAGAGATAGAGAGAAGGCAGGCCATTGGTTCTGTTGCTGATATACAAAATAAAATGCTCCAAAGAATCTCCGTCCCCTGGGCTTGTCTTCGACTGTCTCAGGAAGCTTTGATTACATGTTAATTTTATGCTCTCTACTGTTTTGATCAATTGAAGTGAAGCAGAATAGCTACCGGGCAATGTTTGATCTTGGAATGTGGTTACTTAATAATCAATACTAACAAATCTTGTTCTGTAAGATCCTTCTGGAATATTAGTAATTTTAATCCTACCGGTTGACTGAGGTACTGCAAATTCATCTTTATCTTCACAGGATGTGATTAGTCTCTTTGTGCTATCGTTATCATTACTATTAACAACAGTTCAAATTTATGGAAATGTTTGAGTTGGACAATATATTAAATATTTTAGATATTGCATCACTTTCCATTCTTAGAACCACCCTCTTCAGTAGATATAGCTCCTTTTCTCATCATTATTATTATTGCTGTCTTCCAGATGATAAAGTTTAGGATGTGAGAGGGCAAACAACTTACTCAAGGCTATGCAACTAGTGTAACCTTGGACTGAGAACGAACTCAGGGAGTAGATTCATCAAGCTCACTTCATAAACAACTTCATATAAACACTATATTGGACTGCTTGACTCTAATATTTTCAGATAACTAAACACAGTGTATAAAAATCAGTCTGTCGGCAATGTTTTTATGTGTAAACTACTCATTCTATTCTTCTATTATCTTAACTTGATTTTACCATTAGCAAAATTTTATTTTGTTTTATTTTTTATTTTATTTTTTCTTGCGGTACGCGGGCCTCTCACTGTTGTGGCCTCTCCCGTTGCGGAGCACAGGCTCCGGACGCGCAGGCTCAGCGGCCATGGCTCACGGGCCCAGCCGCTCCACGGCATGTGGGATCTTCCCAGACCACGGCACGAACCCGTGTCCCCTGCATCGGCAGGCGGACTCCCAACCACTGCGCCACCAGGGAAGCCCGGCAAAATTTTATTTTTAATGTAATTATTAGGGTTTTTTTTACATTAAAACATATATATATATAAATATGTCAGGCCAAATCAATTTTCATTAGTAACTGTTCTTCTACCTGATTAGCAGTTACTGTTATAAAAGTCATTATTATTTCTTGGCAAACAGTGCTTTCCACTATTATCTATGGATGCATCTAAATTTATATATGAATGCATGTTAATTAACGAATATTAACAGCATATATACGGGTCTCCTTGTTAATCAAGTCTATAAAGAACATAAACAAGTAACAGATGCATGTCTTTATGAATTGTGAAACAAATATACCTTTCCACCAATTATGATTAGTTTTCTCAAAATTAGTAAATATAGGTCAGCTTAATTGCATCTTTCTTCTTGATTCAGAAATGCAGAGTGAAATGTCTCCAGATCTTTCTGGATAATTAAGAGTGCTTATGATGGCAGATGGACATTATGTGTCAGTTCATTTGTATCTCGCCACATTCTGGATAATATATACAGGTCCGGTGATGGCAGGACCTGTGTGAGTTACTCATCTTTGCAGCTCCAGGGCTTAGCAGTCACCATCACAGGGGACTCAGAATATAATTGGGCCCTGAGCTTAAAGATGCCAAATAGTAGAAAACTTATAGTACCTTTAACTTAGAAAATATATTTAACTTCCTTGAGAGGATACACTAACATTCCCAAGCATAAATAAGTGAAATAACTACCAAAACAGTGTGGGTAGCTTGTTGGTAGAAATAACTTCTCAAATTAAAAGTATTTAATCTCATGTAAATAATGTAGCTTTGAGCTTTATACAAATACTGTCATAAGGATTTTGGATAAGAATTCACCTGTTTTCTTAGAATTAATGATTTAAATCACATAAAGGTGAAAGAGTCAAGGGAGTTTTTTCCTTTAGAAGGAGGATATATCTAATTTAATAGACAGAGGGAAAAAACATTTTACTCTACCTTATAAGAAAATAAAATGTACAAATTCTTTTCCCCCAAATTCATTACTTATTCTGTCCAAATACCCTACTATTCAAGCCCTTAAGCAATAGCAGAGGTTTTCAAAGTAATTTATGCAGTTATAAGTTATTTCTTAAGAAAATGAATGCAATTGGCCTTATTTATAAATGGTATCATATATCCAAGGTTTTTCTGTAGATTATTTAGATGCCGATTATTACAGTTTTACATTATTTAACAAAAGTCTAGTTTTCTAACTTGTACATGTTTGGAATTTACATGTATTAGCAATCATGTGATGTTTTGCTTGTTATGAAATAAAACAGAAGCAAATAAAACTATGTGGAGGTTTTCTGAATGACCAGCCTATTAAATGAAATAAATACCAAAGGTCAACAGTGCTTTTCTCTTTTGCAAAATACCAGACCCACGTTGGTTATTTTTTTGGTTTTCCCTACTTCCTAATATTAATAATTAGAACGAACAACTGCAATAAAGACCAAAGAAATATCTCCCAGTAGAAAAACTTTGGTTTTTTTTTGATTTCATAAACACAGACTTTTAAAATCATTCTGTCCACTTGTGACAACTTCACTATTCTCATGGTGTATCTAAGATTATATCAAGACACTGATGGTTGACATCATTTAACATAATTATTTAAGATTTGAAATCTAATTAAATATTTAACATTATTTTGGGGTATCTCTGAGATATCATTAGTATTCAGAGAACTTTCCACTTCTCTTTTCCTGTGGCACTCAAGGCAGTATTTTCAGAGGAATAAATTCTTGGTATGTACTGGACAGCACAGTGACCGAGGAAACAATACTGTATTACATATTTGAATTTAAATGATATTCAAAAGTCGCCAACAGAGTAAATCTTAAAAGTTCTCACTTTCAAAAAAAAAAAAAAAGAAAGAAAAACAAATGTAACTGCTGCATAGGAAGTGATGGAAGTGTTAACCAACCAGCCTTATTGTGGTCATAGTTTCATAACATGCACAAATATCAAATCATTACCTTGTATACCTTAAACTTACACAATGTTATATGCCAGTTATACCTAAATAAAGCTGGGAGGGGAAAAGAAGAAAAAGGAAAAGAAACAGATTATATTATCCTTCAACGTTAAGGCGGGACGGCCATGTGGCTTGCCTTAGCTGGTGAGATTCGGTGGAAACTGTAAAGCGGCACCTCCACGTGGAAGAATTTAAGAGCCTGTAAGCCTTTAGGCTTATTATTCTATGTGTCCCCTTCCCCTATGGTGGTAAAGCCATCTCTTCTTTTGAGTTGGTAGCATTACAAGATAATGGGATTTTTGCTAGCCCAGATCTCACAGTTACAATAGTGAGCAGAGTCCCTAGAATGACTCATTAAACAGTATGCTTAAAATTTGTTTTCTGCATAAATTTATTAAATTATTTACTGAATATACTATAAATTATATTTTAGTGAATGTGAAAAATAAGTTTTTAAAAATGTACCCGTGTATCAGATATAATAATTGTCCTCATTTAGCAAAAAAAGAGAAAACAAATTTCCTGAACTCGATAATTACTTTATAATGTGAATTCCTGTTTCTTTGCATAGCACCATGGAAACATTTTGGTCACAGCACACAGCATTTTTTCCTGATATAACCACTTTGGAAGACTCAATCTGATTATTACTATTGTTTTTGTGTAATCATTAGTTGATCTCACATTGGGCATGCATATACAACATTTATTTTTTTCTTTCAGGTAATTGGTCTTAATCTCAAATATGCTTACAATTTCTCTGAATTTGCAAATATTCACCTTTGGAAATTCTGAACTCAAACAACGCCACTTTGTTGACCGCTTTTAGCCAACTTTAAAAGAAATTAACAGAAACATAATGACAAAAATAAATATGTAATCTTTTTGTCATTCATATAAGGAATAAAGAAATTTGGTAACCTAACCATTCTATTCGTTCCACTGATACACTGTAATTCAGGTAAGGCAATTAGAAAATTCTTGGCAAAAATCTTTTCAGTTTGCTTTCTCCTTTTGTGGTAGAGACACCTCAGACCCCCCCATACCCACTTCTCAAGTCCTTTGAACATACAGGATTATTAAAATCACCTGTGGTTCACCAGGAGTAGGTGATTAGAACTGGCCAGTGGGTGGTGAGAAATGAGGAGTGCGAATTTCAAGGCAAAGAATTTATTTTCCAGTGGATTCTTCAGTCTTTCCTCTTATCCTAATACCTCAATCAGGTGAGCCCAGTGCCCCAGAATCTGTTTCCTCTGTCAGCCTTGATCACCTGGAGAGCAGCTGCCCTGGTCCTGAATGTGAGTTCAAAAATAAATGTTTTTTGGTTTTTTTTTTTTGTTTTTTTTTTGTGGTACGCGGGCCTCTCACTGCCGCGGCCTCTCCCGTTGCGGAGCACAGGCTCTGGACGCACAGGCTCAGCGGCCATGGCTCACGGGCCCAGCCGCTCCGCGGCACGTGGGATCTTCCCAGACCGGGGCACGAACCCGCGTCCCCTGCATCGGCAGGCGGACTCTCAACCACTGCGCCACCAGGGAAGCCGCAAAAATTAATGTTTGATGCTTTCAACCATTAAGCCTTTGCTTGTTCATTTGCTGTGGCATAATCTAGTCCTATCCGAACACACACATCCTGTTATTGCTGAAAAACATCCTCTGGAGTAACAGCAGTGTGTGTCCTCAGTCTCCCCTCAGGGTTCCCGGGAGTGTTTCCGTTACTGCGGAGGGAAGAGAGGGCCTGGGGACGGGGTGGGATTGTACGTACCATGGAGAGTCACAGAAGGCGCGCATGCGCGCACGCACACACACACACACACACACACACACACGCGCGCACACATACACAGCTAGAGCTACAGCCACCAAAATAGCCATCAAAAGAGCCAGCGACCTGTCAGAACGTCCTTCCTCTCAAAGAGGGATGATTTTCCCATGGTGCCCTGTACCCTGAGACACGAGGCCATGAAGGATCCAGGATGCGGTGTGGAGGCCGCTACTTCTCCATCTTGCTGTTTCCTAGCCTTGGGTGGGGACAGGAGTTGAGGACTGGGGAGATTTGGGGACAGACAGTCTCACACACACAAGCAAACGCAACTACCCCGGCAGCAAGGCCTCCCAGATCTCATGGCGGGGAGGGAAGCGGAGGCCTGGGGCTCCCCGAGTGATTGGGCGGGACCCTCCAAGAGGCCCTGTTTGTCCGTTCATCCATGCCACATGATTTTAACGTCCAAAGCGCCCCCCTCCCCAAAATGGGAAGGGAAGGTCCCTACTGGGATTTACATGACTGATTCCTTCTCACAGGTGTTAGCATCCCCAGCAGGTCCTGGACCTTCCTCGGTGGGGACCGGCAGTGGCCAAGGGCACCTCACTCTTCACCTGGATCGGCTCGGGCACTGTGTATTCTCAAGTCATAAAACATACACATTTCAGTCACCTTAGAAAATGATCCTGGGACTGCCCTGGTGGTCCAGGAGTTAAGACTCCGAGCTCCCAGTGTAGGGGCACGGGTTGGATCCCTGGTAGGGGAACTAAGATCCTGCATGCTGCACGGCGTGGCCAAAAAAAGAAAACAAAAAGAAGATCCTAAAACCTCAACTCATTTAAGAAAGTAAAGGAATCTTTTAAAATTTGCACAGAGCATTTTATTGGTCAGTAACCTCCCTTTGTCATAAGTCCCCTCATGCCATAAATGTTTAAAATAAATCCTAGGAGTAACCTCAGCAAAACAGTGGGATAGGAAGTCCTATGCCGTCTTCCTCCACAGAAAAACACTGATGAAACAATATTGGGGCCAAAATATTTTGTGAGAACTCCAGAGTCTAGTTAAGAATTCGCAGCATACCGGAGGAGCACAAAACTGAGAAAAAAGGCTTTGAAATGGGTAAGAGGGGCAGTTTAACTTTATCTGTTACAGCCCCTCCCCCAAACCTCCATAGCTCAGCACTCAGATCCGCTCAGCCCCCCATTTCTCCCTCATGGGAAGGAGTGAGCGAAGCATCCACCTGACATCCCAGCCTTTTGGGCTGCTGCCCAAAGACTTACTTCCATCCGGCTTCACACAGAGCACTGAGGCAACTGGCACAGTTAGAATGCTGGGGGGTCGGGGAGGGAGTTAACGACCAAGAAAGCTGGTGGGAGCTCTCAAAGGCCTCAAGCACTGCAAGACTGGGAGGAGGTGTGCAATCCTGAGATTCATACTTAGGGAGGGAGGGAGGGAGGGAGAGAAGAGTAGCTTGCACCCAACCCCCAGTATTCCAGTGTATGCCTCTATGGGAGGAGAGGGATTTACAGCACTCAGCTGCATTACACACTTAGCAAGTACTGGAAGAGCAAATGAGGCATGGTTGATGTCTTCAACATCATACTCCAAAGTAAGTGTCCAGCTTGTCCACTGTCCCCAGCATCACCTTTTATAAAAACTCTTAAGAGCAACCTAAGTGGTCATCCACGGATAAATGGATTACACACACACACACCCAGGAATATTACTCAGCCATAAAAAAGAATGGAATTCTGCCATTTAGAACAATGTAGATAGACCTAGAGGTTACTATGCTTAGTGACCCAAGTCAGACAGAGAAAGAAAAATACTGTATGCTATCACTTACATGTGAAATCTAAAAAATAAACCAAGCTAGTGAATATAACAAAAAAGAAACAGCCTCAAAGATGTAGAAAACAAACTGGTGGTTACCAGTGGGGAGGGGGAAGCAGGGAGGGGCAAGACAGGGGTAGCAGATTAAGAGATACAAAGTACTATGTATAAAATAAATAAGCAACAAGGATGTATTGTACAGCACAGGGAAATATAGCCATTATTTTGTAATAGCTTTACATGGAGTATAATCTATAGAAATACTGAATCACTATGTTGTATACCTGAAAGTAATATAATACTGTAAGTCAAGTATCCTTCAATTAAAAAAAAAAAGAAAAAACAGATTCTGGTTTAGTTTTCCTCATAATCTGCCATTAATTATTCCTACATATTGCTCAGTTAAAATTTAGAAGGTTGTAAGCATTGGTCCTAGAACCAAAGTAAAAACCAAGTGAGCTATATTCCTCGAGACTTCCTTAAATATTTTAAATGTATTAAATCCTACGGATTCTGATGTGCCATTTACACCTGTAACTTGATGTAACTGTTTTTATTATTTACTTAGTACTAAATATATGTAATTTATCCTTCTGAAACTATATGCATGTAATTAAAAACTTATACTTGGTGTTATTTTTTCAACATGCAATTAAAAGAACCAAAATATTATATATATATATATAAAATATATCATATATATAATATATATATGATATATATATTATATATAACTATCCATTTTCTGGTATTAGGAATAGTATTTTTTAATTCACAGTATAACCAAGTAATTAGATCCATATCTTCTGTAAGCAAGGTTTTAAAGATGAAATTAAAAACTGAAAGCTGAGTAGCGCTCCAAAACTGAAAAACTAGACAACGTATGATAAGAAAAGCAGACCATGAATTGCTGTCAGTTAATATTGAAAATTCATCTAAATGTTAACCTGAAAAAAAAAATTGCCTGTGAGGTTCTCTGGTTGTTTTAAAAAGAGGGTCAGTATTCAATGTGTTACATCACTGACCAACTCGGCCATTTTGACTTAGTTAAGCACAGGGATTACAGAGTTTACTAGTGAAAGATTCTAAGAAAAATATCAAAAATAAATTATGATTCACTTTGTTGTAAAGCAGAAAATGACACGCCACTGTAAAGCAATTATGCTCCAATAAAGATGTTAAAAAAATAAAAATAAAAAATAAACTAATCACTGGATTATTTGTTTTTAAAGTGTTTTCTAAAACACGGTGCAGTGAATAATTAAAAAATTAAAACCTGCTATCATTGCATACATGAAACATTTCAGTAGATACATCCCAGTAGGTACCCCCTGTTTTTACTGATTTTCGTTAATCATCCCCTGTTGTTGCCACAGTTGTCACCTAAAAGCCCACGTATAAACCATGGCTATTCAAGTAACATGGGTAAAGGACTTTATCTCTTCAGTATGGATATTTTGTTCTATCTTAAGTTGTTTCATCAATAAAACTAAGAAGAATCAATGTATGATTCATCTATTTTTTGCAAAAAAACAAAGCTTACTTGAGTAAAAATATACTTTCATGCTTTAGAAGTTAAAATCAGTGCCTCAGTTTGGGCCTATGTACTCATTTTCTTGGTGCAATCATTATTCATGGTTAGAAAGGTGAACTTGTTTATTGTATCCATTGACTATGTGTCTATTTCACCCTCTATATCAACTTCATTTTCTATTATAATTTACTAAATTAAGATCATTCTTTCCCAGGATCAAAGGTGAAAGAATGCCTAATGGCCAAATATTTTGAGCAACAAAATAAATAATGATAGTATAGGATTATAATCTTAAGAATAAATGTCTAAGAATCCGTACAGATATAAATAATAAATTAACAAATATTGTAAATGGGAGATAAGGGGCACATCTTCTCTACAGAAGATTTCTAAGTAATAAATTGAAAGGAATGAGGGGAATAGGAAATCACCCTTGGAACACTGTAGTAATAATTGCTGCAGGCTAGTTCCATGGATTAATGGGAAAAATTTTAAATTAGTAGGCAAAACTTTTAAGAAAAAGAGCATATTTGCATACCCTCAAGATTTCTCCTCCCAAATATTATTAATTACTGGGGTACATGTGTCCACAAATTTCTAGATATTCCTCTCTCTAGGAGGTAGCTCTTAATTCCTCTCCTCTAAGAGTATCCTGGGTTTAGCAACTGACTTTTAACCAATAGGGTATGGAAAAAGTGCAATAGTAACTTTACAGTGGAGAAACCTGGTAGACATCACCCTAACCAAGTAATTAGCATACTATAACAAGTAAGTTGGTATCTTGTACTTCCCGATAGAATGTTATAAGAAGAGTACTCACCCCTGTGGTATTTTTCCAAAAAGTTCCAAACCCCTAACAATGAGAAAACATCAGACAAACCCGTACGGAGGGACAAATACTTCAAAATACTAGATGAATACTCCTCAAAAGTATCAAGGTCAATAAACACAAGGAAAGACGAAGAAACGAACAAATATTAGAGAAGAATAAGGACATGGGATAAAAAAAAATGCAATGCTGTATCCTATACTGGATCTTGGATTGGCAGAACATTAGTGAAAAAGCTGGTGGAAAATAAAGTCTGGTTCAGTTAATAATGTTGTACCAGTATTAAATTCTTCATTTTGGTATGTGTATGATCGTTATTTAAAATGACTCTATTGGAAGCTGTGGGATGGATATGCAGGAACCTTCTTTACAGCTCTTCTGTAAATCTAAAGTTGTTTTTTTTTTTTTTTAAAGAGTGGACTTTTGACTATCTACAAATACTTTAATGTGTATGACTACATGTGGGGGGTTGCATGTAGAGGTCACTTGCCAACTCTCAAAGAATGTTACTGGTCAAGAATTTCAAATAATCATTTCTTCATGAAAAATGTTTTCTTTATGTCTCAGAAGAAATTTCAGAGGTGAGATAGCATTGATGTAGACTGTAGACTTATCACATTTTTTTTTTTGTCTACATGGATAGAAGTAGAATGGCTAAATAGCTTAAGAAAATGTACCTTACCAATTGAAGAAAATGTTGTCTCCAGCCAATATTGATTGCTTCAAAAATCTCATGACTTGTCCTCCTTATAAATTTTACGATATTTGTATGTTATTATGGTATCACCTATTTTCTTCAAGAGTGTTTGGGTTTGTTTTCCTTCCTCTCATCCTGCTTGAAACAAACTATCTCTGCATTTTCTTACAGTCACCACTCCCTCATAAATCATTACATTCAAGGCTATAAAACTGGTTTATCTTATCCAGATTAATCATCTCAGTCTCGTCACCTTGCCCACCAACCCTGACAGGCAGCCTATCATTCTCTGACTTAACACCGCAGGGCTATCCATTTAGTTCTGCCTAGAGAATGCTATTTTATTTGCAAAAGAAATTTTATATATCACAGCTTTGGGTGAAAATTTGTCTCAATGCTCAATATCTACCCTAGGGATATTTCACCTCAATTATTAATTACATTTCTAATGACCGTTGTCGACAGAGTTATTACTTTTTCTGTAATTTACAGGGTAAAAAATATTTTCAAAATGTGCTGATAAACCAATTGTTGTGTACACTTTTGGCTGATGGAATTGTGCATTTATATCCTTCACCATTTACAGAGTTTTCAGACCATTAGTTATAACCTATTTTAGCACAAATAACCATTTCTTTCTATTAATTCCATGTAAGGCTTTAGCTAGTTTGAGCAGATAATGAGGCAGGGAAGGCAGAGCAATCAGAGGAGAGGGAGGGAGGGAGGGAGGGAGGGAGGGAGAGAGCAGGTGAGCGCCTGCAGAGGAGTGAGAGAGAAGAGGAGAAGAAGGAGAGAGGGAGGGTGAAAGGCCAAGGAGAGAACTAGGGGACTAGGGGAGTCAGCTTTTATAACACACCAAGGTCTGGTGCTTTGAAAATAATATCAACAAAAACCTACCGAAATAGGTAGGCAGAAGGGAGACACTAATAATTTTAATTTGCTAACTGGGGTTTTGTAGCGAAAGATAATAGCTTTTGAAATGCTATTAATTTTGAGATCAGAAGACTCAACCATTTTCAAAGAAACAACAATAACCTCTATTACAAAGGCAAATACACAGTTATTTTGAATTTTCCTTATTCTGGGAGTTTTATATACATATATATATATATCTCCTGATAATTTTTTTTGCATTGAGTATTTTTTATATTTCTATGTAAAAAATAACCACAAAATTTAGGAGCTTGTAACAAAACACATTCTCTCAGTTTCCTTGGGTGAGGAGTCCAGCAAGGCTCGCCTTGCTTCCATGCTCAGGGTCTCAGAAGGCAACCATCAGTGCGTCAGCTGGGCTGCATTCTCATCATGATACTCAACTGGGGAAAGATCCACTTCCAAACTTCCAAAGTCAGGACACTGGCAGGATTCCTTTCCTAGGGGCTGTGTGACTGAAGACCCCGTTTACTTAATGACTGTTGGCTGGAGCTACCCTCAGCCCCTGGGGACCACCTGCTGTTCTTTGCCATGTGATCCCTCCATAAGCTGTTTGCTTCTTCAAGGCTAGAAGAATTTCTTGCTGTAGTTCACTAAGATGGAGTCTTACATAACATGACAAAATCGCAAGAGTGACTTTCCTGTCATCTCTGCCAATATTCTATTGGCTAAAAGCAGTTACTGGTTCCTCTTATACTCAGAAATGGGGATTATAAAGAAGTGTGATTTAGCAGAAGTCAGGGGTCACTGTAACCTTTCTCAACCACACTTGAAAATAATAAAATCCTATATTAAAACTCTCATTCTGAATTTCGCAAACATTTTAATAACTATAGTTGAACATATTACATTTACCTACTTAAAAAAATCACAAACATATTTACTGTGACGGCTAAACTTGATCAGTTTGTTCAATAATAATAAATTGCTTCCTTCTTATGGGTATTTTAGTGCATTCATTAGTGTAAGGTGTCTGCATTATTTCAAAGAAAATGGTCAGAATACAGCATTGCATCTTGCTTTCTTTTCAATTTACATTCATTTTGTGTGTTTTGAAATACTCTGCAGGAACTGCACTCAGTCACTGTGAATGCACACGGTACTGAGTTCCACTTCAGCCTTTCAGCCCTGTGTCATCCTCCTACTTCTCTGAATCAGGTTGCGTGTGTTCTACAGCTTTCGGGTATATTATCGCTGTCCTGATTCCTGCTTCCGTTTTTTTCTGTTTTATTTAGCACTTAATTGACAACAAGAGTGGTGTGGAGTGTGGCAGAGGCCATTCCAACTATGTCTTGAGCAATGAAGCTAACTGGAGAAGAACTCTTCAGTCTTAGAGTTACAGGCTGAATTGCGCCCCCCAAAATCCACATGACAGTACCTCACAGTGTGACTGCATTTGGAGATATTATCTTTAAAGAGGTAATAAAGTTAAAATGAGGTCGTTAGGGTGGGCTCTAATCCAATGTAAGTGGTGTCTTTAGGGGATGAAATTAGGACACACGCAGGCACAGAAGGAAGATCACGCGAAGACACAGAGAGAAGATCGCCATTTACAAACAAAGGAGACGGGTCTCAGAAGGAGCCAGTTCTGCCGACACCTCAACGTCCAACTTCCCCACCTCCAAAGCAGTGAGAGAATAAATTTCTGCCGTGTCAGCCACCCAGCCTGCAGTACTTTGTTACCAAAGCCCTAGCAAGCACCCTGCGTAATATCAACATTGTATCTCATCACAACTTGAACCACACACCTTGTGGCTGGTGACTGAAATTGCCTCAATCAGCCACTGAGATGCAAGAATCGCAGCCACATGCTACCCCTGCGGCTGCGCAGCTGTCTCTTTTTTCATTCATTTTACACCAGGATGCGCCCCGGAGAAGAGGTATGATGTGATATGAAATCATTACAGCAACAAGCCCCTTCCTATGAATGGCCAATTTGACTCAGTGTTTTAAAAAAAAGTTCTCTGGGGTGTCTTCCATTATGAATTAAAACTGAGAATTTTACAGAAGATAAAAGGGTCTTTAGACTTTAATGGAGTCACAGGTGTCGATGATTCGGGGGAAGTAAACACCACTGACCACCACCAGATCTAGAAAGCACGAAAGGTTTCATTAGGAAGTTGTCTCACAACATAGGAATTAAGATGTCAGGGAAAGGTTGGGAAAAAAAAAAAAAAAGAAGAAAAATATTAAAATATTCTAACACTGGTGATTATTTCCACTATGCTCCTGAGAGATGTTATTATGTATTTTCTTAATTAAAAGCTGATTCTCTGGCAGCATTCAAATTCTCGTGAGAAATCAAATGCTCTTTTACTAAAATGACGCTGAAGCACTGTCATCACATGACTTATATTGTGAAAAGCAAACAATACCTTTCCTGAATCCCTGTTGATAGTGGTCTGCAAGACGGACCCCGATCTCAAATAAAACTTGCATGCCCAAAGATGTACTGGGCTTTTCTCTGATTTTCTCTACATTTAAAGAAAAAAAAAAGTGCTGTCTTTCCCCACATACCTCACTTTTATAATATCTTTAAATGTTGAAATTATCAAGAATATATAAAATAAAACGCCATTGGAATAGAAATTTTCCTCTCAATGCCTACTTAGCACATCTAAGTGGGTTTAAAGCATAATTTAACACACATTAACACAGCTGTCCTCAACCTTTTTGGCACCAGGGAGCGGTTTCGTGGAAGACAATTTTTCCGCAGGGCGCGGGGAGGAGGGCACAGGTGGTTCAGGCAGTAATGCGAGCAACGGGCAGCAGCAGATGAAGCTTCGCTCACTCAACGCCGCTCACCTGCTGTGCAGCCTGCTTCCTAACAGGCTGCAGACCGGTACCGGTCCACGGCCCAGGGGTTGGGGACCCCTGCCTTAAGAAACAGATTTTTTTTTTTTTTTTTTTTTTTTGCGGTACGCGGGCCTCTCACTGTTGTGGCCTCTCCCGTTGCGGAGCACAGGCTCCGGACGCGCAGGCCCAGTGGCCATGGCTCACGGGCCCAGCCGCTCCGCGGCATGTGGGATCTTCCCGGACCGGGGCACGAACCCGTGTCCCCTGCATCGGCAGGGGGACTCTCAACCACTGCGCCACCAGGGAAGCCCCCAGATCATTTTTTTGATAGATCATTTTGAAGAGTTTTTGAGGATGGGATGTAAAAGTAATATTCCAAAATATATCATTTATTTCATACATTGCTCTCAACCAACATTTCCCCAAAACAACTAATTTGGAAAACATGGGTTGCCATGAATTGCCCATCTTGTTCCAAATGCATCTGTTGTCTTACTGCTTAACTCAGATTTTGCATCAAGGAAGGTACCTGTCCATTATCAACTGAAAAAGTAATCTTATCAAAATGACTACAAAAACAAGGTGATACACAAAAACTTTGGACAGGTAAATAAATGTAAAATCGAAGAATTATATTTATGGTCTCACATTTATTTTCCAGATACGGTTTTACCATTTCCACATCCTGATATAAACAGATGTCTTACAATTCAATGCTACGCATTTCAGAAGACTGTTATAAATTTCATATACAGGAGGTTGCAAGAGTTAAAATATGAATAGTAAAATGTCAAGTAACTGTATCTCTTGGGCCATAATTATACATAAAAATGAAAAACTATTTTTTAGCCCACAGGTTACATTTCAATTAAAGTCTAGGGTAAATGTGGATTTCTAACTCTTTGAAGATGATTTTGTAAGGCTTCATCATAAAATTTCTCTATAGGTTTATACTTCCAGTGGTGAACCTTGGAATAATTAAACTACAAGGAAAAAGAGGCTACTAGCTTACTAAAGCAGTCTTCTGGAAAATCCCTTTGCTAATGAAGAGCCTGCTGTGACCAAGTTTCAATAGACCTAAAGGACATCCTGCTCGGTCTGCAAAACCGCCCTGTCACCTGACTGCAGGGCTGTTAGTTCATCCTTTCATTTTAACTTGCTGATAATCTTTTCTGGGCAAACAATACAAAGTTGAAATAAAGAAAGATGTATCTGAGAACATGTTATTTATTGGTTTTGTTACTTTATCTTATTTTTAAAATGATTCATAACTGCATTTTATCAAACTTACAGAAAAAGTAAACGAAAACACGTACTCACTACCTAGAGCTGGATGATGGTATCATCATCTTCGTATGTATGTACAGATCAAATACTATGAAATCTCAGTTTTCATCTCCACCTTTCTTCCAACGTATAACAGTTACAAAATTCTTCTAATTAAGTCTCAAGTTATTTAACATCTCTATACTTTCCCCAAGTGAAAAAATACCTGAGAGTATTCTAAGTAACTATTATAAACTACCCTATCTTTATTGTTATAGTTTTCTAGAGATTGTTTATATAATGTATGATAAAAACAAAATAATGTTTATTATTTTCAGAGACTGTAAAGTTACTGACATGTTTTATCAGTTACCAGACTACTCCTGTTTCTGTTCTTCTACTTTCTACTCCTTTCTCTCTCTTTTCTGTAAAACTAATTTTTAATGAATACAAATTGTTAATAAGGATATCATTTATCTCAGATATTTTGCAAACATATTGATGAGATCAGTGTTTAAAACCATAAATATGTTTAAAATATATGTTTCCAATCTGACACAAAAATGTAAAAGTATGCAGATATTTTAATACAACGTAACATTTAATAACCTATGAAATATTCAAAATATTAGAAAAATATCTGGCTTCAAAGAGCATATACTATAAATTATTAATTTAAAAATAAAATATAAATGTATATCATGACCTACTTATCTTTCTGACTACAGGATTTAAAACAGCATGTTAATAGTGCTAATCTTTATGTGGAGGGATTACAAATTTTTTTTTTTTGGATGTGTTTGTGTGTGTATGTATTTAGTATTAAGATATAGGTTGTATTTTAAGTTTTTTAATTGGTATGTAGTTCTGGTTTAACTACTCTGTTCATTTGAGGCAGAAATTATATTGACAAGATTAATTTTTGTTTAGAAAACACAATTTCACATGTAAACTAAATTTGTAATTCATAATAGTCTTTATATTTGGAGATTCAATAAAAAAGACTGTAGTCATAAATAAGCAACTACCAATTATTAAAGCTGTTTGTGAGAGGAGCTTAGGATCAGTAGCTGAATTACTAAATAAAGGGTTTAGAGCTACGTATTTAAATTTTTAACAAAATTCCAGTTTAACCTAAAAGATATTTTATTTCTCAGAAAATTATTAAGGTAATTAAAGAAGATAACATAGTAAAACTCCTATTTCAGAAAGCTTTGTACATTCTTAGCATCATAATAAATATGATTTTTACCTTCTTCGTGAAGACCACTTGATATAGTTTATTTGAAAAACTGAAAATAATTTACTGATAGACTCAACAAATAAATGTTTAGTCTTAGGAGGAATAATTTTTATTAAAATGTATTTGGCAAGGGCAGCTCATGTGGAACTTTAGCAAAATGCAACTGATGGTGAACGTTCTTTGATTTTCTTCACTTTTATTTTTTCCTGTAACTTCCCCCAAGGTTCCAGGGATTGACAAGCTATTCTCACCTATTACGTGTTATACATGACTATGTGAATATCACTTCCTGAACAGTAGATTTCATAAGCTGTTCTGATCCTGGGTGTCCTGTCTTCCAGAACCTGAATTTGAATGGCACCTGGTACAGAGAACCCACTCCTCGCTCTATGTCACAGTGGTTGAATGTGGATAAACTTGCCAAGGCAGTCTCCCAGAGGTGCCAGAGAAAACACGGCACGTTCTTTATTCCTCTCGCCTCTCATTGCTTTTGCTTCAAATCTTCTTTGCTGATTTTTCTGACACAACAAGATTTGGCGCATATTTCTAAAGAAGTGGCCACGCAGCCATAACAGAGCAAGTGTGATGCTATTCTGCCTCGATCACCATCAATCAACTTGTCATTTCAATCGTTACGGCTGATCCCTCAATTCAATGTCATTTTGTAATGAGAAAAATTCATTTTTCTCAGAGAAAGAATTTCTGTAAAAGTCACATTTTGATAAGTAGGCTTTAACTTGTTTCCTTATCAAAATATGAAAGTTGCAGTAAATACAAAATACCCCTTTTTAGGAATGAATACTTATAATAATTTTACAGATGATGATTTACTCTTGAATTTATCTAGTCCATCTCTGCTTATAATAGAGGATTCAGCTCTTGCTAAGTCACTATCCTCTATTATAAGCAGAGATGGAATAAACTCAAGAGTAAATCATCAACTATAAAATTAAACATAATTTAAAGAGAGTTTAAATACCACCAAATGCAGGTGAATAATAGAGATGAAGATGTGACAAGACTTGAAAAAGCTAAAGGCCTATCTATTTTCATAACTTACACTAAATGGAAAAAAAATACTGGAATTTAAACCTTTATACATTAGCCTACCTAATATGCAGATAGTTGTGTAAGGAAATATAGTGGAAGTAAGAGGAAACATGGGTTTAACCATAGGTTTAACAAATACTAGTTTTTTGACATTTTGCTGATCAGATGTTGTATGATAAAAATGCATCTCATTTAGTTCCCCAGGTTGACAAAGCCAGTCAGCTTCCCTCTTTAAAAGAAGGAGGTATTTTTACACAAATGTGGTCATTTTTCAATTACACCCATATAAAGTGTTCTAAATTCAATTCAAGAAGGAAAAATCAAAATACATAACAACTGTCGTAAAAATCAACCATAAATGAAGAAATAAAAACAACAAAGAAAGACATAAACAAGAGATAACTATCATTAACGTATGGGTTGACATATTTCATTATGGTTTTATGCTCACATATTATTCGTGTATTTATAATATTTTGCAGGCCTAGTATAAAGAACTGAATATTCTAATAGGGGACCAGAGTGACCAATACTTTTCTTTAAAGCAAAGTTCATTTGCAATATATCAAGGAAGCAAAACACTTTAGGGCTCTGAGACCAAGTGTTCTGCAAGTTACAAAGTCAAACTCCGGTGGAATTTGGTTGCCTCGCCTACTGCTGCACTTCTTCAAGAAATGCAATTTGGTTAACTTACTCCCTTAATTAAAAATAAAGAACCAACAAAACAAAAGTACTCAGAGTATGTTACTTACAAACACACACACATATGCACAAACACACACACATATACCCCTATCAAATGTCCTTTCACTTAAAAGGATAGTCTAACAGAAGCATGTTCCATATGTACAATTTCTTCCAATGAATTTTTGAAACAGAGTGTTGTTCTTGGTCTCAAATTGAATTTTGAAATTAACATTCTGCCTTGATTCCAGACTCCTGATTATCAAGATAAACGACAAATTACAAGTTAATTGTTGTAGTTGAATATAACTGATTAGCCTACTTCACGGTTTTAGAAATCTGGAAATATAGTGAGATATTCTCAACCAATGCTTAATTAATCCACGAGTACAGGTATTACAGGCATAAGGTAACAGCTAGGAGAATAACAGTATTTGATTTTTCTTGGAAGATTTACATGACTAGGAGTTGAAAGCTAGGTATTTTACTCTGAGTATTGATCTTAATTTGTCATTTTGTTAAGGTATAAACTATGAAGATGGGTTCACTCTGGTGTGAACCAAGGAACGAAAGGCAATGGTGTCTACACCTGATTCTTCAATATGTTATGACATGAAAGAATAGCAGGTCCAATGGCATAAGGTTCCAGGGGCTGCAATAAAACCTACCATATTTAGACTCTTCATAGTTGCTTTTAGACCTTTTGGGCTCCTCATCCTTCATCTGAAATACATCCTTATATTTGTATTCCCAGGACCTGATGTACTGCTTTTTGCCAGTTAAATCTCTAGTTAATACAGACTGCACAGTTCTGAAAGGAAGGAAGAAGTATGGTGACAGTTCTGGTTCACAGCAGTTTGTGATGCGTCCAGATGTGAAATTATACAAATACATTGTGTCTGTGCTTAAATGAGCTTCTTAATGTTGTATATTTTAGCGTTTCACCAAATTTTAGAAGTTTTTGGTCATTAGTCTGCCAAATATTTTTCTGCCATATTCTACCTTTCTAATTATTTCTCCACAAATTACTTCTATGTTATATCTTCAAATTTTTTTTCATAGGTCTTAGTGGTACTTTTCTATATTTTTAAATTTATATTCTTTCACTTCTGACTGAATGCTTTTTATTGATTCATTCTTTCCTTTTTTAATCTCTATTGTTATTAAGACTATTCAGTGTTTTTCAAGAATTTTTTTTTCTAAATTTTCTATTCAGTTATTCTTCATCTATTTCCTTTTTCTCTACTAATATATATTATCTCCTCATTCTTTATAGAACTATGTTCCTTCACCTCACTGAGTATAATTACAGTAGCTGCTTCAAAGTATGTGATAATTTCAATACCTTGGTCATTTCAAGGTTGGAATTTATTGGCAATTTGTCTGATCTTCAGTTTGTGCGTAATGTGTCTATTTTCCCTGCCTACTTTATATATATATATTTTTTTTTTTTCTTCTTTTAATGGTATTCAGTAATGTGATGTTATGGTTGTTTTTATCTTAATTGGGTCTGTTGGACTTCTTTAATCTGTTGGTTTATAGTTCTCAGCATATTTAGAAAATACTTAGCTATTATTTCTCCAAATATGTGTCTGCCCGCCCTTTTTCCCTTTCCTCATATGATTTTAACTAAACACATATGTTTCACTTCTTGATACGGCCCTATGGGTCCTTGAGACTGTGGCCTTCATTCTGGAAATTCTCAATAGGTATGTCTTCATATTCACTTAATATTTTTTCAGTAATGTCTAAACTCCTATTAATCCCATTTAGAGTTTTAAATTTTAGATACATTTCTCATCTCTACAACTTCATTTTGATTATTTTTATTATAACCCACTTATCTCTTCACAATATTTTAAGCAAAGTTTTATACAGTTTAGTAACTTTGGAATGTCCTCTACTAACCCATCATGTCTATCATTTTTGTGTCTGTTCCACTGAATTATTTTTGCCCTGTTTATGTGTCACGTTTTCTTGAGTTTTGCATCTAGGAATTTTGATTACATGCTGAGAATTGTATATTTTACAGTGTTGACTGTGTGGATTTCGTTGTTGTTACTTGAGGTTCAGTTTGAACCTTTCAAAATGTTCTTAAACTTGATTCCTGCATTCCATCTATTTGCTCTAAACGAGATAAAATATGCCCTCACTACTGAAGACCGTCTCCTCTGCAGTCTTCACTGAATGTTCTACAGGATCTTTGCAGACTCTCCACTCCGATTAGTGGAAACTTGAACAATGCCCATCTCTGGATGAACTCAAGAGCTCTTCAGCTCAGACCTCTCTGCTTAACTCTTTGCCCAACTACCTGGATTTCTACTCTACGCACATGGTTCTCAAGATTTAGCAAAGAATCAAGGAGCTCCCTAGGCAAATTCACAAGTTTTTTTTTTTTTTTTTTCCTGAGTAGTCTCTTCCTCTCCAAAACTCTGTTCTGAAACTTCCAGCCCCTTCAGAGCTTCTAGGTTCTGTACTCTGTCATCTCAACAAAGAAAGGTAACTGCTTTCGCTTTAGAGTCTGCTCCCTGATCCAAGATCCAGAATGAGCATCCTTGAAGAAATCCTGAAAGACAAGAAGCCTCACCTCATTTATTTTCCCCTTTCTGAGAGATTTCAGTCATGCACTGCCTAGTTTCCAATACTGAAATTGTGTCGTTTCACATGATTTGTCCATTTCTTTTCATCATTTAACAAGTTAAATCCAGTTTTTATGAAACCATTATGCCTGATAAAGAAATCCTCGGAACTCAGTTTCCATTGGAGTGAAGAAAAGGCTATGGTGAGATGTGGCACAGAAGAGAGATGACTGAGCACAACTGGGCCAAATTTGGGTAAGACAGTAAAAAAAAAGTATGCATGAAGTGATAGGGATAGAAACATTGAATCATGCGTTGTTTATATTGAGTATATTAACCTGGTTACCAAAGTCTTCTAGAACAAATATTCTCATTGATTCACAAAGTGGACTAACAACATTATCTTACTTGATTTATGACAAAGCAGAATGCTTCTGTTTAATAACCATTGAAACATTCAGTAAAACAGTTATCCCAACCAAATTCTTTTCTCCACATTAATTGATCCAACACTGGACTATTTCACAGTAGTTTTCATGTATAAACACTAGTTCCAGAGTTGCTTTCATTATCATGTCCAGTAGATTTGGTGTTTCCTTATAGATTTTCCTTTGCAAAGACATTTAACTTAATGGAATCCCCATTAATGAGCTCAGAGGCAAACAATTTGCCCTGACAATAAGACCCAGGATTGAGAATTAAACCAAAAATTTAAATAAGATAACTGTGATGGGCTAATTTTCACATCCATCTTATGTAGTGTAGACTATTATTCCCTTCTTAAATTAAGTGCCATTTTATTGGCTGACTAAAGGAGAGATACAGTAAAACTACATACTGGGTGATGTAAGGGCTATGCTTCTAATTAAGCATTGTAGTTTGTTTAAACTGAAAGTCAATACAATAAAGTTATGCATCTTTCAAAATGAATTATTTTGTAATTAAATAAACAAGCGGGATCTCTTTTCAAGACTGTTAATCAACTCCCAGGACTGAAGAAGCATACTCATTGATTTAAGGTCAAGAAGGGAAACACTTCGCACTTTTAGCCTCATTCAATCTAATAAAATAAAATATCAAGTCTGAGTCATTACCAGGAATAAGAAAATAGATTGGAATTCCCATGGTCAGGTTCAACAGATTAATTTTTTAAAATATTCTGCTAGATAGATACCTTAATAATTTAGTTCATTACAATGTTTAGTGCTGATTTTACAAAAGTTTTACTGAGAATCAGTCACTAGATAATATCTAACAACAGAGTATTATTTATGTTGCATGCATGAATTCTACAAATAAAATAACATTAAAGGGTACAGGAATTTCTGAGCATTCATTTTTACTCATATTTGATTTGGATTTTTAAATTGACAAATGACTTAAAATTTGTTATCTCCGGTAAGTAAACAAGGAAACAAAACATGTAAATAAATAAATGAATTTGGAGTCTTAAAATGTTATTTTATTTTCATATTTCAGAGTAATGAGACTCCCTACAAAACTGTAATGATATGGATGGAAAAGAGCACAAGCAGTGGTGACTGGTTCAAGATGGTAGAGTAGAAGGACATGTGCTCACTCCCTCTTGGGAGAGCACCAGAATCACAACTAACTGCTGAACAGGAAGCCACTGGAACTCGCCAAAAAAAGATACCCCACTTCCAAAGACAAAGGAGAAGCTACAATGAGATGGTAGGAGGGGACCAATCACAATAAAATCAAATCGCATAACCACTGGGTGGATGACTCACAAACTGGAAAACACTTATACCACAGAAGTCCACCCACTGGAGTGAAGGTTCTGAGCCCCATGTCAGGCTTCCCAACCTGGGGGTCCAGCAACGGGAGGAGGAATTCCCAGAGAATCAAACTTTGAAGGCTAGCAGGATCTGATTGCAGGACTTTGACAAGATTGGGAGAAACAGAGACTCCACTCTAGGAGGCCACACACAAAGTAGTGTGCGCATCAAGACCCAGGGGAAGGAGCAGTGATCCCATAGGAGACTGAATCAGACCTACGTGCGAGTGCTGGAAGGTCTCCTGCAGAGGCAGAGGGTGGCTGTGGCTCACCGTGAGGACAAGGACACTGGCACCAGAAGTTCTGGGAAAAACTCCTTGGCATGAGCCATCCTGGAGTCCACCATTAGCCCCACCAAAGAGCCAGGTAGGCTCCAGTGCTGGGTCGCCTCAGGCCAAACAACCAAAAGGGAGGGAACCCAACCCCACCCATCAGCAGACAAGCAAGTTAAACTTCTACTGAGCTCCGCCCACCCAGCTCTACCCACCACCAGTCCCTCCCATCAGGAAGCTTGCAAAAGCCTCTTAGATAGCCTCATCCACCAAGGGCAGACAACAGAAGCAAGAAGAACTACAATTCTGCAGCCTGTGGAATGAGAGCCACATTCAAATAAAGATAGACAAAATGAAAAGGCAGAGGACTATGTACCAGATGAAGGAACAAGATAAAACCCCAGAGAAACAAGTAAATGAAGTGGAGATATACAACCTTCCAGAAAAAGAATACAGGATAATAATAGTGAAGGTGATCCAGGACCTCGGAAAAAGAATGGAGGCAAAGATCGAGAAGATGCAAGAAATGTTTAACAAAGACTTAGAAGAATTAAAGAACAAACACCTAGAAGACTTAAAGAACAAACAAACAGAGATGAACAATACAATAACTGAAATGAAAAATACACTAGAAGGAATCAATAGCAGAATAAATGAGGCAGCATGGATAAGTGACCTGAAAGACAGAATGGTGGAATTCACTGCCACAGAAAGGAATAAGGAAAAGAGAAAGAAAAGAAATGAAGACAGCCTAAGAGACATCTGGGACAACATTAAATGCACCAACATTAGCATTATAGGGGTCCCAGAAGAAGAAGAGAGAGAGAAAGGACCAGAGAAAATATCTGAAGAGATTATAGTCAAAATCTTCCCTAACATGGGAAAGGAAACAGCCACTCAAGTCCAGGAAGTGCAGAGTCCCATACAGGATAAACCTAAGGAGAAACATGCTGAGACACATAGTAATCAAACTGACAAAAATAGAAGACAAAGAAAAATTATTAAAAGCAACAAGGGAAAAAACCACAAATAACCTACAAGGGAACTCCCATAAGGTTAACAGCTGATTTCTCGGCAGAAACTCTACAATCCAGAAAGGAGTGGCACTATATATTGAAAGTGATGAAAGAGAAGAACCTACAACCAAGGTTACTCTAACCAGCAAGGATCTCATTCAGATTCGATGGAGAAATCAAAAGCTTTACAGACAAGCAAAAGCTAAGAGAATTCAGCACCACAAAACCAGCTTTACAACAAATGCTAAAGGAACTTCTCTAAGTGGGAAACACAAGAGAAGAAAAGGACCTAGAAAAACAAACCCAAAACACTTAAGAAAATAGTAATAGGCACATAAATATCGATAATCACCTTAAACATGAATGGATTAAATGCTCCAACCAAAAGACACAGGCTTGCTGAACGGATACAAAAACAAGACCCATATATATGCCGTCTACAAGAGAGCCACTTCAGACCTAGGGACACATACAGACTGAAAGTGAGGGGATGGAAAAAGATAGTCCATGCAAATGGAAATCAAAAGAAAGCTGGAGTAGCAATACTCATATCAGATAAAATAGACTTTAGAATAAAGAATGTTACAAGACACAAGGAAGGACACTACACAATGATGAAGGGATCAATCCAAGAAGAAGTTATAACAATTATAAATACATATGCACCCAACATAGGAGCACCTCAATACATGAGGCAAATGCTAACAGCCATAAAAGAGGAAATCGACAGTAAGACAGTAATAGTGGGGGACTTTAACACCTCACTTATACCAATGGACAGATCATCCAGACAGAAAGTTGATAAGGAAACACAAGCTTTAAATGACACAATACACCAGATAGATTTAATTGGTATTTCTAGGACATTCCATCCAAAAGCCGCAGATTACACTTTCTTCTCAAGTGCACACGGAACATTCTCCAATATAGATCACATCTTGGGTCACAAATCAAGCCTCCGTAAATTTAAGAAAATTGAAATGATATCAAGCATCTTTCCTCACCAGAATGCTATGAGATTAGAAATCAATTACCGGGGAAAAAAATGTAAAACACACAAACACGTGGAAGCTAAGCAAGAGATCACTGAAGAAATCAAAGAGGAAATCAAAAAATACCTGGAGACAAATGACAATGAAAACACGACCATCCAAAACCTATGGGATGCAGCAAAGCAGTTCTAAGAGGGAAGTTTAAAGCAATGCAAGCTTACCTCAAGAAACAAGAAAAATCTCAAATAAACACACTAACCTTACACCTAAAAGAAGTAGAGAAAGAAGAACAAAAAAACCCAAAGTTAGTAGAAGGAAAGAAATCATAAAGATCAAAGCAGAAATAAATGAAATAGAAACAAACAATAGCAAAGATCAATAAAACTAAAACCTGGTTCTTTGAGAAGATAAACAAAATTGATAAACCTTTAGCCAGACTCATCAAGAAAAAGAGGGAGAGGACTCAAATCAATAAAATTAGAAATGAAAAAGAGATTACAACAGACACTGCAGAAAAACAAAGTACCATGAGAGACTACTACAAGCAACTCTATGCCAATAAAATGGACAACCTGGAAGAAATGAACAAATTCTTAGAAAGGTATAACCTTCCAAGACTGAACCAGGAAGAAATAGAAAATATGAACAGACCAATCCCAAGTAATGAAATTGAAACTGTGATTAAAAATCTTCCAACAAACAAAAGTTCAGGACCAGATGGCTTCACAAGTGAATTCTATCAAACATTTAGAGAAGAGCTAACACCCATCCTTTTTAAACTCTTATAAAAAATTGCAGAGGAAGGAACACTTACAAATTCATTCTATGAGTTCACCATCACCCTGATACCAAAACCAGACAGAGATACTACAAAAAAAAGAAAATTACAGACCAGTATCACTGATGCATATAGATGCAAAAATCCTCAACAAAATACTAGCAAACAGAATCCAACAGCACATTAAAAGGATCATACACCATGATCAAGTGGGATTTATCCCAGGGACACAAGGATTCTTCAATATGCGCAAATCAATGTGATACATCATATTAACAAACTGAAGAATAAAAACCACATCATCAACCCAATAGATGCAGGAAAAGCTTCTGACAAACTTCAACACCCATTTATGAGAAAAACTCTCCAGCAAGTGGGCACAGAGGGAACCTACCTCAACATAATAAAGGCTGTATATGACAAACCCACAGCAAACATCATACTCAATGGTGAAAAAACAAAGCATTTCACCTAAGATCAGGAACAAGACAAGGATGTCCACTCTCACCACTATTATCCAACATAGTTTTGGAAGTCCTAGCCATGGCAATCAGAGAAGAAAAAGGAATACAAATTGGAAGAGAAGAAGTAAAGCTGTCACTGTTTGCAGATGACATGATACTATACACAGAGAATCCTAAAGATGCCATCAGAAAACTACTACAGCTAATCAATGAATTTGGTAAAGTTGCAGGGTACAAAACTAATGCACAGAAATCCCTTGCATTCCTATATACTAACAACGAAAAATCAGAAAGAGAAATTAAGGAAACAATCCCATTCACCATTGCAACGAAAATAATAAAATACCTAGGAATAAACCTACCTAAGGAGGTAAAATACCTGTACTCAGAAAACTCTAAGATATAAAAGAATTGAGCATGTATTCTAACGTCAAATCAAAGCACCAACACAGAGGCAGAACTTGAATGTACCCAAGAGAGACAGAGTATTCACAACTAAATAATTATATCAACATTACAAAATGTTTGCTGCTTGTGTTTTGTTTTGTATTTTGAATTTTATTTTTTTTATACAGCAAGTTCTTATTAGTTATCTACCTCCATACTGTTCTCCATAATGGCTGTATCACTTTACATTCATGTGTGTCTTGGCCATCTGTATGTCTTCTTTGGAGAAATGTCTATTTAGGTCTTCTGCCTATTTTTTGATTGGGTTGTTTGGTTGTTTTTTTTTTTTACCATAGGCTGTACATATGTGTAAAAGACTTAAGTTTATATGGTCCTATATTGCTTTCTCAATTATTAAAAATGTTCCAGTTATATACAGGTTTTCAAACTTCCAAAGTGCACATTGTTTTTTTTAATATTGAGCTGCATGAACTATTTATATATTTTGGAGATGAACCCTTTGTCCGTTGATTTGTTTGCAAATATTTTCGACCATTCTGAGGGTCGTCTTTCCATCTTGTTTATAGTTTCCTTTGCTGTACAAAAGCTTTTAAGTTTCATTAGGTCCCATTTGTTCTGTTTTTATTTCCATTACTCTAGGAGGGTCAAAAAGATCTTGCTGTGATTTATGACAAAGAGTGTGCTTCCTATGTTTTTCTCTGAGAGTTTTATAGTGTCTGGTCTTACCTTTAGGTCTCTAAATCATCTTAAGTTTATTTTTATGTATCGTGTTGGGGAATGTTCTAATTTCATTCTTTTACATGTAGCTGTCTTTTCTCCATTGTATATCCTTGCCTCCTTTGTCATAGATTAGTTGACCATAGGTGCGTGGGTTTATCTCTGGGCTTTCTATCCTGTTCCATTGATCTATATTTCTGTTTTTGTGCCAGTACCATATTGTCTTGATAACTGTAGCTTTGTAGTATAGTCTGAAGTCAGGAAGTCTGATTCCTCCAGCTCTGTTTTTTTCCCTCAAGACTGCTTTGGCTATTCGGGGTCTTTTGTGTCTCCATACCAATTTTAAGATTTTTTGGTCTAGCTCTGTAAAAAAAAAAAATGCCATTGGTAATTTGATAGGGATTGCAATGAATCTGTAGATTGCTTTGGGTAGTATAGTCATTTTCACAATATTGATTCTTCCAATCCAAGAACATAGTATATCTCTCCATCTGTGTGATCTTTGATTTCCTTGAGACTTAGAGTTTTCTGAATACAGGTCTTAGAGTTTTCTGAGTATTTTCATTTATTTTTCTGAGCAAGCCAAATGCTCCATTCAATCTGCATATATTATACTCTTCTGGATTTTTTTCAATTTTTATTATTTTTCCCTCTAAATTGTTTTTTCTTCTGAATTCCTATTAATTAGATACTTGGGCTTGCAGAGCTGTTTCATTTATTTTATTACTTCTCATTACTTGATGAGTACTTCTAATGTCTAAGCTATATTTTCAACACTGTCTTTCAATAATTTTCATTACTTTTTATGTTGCTTTTGAAGTTTATCATTTTCAAGACTTTTTTCTTATCGGAATTTTTTTTTTAAATAGTATCTGCTCTTGTGATATGCATGCAGTATCTATTTTTCTCTCATTTAGTAGTGTTCATTTTTAACATTGCCTCTGCTTATTCTGAGCTCCCTTTCTTTGTAATTTGTTTGGTTTTCTCTCTTTCCTTGACTGTGAAGGAAAGAAAGCATGGGAAGGTAAAAAGTTGATTATTCAATTTTACTTAGCAAGTATGTGTGTCAGGCAATCTTCTAGGCATTGGGAACACAGTAGTGAAAAAAATAATCCAGGACTCATGTCTACATAAACAATATTGTAAAGGGTGGAAAATTCTGAGGAGAAAAGAAAGAAGAAGAATAGGAAGTAATTAGTTATAAGGAATTTGTGCACATGCTAGCCCCACAATAAGGTCGGGCAGGGACTCAGCAGGTTCTTTGAAGGATGCATATATACCATCAGTTACAGCTTTTTTAAAAAACCGGGCATATCCCACAGAGAGGAATATTTCAACCACATGGCAGAAGAGAATCAGCTTGGCTGATAGAATTCCAGAGGCCCGGAGCAGAAGGGGCTCTCACCGTTCCACATGAAAGCATTTATTCACACCTCCCTCTCACAGTCCACTGCTTCATTCCTAGCCCAGCAGTGTCTGGTTTCCATTTTTCCAGATCCACTAGGCTCAGCCTTTCTCAAGACTCAACCTCTCACCTTTTGCTATAGTAGACTTGGGAAGGGAAATAACGGCCAACATGTCCTCTGCAGTGGTTACTGTAGAATGCAAATTGGATCATTTCCTTTCAATGAAACATGCCCCTTGGTTCCCTATTGCTCTGCATATACAGCTCGAACTGTTTAACATGGCTTTCAGTGTCTTCCCTGAGCTGACATGCGTAATAGTCATGATAACAGTAATTGCAGTAACATAATAATTACTCTTAGTATTATTATACTAACACTTATGCACCCTTATGTGCCAGACTTTGTATTATCTCATTGAATCTTCAAAACAACTCTATTAGAGAAAGACTTGTTTTTAAACTCTTTTCTTAGTTAAAAGAAACAGGCTTTCAGAAGTTATTCCACTAACCCAAGATAATACAAATGGCTAGTTATTGGACCTAACTAACCAATTTAATCCGAGTCAAGAACGATGAAATTTATGTTGGTATTCTATAGTATTCTATGGCTGCTAGTGTGGTATGATACAGTATGGTATAAAATAATATACTCTAGTAGGTAATGCAGTAGAGGACAAGATTGTACAAGACGGAAGGGATAGGATAGGGTAAAAGGGTGTGCACAGTACAGGATACTTGCTGGCTACTGCTTGCCTATCTAGCTTAATCTCTAATTATTTCCTTACTCCTTCATTTAAACTCTATTCAACCTGAAGTCCTTTCATTTTCTTCATACTTCTTTCCCAAGGTCATGAATCAGGCAATTCCAGATGCGTGAAACATACTCCCCAGTACCTATACCCTTCCAGGACCTCTGCCCTAAATCTCAGTACAAGTGCCAGTTGAGGAACTTTTCATTTCTATCAAGTACTTAATCACAGTGTATTGAAAACATCGATGATGTGCCCACCTTTCCCTTAGCATTGTTTAAGTGTCATGAAGTAAGGATCACATATTTCTTAATTCTTGTATCCTCGTTACTTTCCTTAGCCTAGTAAGTGTCTTGTATTTCTCGATGAGATTATAGTAACTGTATTAGCTTCCAATTGCTGCTGTAACAACTCACTATAAACTTTGTGGCAGAGAGACCAAACTCTGCCTCACTAAGTTAAATTAATGTATCACGCAGGACGTGTTTCTTTCTGGAGGGTCCAGGGGAGAATCTGTGTTCTTGCCTTCCCCGCTTCCCTCGTTTCTTAGTCTGTGGCCATCTTCCTCCCCCCCTCAAAGCAGCAACAGAGGGTCGAGGGTTTCTCACAACGAATTACCTGACACTGATTCTTTTACTTTCCTCTTTCACACTTAAGGATCCTCGGGATTATACTGGGCCCACCTGGATAGTCTATTGTAAAGTCGGCTCATTAGCAACCTTAATCCCACCTGCTACCTTAATTCCCTTTTTTTTTTTTTCCAGGTAATTTAACATAGTCACAAGTTTCTGGGACTAGGATTGTGTGGGTATGTGGGTGCGGTGTGTACACAGGGTGGGTGTTGGGTGGGGAGGAACATTAGTCCCAACGCCATGACAAAATACCAATTTGGTTTCTACTCTGATGAAGTAATGTGTTTTACATGTATTATCTGAAATTAATCTTCACAAATAACTATTCAAGACAGTTATCTCTATCTCAGATTTGAAAATAATGCACCGAGGTTCACAAGGATAAACTGCCTAAAATCTAGTGGTGAGCGGCAGGGCCATGATTCAAATGCAAGTGGAGAGTCCAATGGTGTACGCCTTTTAACGAACATTGTTAAAAGCATTTCTTGCCCATCCTGTGAAACACTCTTCTAGTGCTCTAGTCAGATAATTCTACTGTGTGTCACACATTCTTATACGATTCTTTACCAATGGCTACAAATGACCTTCTTGAACCAGTTCTCCTTCGTGGAGCCACTCAAGTCTTCCAACAAATTTCCCTTTTTTAAAAAAAATATAAATGAATAGCTGCTGTTTGTCATTTGCAGCCAAAAGCATCTGGTTTAATCCAGTACTTTACTGTACTACCTTCCAACCACTATTTGGTACGTTTTACCTAGTTGACAACAGGGTTTCATACAACATTATTTTTTTTTAATAATCAGAGAAATACCTACATGTTAGATGTTTTCTCCATATGTTAGAGAGGAATAAACCTGAAGGATTCCCCCTTTACTGCATTTATTACATTGAGATACTAGATGGAAAGAAAGACACTTGTGAGAGTCAGTCTCCCTCAATATATATATTTTTAAATTTTTACTTATTAGTTTTGGTTGTGTTGGGTCTTCGTTGCTGCACGCAGGCCTTTTGTAGTTGCAGTGGCTTCGTTGTACAGCACGGGCTCTAGGTGCGAGGACTCCAGTAGTTGTGGTATGTGGGCTCAGTAGTCGTGGGTCACGGGCTCTAGAGCGCAGGCTCAGTAGTTGTGGTGCACGGGCTTAGTTGCTCCACAGTATGTGGGATCTTCCCAGACCAGGGGTCGAACCTGTGTCCCTGCATAGGCAGGCGGATTCTTAACCACTGCGCCACCAGGGACGCCCTCCCTCAATATATTAACTGCAGAAGGACACAGAGTATGTAGCTTACCCTTTGCTAAATGCCCAGCACCCTAGTTCTCATAACGAGCAGTAGATGTCGTATTAGTTTCCCAGAACTGCCATAACAAAGTACTACAAACTGGGGGGCTGATAACAATGGAAATTTATTCTTTCACAGTTCTACAGGCTCGAAGTCTGAAATCAACTTGTCCATAGGTCATGTTCCTCTGAAACCTGTAAGGGAAAAGCTGTCCTTGCCTCTCCCTAGCTCCTGGTGTTTTGTGGACAATCCTTGGAGTTCCTCGACTTACAGCTACAGCAGGCCAATCTCTGCCTCCGTCCTCACATGGCATTCTCCCCTTGTGGGTCTGTGTCTCTCTTCTCACACGGACACCAATCGTGTTAGATTAAGGACTCACCCTAGTCTCGTATGACCTCATCTTAACTAATTATATCTACATTGAATCTACTTCCCCATCAGTTCCCCTTCTGAGGTCCTGGGGATTTGGAATCCGACCTATCTTTTGGGAGGATGCAATTAAACCCAGAACAGATATTTAATAATTAATAGTTGGATAAATGATGTATTAGAATATAAGGGTCTGTTTAAAATATTTACTATCACAATACACGTAGACACAAAATGTTTGCCATCTCCAGTTTTGAACTACTGAAAGGCAGGACTTGTCCGTACTGTATGACAAGACTGGACCTTTAAAATAAAAGAGACACAATGCAGAGACAGCGGGGAGTGTCATATTAAAAAGTAAAGAGTTGAGATTTGTTGCTCCCTAGACCTTTTCTGCTCTTTAGATGATATTTTAGTGATAACGTCCTCAGTCTGTGAAAGCAATCCATGAGGTGACGGCCACAGCCAATCCTCGACTTTCTCTGCTGCTGATTTCATCATTCCTTCCATGCTTGCTAATAAGCGAGGTGCAATTACATGACGCACAGACGCAGATTTACTGTGACGTTAATGAAGATGAAGCTTCAGGGCCTTCCAATTGCGTGGGTTCCTTCCAGGGCCTTGGACCTAATTTATTAGTTTTAGTAACGTGGCATATGCATCCTTAAAAGATCACTGCCTAGACTGGATCAGCTCCAGGCCTCACAAAACCTGGATCTGTCTTTGAACAAACGCTAGGGATTGCCAACTCATTATCTTACATTTTGATTGGCAGACATTTCGTTCTCCAGAAATGTAAAACTGTTCAATAGAAATGGTACAATGAAAATAACCCATTCTGAGCGGGCATGATCAGAGTGCACGGTGCTGCAGGGGATCCCACCGGCAGAACACTATCCTCTTCAAGTCTGGCCCTTTATTTTTTGTTGATGTGTGATAAGGGTGGTTGTTTTCAGTGAACATAGAAAGAGGCAATGTGGTACTCTTTATGAAGGCGAAGAGTGCAAACTGACTGAAGAAACATACAGCACAAGCAACTTCACTAAAGTCAACCAGAAGGGCAGCGTTGCTGAAGAGTTCTACTCCGGGTGCCGCACATGGACAACTATTGCTAAATGCTGTATCAGGCAGGGCGGACGAGGAAAGAGTTAACTGGTGAGGCTGGGAATCGGATTAAAGAACTCTTTTTAGAGAACTAAATCTTTTAGAAGCCAAAATAACAAACGTGAAACGGTGGAATTTCAAATGTCATGATGCTGTTAGGGACAAAAATATTCTTGATACAAGACTGGGATGGGTGCCTCTTTGATCATAACACACAGGTGTGATCAGCTCCACCACGATATTTGGTTTTTAGAACTTGCTGCCTAGCACCTAATCATTCACCTCTGTATATTTTATCTCCCACGTCCCCACTTGTTTCTTTTCCACATTCTCTCCTACCTTGACTAAATGTGGACCCTGATCACCTGTTTCGGGTTTAGGGTTGTTTAAAGTACTGTTGATATTCATCCTTTCCTTTATTAGGTCTTTCTTCTAATTCCAACTTAGCGTAGAACTTACTCTGGTCATCCTCTTCAATGCAGCTAACCATACCTCAAACCCATCCCTGAAAATCCCCTATTCTTTTTTTTCCTTTTATCCAAACCTTCTAACTCACTGGGATGCAAAAAGATGAAGTGATTTGTTTAGCAACACTTGCCGAAGTAAAGCAAAAAACAGAACTAACTTGCTTAATCATTTGCCCTATTTTTCTTTCCAACTTTAATGCCTTATGTACCGTCTCTACTTTATGTGTTAAATAATTTTCATAAATATTTTACATCTTTCCAAAGGACAGCCATCTCATGAAAGATCGAGAATAGAAACTGCTTATTCCAATAGGGACCAATATTCACAGTACTGCTTAATCCAGCTTCCACAGAGTGCAAAAATGTATGTTACAATGCAGTATGCTCATTAGTTATTGCATGAATTAAACTATCTACCTAGCACCAATATTATTACCTAACTGGAAGCAAAACTTTTAGCCTCAGTTCTCTTCAGATAGCATCTGTTTAAATGTGCCACTTAATTTTCACTTTACTAAATATACTTCTGGATTCTAATAAAACCCAGTTGAATTCACTTGATTATTTGTATCCTATGTCCATATTTATACTGACTAAGAAAGTTTTAAAAAACAAATTGCTGGGCTTCCCCGGTGGCGCAGTGGTTGAGAGTCCGCCTGCCGATGCAGGGGACGCGGGTTCGTGCCCCGGTCCGGGAAGATCCCACATGCCGCGGAGCGGCTGGGCCCATGAGCCATGGCCGCTGAGCCTGCGCGTCGGGAGCCTGTGCTCCGCAACGGGAGAGGCCACAACAGTGAGAGGCCCGCGTACCGCAAAAAAAAAAAAAAAATTCTAGTTTGTAGTTGAATACTTCTAAAATACATTTATAACTGAACTAATTTCCTAAACTGTGTTTTAATTTTGTATTCACTACCTATTAAAATAGATTTATTCAATTTTATACTGCTAGCTGCCACCAACACTAATAAATGTGTCTTCTCTTTACGATTAGGTACCATTTTGGTCTCTGTTTTAGGAACACCAGCAGCATTATCTCGTCAGATGTATATGATTTTATTTGGATACTGCATGTTAAGTGTTTGGAAAATTGTGAGTGATAACTACGAGGAAAATCTGCATCTCTCTCTAAAATTGCAACCAGGCTCTTAGTGTTTGAGTTCCTTAGGCTGCACGGGGAAAGGAATTTTTGCAGGTTTTTTCCACTGTTAACCTAGATTCCAGAACAATGACCGGTACAGGGTAGGTGCTCAACAAACATGCTGAGGGATGGAAATGAAAGACACCGTACCAAACAATTAGTGATGGGAATGTTTCCAAAGGGGCTAACTTTTAATTCTGGCCTCAAAGGATTTGGTCCATCCAAGAATCTCCTGTTCACTTTGAAGTAGCAACACTCTCATACCGTAAATAGACATTGTAAGTCTTTGTCGATTTTTACAAATCATGAGTGAACCACTGTCAGAAGGGAATTTTTAAAAATGCCCCAAGGAAAGAGATCAATGTTCTGTTCAGTAGAGTCTAGTCCATCAGCATTTCATCAGAACAATGCCAACCCCCAAGCATTTTCTTTGGCTTCTCTAAGGGGTGGCACAACTAGTGGAAAATAAAGCCTTGATGTATTCCAGCACATACAAATACACTAATATTATAAGACACAGTTATTTCAAATCTAGAATATTAGTGGCACTGAGCAGCTGTGCAGCAGTGAAGTTATCTTCCCGAAGTTAAGTTGTACCCCAAAGGGCCACACAGCCAAAGCTATTGGGTTCATGGGAGTAATAACACCCCCAGCACGATGTTACAACCAATTACAGATTTCATTTCAAATTAAACACCTACCTTCTAAACACAAAAATTGCTAGGGGAAATTAAGTCTGCTCGTCTCAGCTATCTGACTAACTGGTTTTGCATGTTAATATAATTCAGCCTGAGTAGTCCTATGCATTAAACTGGAGGCAAACGTCTCCTTACTTTGAGAGGAAGTGCAAGGGAAGTAACAGTGTCAGGACAGGCCTTGCACTTCACCTCAGGTGGAATGTTTTTCATATAATCACATGACAGGATGGTGCTTAGAGGCAATGGAGACTTGAGAAGTCTAGAAAGTGTAACCGGGAAGCCTAATCTTGACAAAGAAAACTGTATACTTTCAGTTATTCTCAATTTCAACATGCTGTATAAATCCTTAATACTTGATATATGTGCTATACAGTATTTTTTAATTAAAAGTAAAAAAAAAATTGCTGAAGTATTTTCTTAGACTACTTTCTTTTTCCTAGACTCTTTTTAGGATTCCTTTTTCTTGGATCACCAAAGAGGAATGTTTGTAATACTTAAAATCTGACCGTCATGCCAACTTCACAAACCAGAAAACGTACAGGCATCACTGGCCTACTTTGCTGCTGTGAAATAAAAATTCCCTCTTGAAAAAAATACATCCTCCGTCAGCCCAAAGCATCTATTACATATACTAGCTCAGCATTAATCACCATTTTACTAAGCCTCGTTTCCCCCATTTAATCCATCCCGAATCTGTCCTTTTCTATCATATATATGTCTTGATGCCAAATTTGTTACACTGTTTTATATTTGCACATGTTTTTACAAGATCTTTCCTCATAACACAATGTTCTTCCATTAATTCTCAATATATATTATATATATACACATGCACAAAATTATTGTTTATTCTGTAAGTCAAATGTCTATGATAAATATTCCCCATATCCCATTTGTATGAAATAGTCTTTTGTATAAACTTGTACTGTATTTCATGTACAGTTGTATTTAGCACTCAATTATTTGTACTTTGCGAGGCATATAATCATTTCCTTGACACCCTTCTCTACTAGGGTAAAAATATTTTGTGAATGAAAACCGAGTATTACTCATCTTTTTTTATCTCCCCCTGGAGCCCCAGCACATATTTTTTTGACAAATCTTAGGCTTAGGTTTATTGGTGCTGTGAGACACTCCAAAAGACTTGGTTCTAAACCAGAAGATGCAGTGATCCAGCTTGATCAAACTGAGTTTGGAGAACCGATCAGGTTACAACACTGGAATTAGAGAAACTACATAAGTATGTCTGACGTTGTGTCAACTGGCCTAACCACCTCAATAATGATTTAAGGAATATTTAGCGGATGAAAGTCCAATGACAGGACAAGGCATAGATATGGAGAATTTAATACTGAGCTCCCAAATATATGGGCCATGTTTCAAAGATATCTGTACGTAACAGTCATTATGCCAAACAAGGACTGGAAACAGAGGAAGGCTCCCGTCCAAAGGACGATGAAACATAAAATCCGACCACACGTAGAGAGAACTGGAATTGGGGCAGCTCTCCAGGCTTCAGAGAGGAGACTACAGAGAAAAACAATAGAGGTGCACTAGGGCTCAAGTCAAAGTCTTTCTCCTAATTGGGCCAACAGTGAACAGAGGCAGAGCGAGCGCCCTCACTTAAGGGCAATGTGAAATCCAGGACTTCATTCCTTCCAGGTCAAAACCATGTAAGAGAGACTTTCCACAAGCACAAGATTTCCTGTTATCTGAGTGAGTAAACTGACTATAATTTACCCAAGATGACGGAGAAGTTGCAAAGTCCTTGTCAGGAAAGGCTCAATGAAGTGAGTGGCATACATCTCTGGAGGCAGCTGGGCCATCCTGGAAGGCAGAGCAGGGGCTGCCTGGAAGGCAGAGCAGGGGCTACCAAAGAGTTATCGGTGACTGTGGGATTCGCATTTTGTAAGTAAACAATTGTAGAAATTACATTACTTCCAAAAACCATTTTTACTATGTTGGAGAGCGTTATTATCAGCATTATAATTATAAACCTTGAGCATTAGCTGCTAGTTTATTAAATTACGCTAGGATTTGTATTGCTAAAAAGACTATAGTACTCTAATTGCATCTCAACTGAACATACCTCGAATCGTGTCAGCTTCCTAAGAGAATGATTAACAACCTAGGACAGTAATTCCTCAGCTTCAACGACGATCCCGTTCTCCCACCCAAACTTAATTCTTCATAGTAAGTGGAGGCTAACACGGTCATTAGAGCTGAATTCCTTTTAAGACCAGGTACCACAGGGAACTCCATAGGTAATATTCAGTGTAAAATGTGGTGTGTGCAAGCAGAATTAGGCTTTGTTAAGTCATCACTGCATAAGAGATGATGTGTATTTGATATCCCCAATTAGGAATTATAAATGATTCGGTTATTTACTCACCCAATATTTATTATGAACCTGCCACGTGAAAGAATATGTTTTGGAGGGTTAAATAATTATATTGGTAAGGCACAGTCTCAATCTTTAAGTTTTACAGCATGCAAAACTGTATTTTTATAAACAGAATATATAATTACAATAATAGAATAAAGTCTAGGTGAAGAAGCGAAGCAGGAATGAAATTACCAGATCTATTCACTTGGGATCAAGGAAAACTTCCTGGAAGATGTTATGTTTGAATGAATTTTTAGGGATGAAGTGAAATTAGAGTTGGACAAGATCAGAAGAGTGTGCTTTGGGTTGAACGGAGCAAACAGCACGTGCTACAGAAAAAGCTTGTTGCATAGCACTCTGGATTCAGTGAACTTATAGAATCTGGTAGGACAGAGTAGAGTGGAATGGTTTTTAATGTACAGCTAAGGATATGATAATTGAAGCAAAATGTTACAGGAATTATATGGCATGCTAATGGGCTGGAATTCTATTCTATTAGGACAACTGTCAACACACAACTCTGCCCTTATAAAGGAGCCACAGACAATGTGTAAATGAATGTGAAGACTGTGTCCCAATAAAACTTAATTTACCAAAACAGGCAGTGAGATGGATTTAATCCGCAGGCTGTAGTTTGTCAACTTCTAGAAAGGATCAGGAATCACTGAATGTAGAAGAATGATCCTATTTGATTTTTGAAAGAATACCTTGGTAGTTTTACAGTGGATGGACGGGAAGTTACCAGAATGAGTTAGAGAAATCAGTCTTCTAGTAATACACTTACATTTTTGATAATTCAAGATATTTCAATAAAGAGTGAGTGGCAAGAATGGATTATGACAATATTTAAGGAATCATAATCAATATGACTTGGTGTTTAACGATATGGGAGGTACAGCATGTGCTGAAGCTATGGAATTGTTAATAGAAGGTGAATTAAAATGGAAGAACACATTTGGAATGAAGAGTGAAGGATAAACTCAGGACTTGAGCCTACAGAGGTTGCAGTAACAGATGAGTTTAATTTATACGTAATGACTGGAATCTCAGCAGACAAATGTTGCTGTAGTGACTGAATTAGAGGCCATCAGCCTGACATTGATCATTCAAATCTCAGGGATGACGTTAACTAGAAAGAGGGTGTCGAAATTGAAAAAGCCTACAGTAACATCATTCACAACATTTATTCATGGTTTTCTCATTAAAGAGTAAACATAAATTTCCTATTAGAAGTGTATTCTCCTGCACTCTGAGTCCATGACATCAGGCCAGGTAGATGCCACCCCATTCAGAGATGGGTCCCAGATGGTCTAAACCAGTAGCTCTCCAGTTTGGGTGGTATTCTTACTGATCCCCTGTAGACAACTGGTTGTGCGTGAGGTGTTTGGAGGAGGGGATGCTACTAATATTATTTCCCAAGGGTAAGGTATAAACGCCATCCAATGCCCAGACATTTCTGTACAAAAAACTGTCCTGCTTAAAATGCCCACTGACCCATGGTAGTCGGCGTACCTCACGCACTGTCATTGGCCTCTGGATAGGACTTTGAACCACCAGAGCCATCACGTTGCTAAACATTGACACTGGGGCTTCACAGAAAGTGACCAGTGAGTTTTCCCTTAGATCTGCATTTGCAAGCAGGCAGTGTGGCTCTGCTCCTGTCTGCCGCTTTGCTGGCATAGTTCTGTAAAAATGAATCCTACACATGGAGGAGAATTGAGTTGATCCTGGAGAGAAGGCATAACTGTATCTTGGTGACATATTTATGAGTATTAAAGGGGAACCCAGCCTACCGCTAGACTATTCTGTGATTTGAGCCAATAAATTATCTTTCTGTACAAGCCAGTTGAAGAGCCGTTTTCAACTGAAAGAAAATCTATCTGAAAAAAGAGTCATGAACAGAGAATCCTGGGGAATTTAGAGTAAAATCAGAATAATAAGTGAGAGATGGAGGAAGATCCAGAAATGGCCAGTAACACAGAAGAACCAGGATAAAGTGATTTTTCAAAATCCAACAAAGAAAAACAAATTTAAAGAAATGGTCAGCGGTGTCATCTGCTCAAGGATAATGAGACTTGATGAAAAGTTTTTTAGATGGCAATAGAGAAACCAAGGTCCGAATCCGCCAAATTAATTGCAGGTGCAGAAGTCAGACGGCAACTTGACTACAATTGCTCTTTGGACCCATGCAGTTACGTACCTTGTTTTATCAAGACGTGATGAGATCGTACTTACACAGTACAACTGCCAGGACGTAAAAAGAATGGAGAATTACTGATATTAATTTTCTGATTGAAACATACATGGTTCACAGAATAGTTACTTGAAACATACATCTACATATACATATGTATATATACATACTAGATATAAAATACTACAATATTCACAGTTCTAGTGATGTGGTAGGTTAATGACAAACTATCCTTATTAGAAGATTAATGTAACCCTAATTAGAGTTAGCTTGGGAAAGGCCTTTCCTTCAGTTGCATATACAGCCTTCTCTTTTTCCATTGTCAAACTTGGTATCATTTATTGCTTCTCCAGTAACGCACCAGCTCCCTCAGGCAGTGTGGTAATCAATGTCAAGTTGTCACCTTCTTATATAATCTTACAGTAAAGAACGAGTAGCTGATGATGTATTCCGGAAGATGCACAAGGAGACGAGCCTGGGGATTGGTTGAAGAGAGAACGTTTCTACAGGAAGCTAGAACAATCCTTTGCCTGCCTTGAAGGGAAAGGGTATGAGACATCAGGGAAAAAAGAAAGGACTTTAAGAAAACAGGATGAAAAACAGGATGAAAAAGACTTTAAGAAAACAGGATGACTTTAAGAAAACAGGATGAAAAGGGTGATAAGAAGAGTATTTTCTTCCCCTAGTGATTCATCTGTGGGTGAACTACAGGGTTCTGAGTAAGTCAGGCCAACTAATTGCTGAGATAGACAATGCCTGGTGCTGTGGCCCAGGATCAGGGAGCATTCCCTGGGAGACGGCAGCATGAGCATCTCAAAAGCTAGAAGGGCAACGTGGAAGCAAAAGTGGCATGATTCTCCAATACTAAGCAACTGTAAACTAGGTCAAACCGACACAAAATCGGGAACTTTGTAATAACGGGAGAAATATGCCGAATTCTCATGCTAACTAGGGAGGTAATGATGAATGACATTAATTAAACTCACATCTACATAATCCTGGGGTGTCTTCTTGAAAAATCAATACCTGGGGAAAGTTATGCAAGAATGCACCATATTACTTGAATGATGTTGTAACAGGAGAGACTTATCTACAGCTCCATATACAGTTACTCAAAACTTAACTCAGTTTGTTCATCAACAAGAGACTCGGTTATCATCTTACTTGTGAACACTGTTGAAAATACAGCAACCCCACATTCCTTCTCTCTTACCCAATCTGAAAAATGTTGTTGTTGCAACGGCTCATGAATACTTGGGACTGGCTTATTCTTTCTACTCTGTGTTGTGGTATAAAGTGCTATATATACTCCCCAGGCTTTGGCTGACAAAGGATAATTTGAGAGATTTATTACCAAAAAAAAAAAAAAAAATCAACAGAAAACAAAAGCCCTAAAATCTGTGACTATTTCTTCGTTGCCCTATTTTCACTGGCTTCTCTCGTCTACACAGTGGCTAAAAGGATCTGTGTTATACAGTTTACTTATATCAGATCCACAGGCTATTGTCCTTCCCAACCTAATCCCCCACTTACACCCTGAAAATATTTTAGCATTCCTTCAAGCCTTTTTTATAACAAAAGTTTGTTTTAAAATCCATGGTATATATATATATATATATATTTATTTTTTTTTACAGAACCCTTCATTAGAACTACGCACACGAACACACATGCACACACATGGCACACACACACAAGTGGATCAATTTTAATGGATAAAAATCTCCTAAATTGGTATATTAACAATGGAAATAAATTAGCATTTATGGAAGTTAAAGGAAATTTTTCCACTTTTTTGATTGCAGTTAACAATACTGTAGCTAATATCTGCTACCCTGTTCATGGAATTGAGATAGTACCTCTATACCTAAGAAATGACTCTCCTCAACTTCTAAGGAAGTTTCATGATACAGACCTTTGGTGTCACCTGTTGAACCAGGAACGCATAAACCGAACGATGTGAATTCAGTTATATGTAGGGCTCCCCCATCTCCATCTTCTCTTTAAATCATGTACAAGGGCGAACTGCTATGCCATTATTGTACAACAAAATGGACTTCCTGTAGACCAAAACTTGATCCACAGTTGAATCGCTGAATGACTTCTGTTTATTTCCTCTTGAAGTGAAATTCTGTACTAAGACTTTAATACTGGGTTCTGTCGCTTTTACTGTCACAGCCCTTTTCTTTTATGGACTCGTTGCTTTCTGTCAGTGACTGCTCTTGCAGAGTCACAGGCATGTGATAAAAAATATTCTTCTTATTTCAGGTTCTCTCAGAGTCGGATACTGAGCTGAGAATTCAAATGCAAGTGATTTATTAAGAAGTGCTCCCAGGAGGCACCAGCAGGTGGACAGGCAACAGGATAGGCAAGTAGGAGGTGCCCTGCCTGCCCGAGGCTGTGCAGAGATCTAGACTGTGAATCGTGCCTTGGAGTTTGCTCTGCTCTGAGACCAATGAGCAGGGGGTTTATCCTCCAAATCACGGACTATGAGTGAGAGGCTGCCTCAGGAGCAGGGAGGTGACACACAATCCCAGGCACTTCTGACCCTCCATACAGTCGAGGGTCTCTGGTGGCTCAAAGTCATCCCCCAAAGAAGGCTACAGGTTCAAGTATAGTTAGTGAAACACAGAGGAGTTTGGTGGGGGGGCTGACACAGCAGGGAGGAAGGTGAGTCAGGGTTTGGCGTGAGGAAATAAAGCTCTGCCCCAGAGGGATTCTATCTCACTGGTCAAAACTAGGAAAGACGATCATTCAAAACCCCTGGAGACGGCAAGGCTCGCTTACAACAAACTGAGAGGCATTTATTTGAACAAAATCTGCAGAACTAAGTAAGAAGAGTGGGAAGGCATGGCATCTGGGCCAGGTGAGGCACCCAAGCCCACAGCAGCTGGGTGAAGGCCCTTCTAGCAGCCTCAGCAGCCCCCACTGCCTGCGTCTTCGACGCTGTCGGGGACTGGGGCATGACAGGGCAGAGGGGATGCATAGGCCGGGGCAGTCTCTTTGGCATTTGAGAGGAATAAACTACTTAGCGCTGATAAGGACTGTGCGACTAAGTGGTCCTCCTTGAGTGTCACTGACGCATCATCAGGAGTAGCTGAGAGTTTCAGGCCAGGTTACTACCGCCTTAAAGCAAGCTGTACAGGAAGAGGGTTCTATGGACACATCTCAAGAGACTCCCATTACCTGGTGCTGGAGATAGAGCAGAAGCAGGCACGGGGCGCAGGGGGATGAGAGAAGGCCACATCCTCAGGCTCAGCAAGTCTCCCGTGCCACAGTCAGGGCTGACAGAGAAGGAGTCGTCCTGACACTTGAAGTGGGGTTAGCTACAGAGAATCCGAACTGTCTTGGTTCCTCTGGACTTTCTGAGCTCGCCTAAGAAATAGGCTCGTAAGAGGCGTTGTTTTTGTTTTGTTTTGTTTTGTTTTACTTTTTATTGGAGTATAATTGCTTTACAATGCTGTGTTAGTTTCTGCTGTACCATGAAGTGAATCAGCTCTACGTATACCTATATCCCCTCCCTCTTAGACCTCCCTCCCTCCCCCCCATGCCACCCATCTAGGTCATCACAGAGCACTGAGCTGAGCTCCCTGTGCTGTAACAGCCAGTTCCCACTAGCTCTCTATTTCACACATGGTAGTGTATATGTCAGTCCTAATCTCCCAATGTTGATTAAGTCAATAGATTGTCATCTTCTTTAGGTTAGGGCTTATGGTAGTAAACGATGTTACAAAGCTGGCCTGTCATCGTAGAATTAATAGGTCCTGGAGGGGCAGAGGGAAGGCAGATGTAACTACCACAGAGGGATGGCAAATTTGGGACGGCAGTCAGTTTGGAACGGTCAGGGCCTTACGGGGATATATAGTTATGGCGAATAGACTATGAGGCTCTCAAGGGCAACACAGATGAGAATCCAGCCAAACTACTACTGAATGAAAGGACATAAAGAAAACTGAGGTCAGCCTCTGCAGCGGAAAGTCATGTACATTTGCAAGTATGTTTTTGGATATAAATTCTGCAGTCTTCACGATGTTTTTGGATATAAATTCTGCAGTCTTCACGATGCTTCGCAATGCTATCACGATGAACAAAAGCCTAAGGACTCACACACACAACAATATATCCCTACCTATATGTACCGCCTCTGGGAGAGGCAAAGTATCCATAGCAAGGCAGGCAGACAGATGACTGCCTAGAACACTTCTTTTTAAATGTTATGACACTGTAAGAAGAGCAAAGATACAGTGCAAATAAAGCTCTTTTTCAGCGAGCTCTCAGATCTTATCTCACTGTGTCCAATCCCCTTCGGATGCTTAAATTCTGTAAGAGGGAAAGACTGGTTTTGAGAATGAGAAAAATGAGTGTGTTTTAATCATGATCTGTTTAAACTACAAACAGTGGATTTTACTAATCCAAAAATGCTAGACGTTCAATGCATAGAACGTTCAATCTTTATTTTTGCTGTAAAAAGCTACATTCCTCTAGAAACAGTAATAAGTGATTGGCATCGGTGAGCGGCACATTGTAGCAACGATAACCTCAGTTATCTATTTTGACAGTTGTTCCTTCTGTCTGCACAGAACGCTTTGCTCAAAATCTTAATAAGCAGTCTTTCAGACATAAAATTCATTTTCTCTCTCTGGTATAACTGCCAGCCACTTTTGATAGAAATGGCATGACAGACAATAACATAAAAATTTTAATTGTAAATATAAAGTTTTCTCTCTTATCTTCTGTTTATTCTTAATCAATGGCACGTTCATACCATTTGTGTGAATGTCTTACTTATAACCATTTCAAATTATGTTTATTAAAGTGTTAAGAAGCCTGTGTGTGAAAGCCTTCTGTGATTCATTTTCTAAAAGACAGAGCCTATTCTCTGAGTGAAAAAGAAGTTGATTGGCAAATATTCCTGAGAATTCCACTGATAAATTTCACCATCAGTCATGGAAGATAATTCAGTATTTATATACTTCCATACAATTCTTATTCGTCTATAAAGAATAATGAATAATATCCTTCTATAAAATAACAGTACTTTATGAGCAATATGAAAGATAATTGAAGTAACTCCGACTAGATTTTATGGTTATTTGAAGCTAAAGTTAAGTACAATTTTGAGAAAGTTATTTTATAGCACTGCTTTTTTTATGTGATAATCTTTTGTGCTATTTTTGGTGCCCACTTCTCTTTAATTTTCTGTGCCAATGACTTTTTTAAAATAAAATGTACGCATAGCTCATTTCTTTGTGCTTCTCCTTCCTGCACTTCAGATATTGCCTTTTTTTTTTAAATTGAAGGTTTGGGGCAGCGCTGTGTTGAGCAAATCTACTGGAGCCATTTTCCCAATAGCATTTGCTTACTGAGTGTCTCCCTGTCAAATTTTGGTGATTCCTGAAATACTTCAAACTTTTTCATTATCATATTTGTTATGGTGATCTGTGAGCCATGATCTCTGATGTTACTATTGACATTGTTCGGGGTGCCATGTACCGTGCCCATATAAGACAGAGAACTTAACTGATAGATACCGTGTATGTTCTGACCGCTCCATGACCGGCAGTGTCCCCCCATCTCTCTCCCTCCCCTCGGGCCTCCCTATTCCCTGAGACACAGTCATGTTTAAATTAGGACAGTTAGAAACCCTACAATGGCCGATATATATTCAAACGGAAGGAAGAGTTGTACTTCTTTCACTTTAAACCAAAAGCAACAAATGACTCAGTTTAGTGCGAAGGCAGGTCAAAAGCCCAGAGAGGCCAAAAGCTGGGCCTCTGGCACCAAACATCTAGCAAAGTTGTGAATACAAAGGAAAAGTTCTTGCAGGAAAGAGTGCTAATGCAGTGAACACATAAATGATAAGAAAGTTGGGCTTCCCTGGTGGCGGAGTGGTTGAGAGTCCGCCTGCCGATGCAGGGGACATGGGTTCGTGCCCCGGTCCGGGAAGATCCCACATGCCGCGGAGCGGCTGGGCCCGTGAGCCATGGCCGCTGAGCCTGCGCGTCCGGAGCCTGTGCTCCGCAACGGGAGAGGCCACAGCAGTGAGAGGCCCGCGTACCACAAAAAAAAAAAAAAAAAAAAAAAGATAAGAAAGCAAAACTGCCTTATTGCCAATATGGAGAAAATTTGAGCGGTTTAGATAGAAGATCAAGTGAGCCACAGTATTTCCTTAAGCCCAAACCCAATCCAGGACAAGGCCCTAACTCTTTTCAATTCCGTGGAGGCTGAGAGAGGTGAGGAAGCCGCATAAGGAAAGTTCGAAGCTGGCAGAGGTTGGTTCATAATGTTTAAGAGAAGCTGTCTCCGTAACATAGAGGTGTAAGATGAAGCAGGAAGTGCTGATGCAGGAAGTGCTGATGCAGAAACTGCAGCAAGTTACCCAGAAAATCTGATTTAAGATCATTAATTAAGGCGGTTAAACTGAACAATAGGTTTGCCATGTAGAGGAAAAGGCCTTTTACTGGAAGAAGATGCCATCTAGGGCTTACATAGCCAGAGAGGAGAAGTCAACGCCTGCATTCAAAGCTTCAAAAGACAAGCTGAACAGGAATAAAGACACAGACCTACTAGAGAACGGACTTGAGGATATGGGGAGGGGGAAGGGTGAGCTGTGACAAAGCGAGAGAGAGGCATGGACATCTATACACTACCAAACGTAAGGTAGATAGCTAGTGGGAAGCAGCCACATAGCACAGGGAGATCAGCTCGGTGCTTTGTGACCGCCTGGAGGGGTGGGATAGGGACGGTGGGAGGGAGGGAGACGCAAGAGGGAAGAGATACGGGAACATATGTATATGTACAACTGATTCACTTTGTTATAAAGCAGAAACTAACACACCATTGTAAAGAAATTATACTCCAATAAAGATGTAAAAAAAAAAAGACAAGCTGACTCTGCTGTTAGGGGCTACTGCAGCTGGTGACTTCACACTGGAGCAAATCCTCATTTCCCATTCCAAAACATTCTCAGGCTCTTAAGAATTATGCTAAGCCTACTCCGCCTGTGCTCTATCAGTGGAACAACAAAGCCAGGATGACAGCACATCTTTTTTACAACATGGTTTTCTAAATATTTTAAGCCCACTGTCCAGATCTACTACTCAGGAGAAAGGTTTCCTTTCAAAACATTACTGCTCATTGACAATGCACCTGGTCACCCAAGAGCTCTGATGGAAATGGCCAGTGAAGTTCAGTTTCGTCTCAGAACGTGTAGCTCTGAGAACTGTCTCAACATATGCCATCTGTGGAATTATCTAGTCACCTGCACCTGGCAAGTCACAAATTCTTTTCTTCTGCAGTTTTTTTTTTTTTTTTCCCCTTCATAGAGCTCCTATATAGCAGATGTGAAAAAAAGACCAAAACAGAGGCCACAGTTTGGATATACTCGTAAACCAAACACTGAGAGTCATAATACCCAAACTTTAAACTGTCCTGATGTCCCCAGAATGCTAACTCTGACCTTAAATAAAACTTAGGCTTTCTCCATGTTAGCATGAGCTTCCTAACTATCAGCGACAAACAAGTCAGTGATGCAATGAAAAGGAATGTTGGTTTCTGGTAACCAACCACGATGGGAAAGAGTGCACTTACTCTGAAGTATAGACAGACCAACAACATGCGCGACACTTCTTTTTTGTGAGCTTAGGCAATTTAACTTGTTCAAAATATTAGAAACTTGTGACGTGTACTCCCTATTTTAACAATGGCAAGCTAAGCGCTTCACTGGCATGGGGTTACAATTAATCTAAGAGTACAACATATAAAGTTCCCAAATATATTGTGCAGCCATCCCCTAAGACACAGATTTCAGTAAGACAATTGGAGAGGCGCTCAATCGCCTTGCTCTCCTGCATGTGCCTATGTTTTGTTGTTGTTTTTGTTGTCACCTCCCTGAAGCAGGCTGAACCCCCTGAACGGCTACACTCCTGAAATGGTGCAATTTCTCTGCGGTTACTTTGCTGCAAATGCGGAACTAGAGCTGAGACAAGGGAAAACTCTTAAGAACCTTGTCTTCATGCTTCCAACACTGTCCACACACTTTCTACCCTGATACTGTCAGAAAGCAAAACAGCCCATCCAGCAAGAGGGCCATCTGCTATCAGCACCAGACAGGGCTTGTCTGGGAGACGCAACTCATCTCTCAGGGGGCCACGCTTCATAAACTGAGCTGTGCTGCGGACAGCTGAACTTCTAACCACCTTCCTCTGAGGTCTCCCTGGTCGTGAACATTTTGTTCCTTGTTCAATAAAATATTCGTATGAAGTAAAGCTCTCTGAATTTTCTCTTGACAGAAGTAATAGCTATAGTAAGCTGATAGTGTTTCTTAGAAGAGACTATGCAATCTTAGAGGTGAAGGGATATATTCAATTATTTCCAAACGCTTTACCTCACAGATGAGATAAATAATGCGCAGAGAATAGGAACAATTACGGTCCTAAACGCAGGGGCTTGGTATCACACATAATGAGTCAGGTGACCTGACCCGTCATCTAATGCTTTGGGCATCAGACCAGCTGCCTGCCGACAATCAATTACCTGTAGTGCCAACAGGCATCGCAAAAGGCCTTCAACACGGCAAGTGAAAATCACGTTGACATCCTTATCTAACCATTAACAAAAGGGGGGGAGGAAATTCAGACTCCTCCCCTGAACGTTAGAAATCGAAGATATAAAATACTACCCAGAAAAAGTTGGGCAAGGAGAAAAGAGAAAGAGAGATTGAGAGGAAGGGGTGGAGATCAAAGAGATCAACTGGAAAATACTCGGCAAATGAGTAAACTTCAAAATTATTAAAATCAAACAGAAATACTGTTGGGTTGCTTACATTAGAGAATATACCTAAAATTGACCAAAGGTTGCATCTCTTATTTCTTCATATCTTTCAAAAATGTATTTACATAAATGGAAAGCAAAAAATAGAATGCATAAAGCATAACTATTATGGGCAAATGTTTAAAATAAAAGAAAAAATCCTACATAGTTAAAAAAAAAAAAAAATCACCCAGTAATACTGGCCACAAGTTCCTACAACAGCACAGAATACCTCAATTCAGAAGGTGAATCAGGGAAATTCAGTAATTCCATATAAAGTCATCTTTTAGTTTCTATCCAAGACCAAATAAACAAAGCTCAAAATCTCCTGTCGTAAAAAGGTGGAGCTCCCGATAGTGCAACTAACACGAAGACTTTGAAAGAAAGAAGGTATTTCCTATTCTCTGAAATTTTTAACTGCATAGACTATGGTAGAAATGGTCTGCTAGAAATGCATGTAAATAATATGCTTCTTTTTTTTAAGAGAATACAGTGAACCCATTGTAATATGAAAAACATATCTGGAGATATCACTTTATTGAATAGGTAACAAAGATTATAGTACATCACTCAAAATAAATCATCTGCTGTGGGAATAACCCTATGGTATATTGGTGGACGATTTGCCTCATTTGTCAACAGGAAAACTCAGAGTTGTAATTGTACTTAACTTTGCTAAAATCCTAGATTAAATCAGTGGGAGAGCCTTACATGAAATTCCAACCTACCAAGAGCCAAATTCAATGACATTTTGTAATGTCATGATTTGTTTGTGGCTGCATTTTACCCTCAGTGTGTTTTAAATATGTTTTTAAATCCGCAAAATTTCCAAAATGTATGTATTACACCTAATACAAATATGTAATTCCAAATAACTTCTATGCTCAAGTTGAACTTATATTTCGCAGGGATATGGATTAATGTAAAGCAGAAACACATGAAAACACAGGCACGTATAAGAACTGTGGATGCAGTTCCTTCTTTCAGAAAGCATTCTTACGCAAACATACGTGTTTTCTTAAAGCGCTGAGCTTTTTTTGTCAGAATGGATTGCAAACAACTACATGAGAAAGACATATAGTAAAGTTGTCAAAACAGAGTAATGTTTGGGGCTCAGAAGGTATTCACTTGAGATAATGGAGCATATGTGACGTTTTGGCCAGCAGCCAGCAGTTTTTTCCATCTACAGCAACTATGTTCCGGAAACAGAAAACTGTACCAACCGTATCTCAGCAAAGTATTGTACTGCTAGTGGCAGTAGAGTCAAAAGTTTTGAAACTCTGCTCATTATGTGAAGAGTATAACGAGCAAGCATGAAATACTGTAGCTCCTCTAACTTAGCTCCTCTTTCTGGATTGACTGAGTTTAATGAATCATTTAACAAAAACAAGCTTACCTAGCCAGGCAAGTATAAGTCAGATTCATTCGTCGGCGGAAAGCCTTGACCACAGGGATGAGTAGGAATGTCTCACAAATTGGAAGGAGAATTCAACCATCTCTTACAAATGGAGTCTCCCACAGTCCAAGTATTGTTAAGGGCTACATAATGAATTTTTTCCCTAGTTATGTAGTTTTAAACATTTTTTTCCATCTTAATTTTATTTCAGGAAAAAAAAAATTCTTGTCATTTGATGGCAAATCTTCCTGAAATCTGGGGTGCTACCTCACTGTGTATTAGCTGGGCTGGGAATGCTGACCTGTCACCTAGCAGGAAGCAGCAGCTCAACAAAGACAATTAAATGAATAAATGAATGCATAAGTGAGTAAAAAAATGGGGAAGTAATAAATCAACTGGCCATTTATTTCAGTGATTGGGACCCTAGGTTTCTCTGAGCACTCAGAGGAGATCTCAGGTAATACGGTTTATGAATGGAATCGTTGGTTCCCCTCGAGGCCAGAGTCCTCTTCCAACCTAAGCTGCTGTTATAAGTCGAACCCTTGGGTGTGGAAAGAGAGAGAAAACATCATTTCCATCAGGGCATTTAAGGCGTTAATTTAGTTGGGCTGATAAACCCTGAAGGACCCCAGGCATTTTCAAGGGGGAAGGGAAGGTAAGAAAGACCCTGCTTTTCCACCTGTAGATGCTTGTCTTACAAAGTGAAAATCAAAACAAAACAGAAATAGACTTCATTTCACAAACAAAGGCATCAGGAAGGTTGAGTTGCAATCTTATTTCTGCCAGTTTTAGCCCAGGTAACCCAGGCAAAGGCAATTAATCTCTTTGGCTTCAGCTCCTTTGTCTCTGAAATCGGGATATTAATTTTGACATCTGAGGGGTTGCTTGAGAATGAAATGAAATTTTATTTCTTAAATCGACTTGAAAACAAATCAGTGCTACATACAAATCTAAGTTATGAAACTTTTAAAAGAAGGAGATAGGTTGAAGCTGACAGCTAAAGGAGGCAAAAATAGGTACTGCATATTTATGGTAAACCTAGAAATTTCTATAGCCAGAAGAGAAAGCCAGAATTATGATAAAGCATGCTCACAAGTAAAGTTCTAAGACTGTTCAAAATGACATTTCTGCCTGACAGCTACAGCGGAACCCGCTGTAAGTTGATTCTTCAGGGAATGGCTTACCCTGGCTTCACCTCTAGAAGGTGACTAAAGAATTAAGAAAGAAAAAAAAAAAAAGGCAGAAACACGGTGACATTATATTCCTTCTGTTTATCTTCCTGGCTCTAATGCCAGGGTCTGGATCCATCATATAATTGAGGCATTTGTCCTTTTAAATCCATGGATGCTACATTTAGACACAGACAACAGTACTTTCCAACCTCCTATATATGCTTCTAGTTCTGCACACTCCCCACTAACAACTGCCACCTTTCTATACAAAGACAAGTACTATTTTTAAAAAGTGGGGAAAAATGATAGGGGTTGAAGAGCAGGAATCTGGGGATTAGTGGGAACAACACGTTCAGTCGTATCCATGAGTAACCCAATCAACGTTGGGGTGACAACAGATGGAATTCTGGGAGCGGACGCACAGGTTTACAAAATGCACAACATATATAGACAGCACCTTATTTCTTCCTTCCCTCCTACTTTTTCTCCTCTTTTCTTTCCTGCATTTTTCTTCGTCACTCCCTTTTTCCTTCCTGCCATACTCCCACCTCCCTTCACTCACCCTCTCTGTCCAGTTATCTGTATTCTTCTTCTTTTCTTTTTCTGAATTTTTATTTCTTTTTCTATTTTTTGTTTCCTCCTTTTCCTTGCCTTTCTTTCATTTTTATTTTGTGGCTTGTTTATATATATATATATATGTTATATACATATAATATTATTTTATAATAAAAATATATTCCATTTATAATTGGAAAGAACACCCACATGCATATATATTTGGATTTCAAAGAAATTAGGAGAAAGCAGACTGGTATTGCTTTATCTCTCTTGAACGCTCTAGAAATCTGTTGGCTCAATCTATCCTAGATTTTCTTTAATGGAATTACTCTCTGATATAAAGAAATATGACTGAAGAAGCTACAGCAATCCCATCTGCTAACACACCAAATTATTTCTACTTCAAGGAATTAACAGGGGGTCTCTGTTGTAACCAGTGCCTACACGGGAGAAACTGCCTCAGACTGAAGTAAAAAGTGAAGGAAATGGTCAAAGTGTTTCTTCATACTATTTCTGCTACTTTCAGTATCACCAAATCAAGTCCATAAAAGTTCCTTGACTGTAGTATAGCCTTTGTCACGACCCATGAGGAAAGCAACATTCTTTGTTTAAGATAACATCAAATAGAAATGCTCATAAACATCTGTAGATGGAAGTGAATGTGTTCCTATTACTGATAAAAAAAATAAAGTTCATTTCAGAACGATGATCTGTTTTATGGGTATAGCATCAGGTTCTTGAAGGTAGTGGGGAAAAAACACAATGTAGGAAGATACGACAGATTTGGACTAGGAAAGACCACATTTACCTAGAAAGTAAAAATATATATATACATATGTATATGTTTTTAAAATACAGTGAGTCTTGCATCAAAAGGAGAAAGCATTTTATAATAAATCCAAATAACTGATATTATATCAAAAGGATAAAATGGAAATGTCTAGATGGATATCTAGACATCTGCATGAGAATTATTTATATTAGAAAAAACATTGCATGAGAACACTTTTATTAATGGCTATGTAAACTTGAGATTCAGATTATTAGTCACACCTCTGTGTGTGCCTCATACAATAGTTTACTAACTAGAATATTTATAAGTAAATACATATGTAAAACAAAAAGCCGTATTTTATGACTTCTCTTGGTTGGTACTTCAACACATGGAATTACAAGTATCAGTAAAAAGATCACTGAAATGGCAGTTTGGAATAAATATGGCAAGGAATGAAAGGGGTTTCAACAAACTGTCTATTATTAGTTCATACCAAACATACTTTAAAACAAAGAATAATAAGTCCATAGAGGGAAAAGATACTATGTCATCTATGTCAGCAACTTTTATGTGTCCAAGACTTTTCAATAGTATGGCTGCCTTTGCAACAAATCTTTCCCACTGAAGTTCTTAAATGACGAGGAGAAAGCGGAGGAGGACACGGTTTTCTTGTCTAATAGTACACAGTTAAGATTCACTTTGGAAGAAAAGATTTAAGAGAATGGCAAAGGGAGGCAAAAATCTTATTTTTAGTATGTATCCATGAATAAAAATTTTACCAAGAACATTCTCTCTATATTTTTTTCATACACACATATATCCTATTATTTTATATATCTTATAATATATATACTTTATATATTTATGTATTCACACATATATTTTCTATTATTTTAAATGCATTTATATATAAGTTTAGTATTTAATATATATTCCTGGCACATATATTCACACGTATATTTTCTGTTCTTTTAAATTATATATATATACTTTTAAAATTTAATATTGATTCCTTTGAATAATACTGTAATTCTCAACACAGCTTTAAAATATATTATCCTAAAATGAGTGGACAATGTTGGAAATATATGCCCTTAGTATGTTACTTTGTGTTTTTACTCTATAACATAATAACCATACACTAGGTATAAAGCCAGAAGCAGGAAAAACAATAGCGAACAACAATACACACACTTTTGTTTGCCCTCAAGCGAGTGTACGGAAGAGTAGACAGCATTTCTCCTCTGTGTTTACCTTTCCTGAGCCAATCCAAAGTTAATCTCAAACAAAAGCACCTGGACCGAATGACGTACACAAAGCAAATACCAGACTCGACTGTTTCTCTAATTTATCCCTATGTGCTTTCCTTCATTTTGTTTAAAAGGTCGTCGTAAGTAATGCAGCAGAAAAGGAGATCTTTTTCAATAGCCTACTGCTCTCATTTGGATCTTTTCAATGGGGGAGATATTTTTAAACACTTATTTCATATATATAAAAAGATTCTCAAATGTTTAATGGCTCCATTATATCACTAAGTGTTTCTATAAAGAATGATAGTAAAGAGGCAATGCAAAGAATATGATTTACAACATTGTGACTTGGCACTAGGAAACGGACACAGATACTGCTTCGCCTGTTTAGTTCTCTACCTTGCCGACATTTGAGAAAAACTTTACACATAGATATGGGCTTTGAAGATTTGCAACAAGGACTAAAATGTTTATGACAAAAAAGAAAATGGACATCATTCATACTCAAAATTCAGTAGAGCTAGAGAGCATTTAAATTTTATATTCACATTGTAATTTGCATTGAACTTTTGATAGTTTTTATAGTTACTCCTGCCTAGTACTTTCAGAATAATCACGTTCACAAATAATCAGAATCTGGTGACTAGGTTTACATGTTACTAATATTGTTGCTGTCACCCCATCTTTGGCCAATTCTTAATTTACTACCAAATTTAAAAAAAAATAACATTTACTATCAGTACAAAAAAGTTAACTTTTGCTTTTCTAGGTGTTATTCATTATTTTCAAATGGCCCCCCACCTTGATCAGGGGGAAAAACCCCTACCTTTATACTTGGAAATACAGAAATCCTGTCAATTTGGCTGCAAAATAAATACTACAAGATCCAACTGTTAAGAGTGACTTATCTTAATTTACTAAAACAGTTATCTTGAACTTACTTATCTAAGAATTTGAGAAACATTATAAACAGAAATTAGAAAATGTATATGGTAATTCTTTCTAAAAAGTGAATAATGCTGCAGCACAGATTTTTGAAAGGAATAGCATAATACAGAGATCTGCTCTGGAGAGAGAGAGAGAGAGAGAGAGTGTGTGTGTGTGTGTGTGTGTGTCCTCTCTATATATCTGTCTCTATCTCTGTCTTATATCCTCACTGTAAGCATCTAACAGTGATTTTACTGGAGCTTCAATTAAAAGATTTCCTCCTCAGATTTTAACTCTGATGGAGGAAAATTGAGTATTTCTATCCTTCTATTTACTTAAGAAGCCTTTGATTCTATTTATTTTTATCTTCCATAATAGCCATGGAATCAGACTAATTTTAAATATAAATGATAATTCATGGGAAATTTTTATTTTCACACAGTTCTTGAGTTGTTTTTTTTTTTTTGTTTTTTTGCGGTACACGGGCCTCTCTCTCTGTTGCGGCCTCTCCCGTTGCCGAGCACAGGCTCTGGACGCGCAGGCTCAGCGGCCGTGGCTCACGGGCCCAGCCGCTTCGCGGCATGTGGGATCCTCCCGGACCGGGGCACGAACCCGTGTCCCCTGCATCAGCAGGCGGACTCTCAACCACTGCGCCACCAGGAAAGCCCTTAAGTTGGTATTTTTAAATTATGTTTTGCACAATCTGGTGTCTCGTTTCACTGCACAGAAGTTAGGTTTTATCAATAACTAAACTGCCTGAATGCCAAAATGATGTCATTTTTGACATTACTTTGAAAAAGCAATTTAAAAACATCCGGCAACAACTACCTTATTAAATTTTTATGACACCCTATAAGATGGGTGTGAAAACTTGGTCATAGGTGAGACAGCTATCATGGAGGAACAGGGAATTGATCTAGAATTCTGACCTCAGTGTCTCATGCTCTATAACTACACTGTCCTGGAGTTGGGTCATGTATCACTTGAGGCATGAAAGGAGGTTGAACTCTATTCTCCATGCAGGGAGACCTCAGAAGAGTACAGAAATGACTAGGTCATTCATCCTACATTTATGGAGCACTCCTAAGTGCTCTTTTAAGCACTTTTAAGTTTTTGTTTCTTTTTTGTTTTTTCCCCCAACAAGCTCTAAATCTAGAGAAGGAGATAAACATATCCAGAATTTGAATAACAAATGGAGGAGAATAACTGGTGAACCCAGTTGGAGGAGGTATATCCCCCCAAATTCAGATAGAACCGTAGCTCTGAGAGGCTGTGGAATCAATATATGCTGGGTACCAAGTTAATATACTCGGGGGAGAAATTTTAAAAATGTGTGTAAGAAATAGTATACCCCACTACTTCACAAAAGCCTTAGCAACTGGGTATCTGCCTCCCCGGGCAAGAATTGAAAAATCATTCTCTCAAGAAATAGTACTTAGGGAGAAATATGCAGATCTTTTCTATATAAGTGAACTCCAGAAAATAGAAATTTCTCCAAATTTTCACCCAGAAGGAAAGCACGTAAATCAGTAACCCTGACCCGTATACTTAACTCACAGTGAACCTTACATTACCTTGTTCTTAAATATGTCTGGACAAGAAGGCTCTGGGGCCGTTTGAGGAAAGCCTGTAACTTGGAAGAAACTTACCCCTTTCTCCCCCAAAGAAGATTAAAAACTCAAAACAAACACCTGATTCAAAGAAAAAAAGTTTAATAACAAACTAAGACAAACAAAAAATTCTCTAATAAGTATCTCAGAGGGACTTAATGTATTATATCAAGAGGCTGTGGAAAGGAGGAGATCTTAGATATTAAGGAAAAAAACTGCGTAATAAATTAAAAAGAAAGTTCTTGGAAACTGAAAATATGATTACTAAATAAATAGTTAAATCTAGGAGTTAGATAAATGAAATTGCGACAATATCTTGGAAACAGGAATACAAAAAGAAGGGGGAAAATGAAACTAATAATTCCAAGAAAAAAAACAACTCTGCATCAAGAGAAAGATAACTGTTAGTGTGCAGATGTACAATAAATAACATGCCCCAGTAGGTAAGAAGATACACCCTCTTTATCGAGTGTCAACTTTTAAAACCAGATACAAAGCATAAAAAAGAAGACTTAGGAAACTGAGATATCAACATTGAAAAATAAGAAAAAATGCATGATAAGCAATAATAAGACAAGAACCACCTAGTGAAAAGATAGTTCTATAGATATATAAACATAGATGAATTAATATTTAACTATATAAAAATAAACCAGACAAAGACAGCTTATTAGGAAAAATGTATAAAAGATATGAACAAGTAAATCACAGATGAGAAATTCTAAAGATCAATAACATATGGAAATTTATCAACTGTACTAATAATCAGAAATATGCAAGTTAAAAAAACAAAGTGAGGGCTTCCCTGGTGGCACAGTGGTTGAGAGTCCGCCTGCCGATGCAGGGGACGCGGGTTCGTGCCCTGGTCCGGGAAGATGCCACATGCCGTGGAGCGGCTGAGCCCGTGAGCCATGGCCGCTGAGCCTGCGCGTCCAGAGCCTGTGCTCCGCAACGGGAGAAAGTGATTATGTCTTTCACTAAGCAATTTGGTAAAGACTAGAAACCTCTGACGAGATTAAGTATAGTTGAAAATATTGCCGGCGAATGTTAATAGTCCCTCAGAGTGATAGCTGGCAGTACTTTCAAGAAAACAAAAAAACTGTTTTTGCATGGACAAGAATGGGAAAAATTTTGAGGGTGTGCTCCTGTTCACTAAACCAACAACAATCGTAAAGACTTAAGAAATGTATCAATGCTTTAGCTAGCAAGGTAACTCATTTTAGCAGTTAGTTCTTGGTATAAGAAGCTTTTCCAAATAAGAGAATATTTATTTTCCTTTAAACTGGCCTTTTCTAGTCAGCTCCCCTGAACTACATAAAGTTCCAGTTAATATCTGCTACACTTCTAGTAGTATTTTCGATCACCAAAACTTTGCTAAGAATCTCTTATCCATCAGTATGAAACCTTTTTCTGTAAGCCCAGTATTATTTTATAAGCCACTGACAGAAAATTTTGTTACGATATTGTAAATAGCCTGCTAGAAAATATTCCCTAATGTAAGCTTTTTAATCTTCGCTATTTGGGATTAAATTTTTACAGAAGAACAGCTGTTGTTTCATTTAAACACACACACACTTTATGGAAAATTTCTAATGATAACCTCAAAAACTAAGGACAGCTTTGTGAAAGGAAATTTCCATCTATTTTGAAAGCAATGGAAATAGAAGAAAAACTCTATGCAAAGTTTTAAAGCAAAAACTTCCTTGGATTAAACAAACCAGCAAACAACTGCCCCTTTTCTATCAAATACAAAAGTTTATACCAGAATAATATCTTGCATTTATTTGTCTTGAGGCACGTGGGTAACTGTGGGGTGATGAGTTTCTTCTCCAAGATACCTTGAATTTCCTTTTGCTCCTCATTTGGTATCAAGGATCAGGGCTGAGTACCTACAGTACAGGGGTTAGAGGTACCTGGGATACCCCAATTCAGGAAGATCCCCTGAGGAGTTTTGTACTAGGTGCTAGGGTAGGAACACCTGCAAACTATTTCCAGTGAATAAATAAATCAGTCTAGGTACGTTTGAATGAAATGATTTTGTTTCTCAGGGGTTTTTTTGTTGTTGTTGTTGTTTTTGTATCTTCCAGAATGTTTCACAGGGAGGAAGTGTATCTTCTGGGAGTTGCAAAATATGCCTTCACCACAAAGTCAGCATAGGAAGCGGGGAAGGTAAGAGACACCAGAGAGAATTTGTAATCCTGTGAGATCCTGCTTCTTCAAACTGGAAAGACCCAAGGAAAGCAAGGTCAAGGCATCACTGAGTACTTGGGGCAGTAGGAGGAGCACATGATGTCCAAGTGCATTTCTTCCTCTTCCATTGCCAAAGCACCCACAGCTGCTGATTGTAGAAAAGTCTTGGGAAAATGTGCAAACGATTAAAGAAAAGACAAATTGTAACAAGAAAATGGATGAATGGAAATTCAGCTTAAACGGGGCAGTGTCTCTGTATCCATGAAGTGCTATTGAATCCAAGCTGGAAAATGTAATAATATACTCATTTGCTTAACTTAATGCTGTAGGATTAAAGATAACCTTCTAGTGTCGATGAAGCTTCATGAAGACACTGACTTAACGCTTAGAAAAATCTGACAAAGGAAATGCTCAGAACTCAGGAGTAAGTCACAGAAATGATTACGCACTTTCCTGAAAAGGGTCTAAGTTCCTGATGGTTGTGAGTATACAGCCTTTACAGTTTACTCAGTTGTAGTGGAGAAGGATATTTAATCACCTTACAACATGGTTTAGGTAAAGAAGATATTGTGGAATCCTGATTACTTGTTAGGCCGATAACCTTCTTACAAGGACATTAATTCTACAAAATCAGGGTCCCACCCTTAGGTCCTCATTCAATCTTATTACTTCTTTGGAGGTTCCATGTCCAGATACAGTCACAGGGGGTGGCGGGTAGGTTACAACTTCAAGCTAAGAATTTGGGGAAGACGCAAACATTTGGTCCATGATATTCCCCAAGGACAATTTAAGATTGCAATCATGATTTTAAAGAACTTTTGATGTAAAAAAGACTGTTTATTCAGAGGCATACAAGGGAACAGTCTTCCTGAGGAGACTGTCTTTCCTGTCTGAAAACAGAAGTTCATGTAACAGAGAAATCACCTGATTTCAACCATCTATAATAAGGCTTGCGTCCGTGTGTGTGGGAGTGCGTATGTGTTTGTGTGTGTGTATATGTGTTTGTGTCAACATCAGTCTTCTGCATCTAATCTTTCTCTCCTCCTCGCAGAGGGAACAGAATTAGGTTTTCCCAACGATCATTTAATACTTGTCTCAAGTCAGCTCCCACTTACTTCTGTTACTTTTCATTTTTCTCCATCTCCCACTCTTTCCCCCACTCGGGAAATTTTGGAGACTTATTGATCAAAGTTCTGTCATTATGTTTGCATTCTAGGAATATCTATTTCAGATAAACAGCGTTTCAAAAAAAGAAGTGAAAACCAATGAACTGAACTTCTTTTGCTTAAAAGAGTATGAGCTAAGAAAAAAGAAAGCACAGAAAAAGAACAACTGAGAAATGCAATCTAGTCATAACCCTGTTTACTACTTATAAGATCTCTAGTTCAAATAACAAGGGAAGAACTTATAAAGATGAATTTTAAAGTCTTTAAAATTTAGTTTATGTATTTATAGGTTGATAAATCATATTAGAAAATCATGAGGGTCCATGTAATATTCCTGAAAAAGTGCATGATTCCTCGGACTAATGAGAATGAGAAAATAATGAAAGCTTAGGGCTTCCCCGGCGGCGCGGTGGTTGAGAGTCCGCCTGCCGATGCAGGGGACACGGGTTCGTGCCCCGGTCCCGGAAGATCCCACATGCCGCGGAGCGGCTGGGCCCGTGAGCCATGGCCGCTGGGCCTGCGCGTCCGGAGCCTGTGCTCCGCAACGGGAGAGGCCACGACAGTGAGAGGCCCGCGTACCGCAAAAAAAAAAAAAAAAAAAAAAAAAAAAGCTTAGAGATCATGTGCTATATATCTTCTTCTATAGTTTATAATATAACATTAATATCAATGCAAAATTCTAATTTGTACAGTAACAGGGTTACACCTCTCATGCTTTAATCTTTCTAAATGACCTGCATTGGTCTAAAGACTCAGATAAGTTACCACTTTTTTCACAAATGTTTTAGATTTTAAATATTTCAAAATTCATAGGTCCTCAAACCCACTCTCACTTCTTATAACACTGATAAGTTTGGGGGACCCCAAGACCATTCTCAGGTTCAGTAATTCACTAGAAGAACAGAACTCACCTAAGTCACTATTTTCTGGGTTATGGATTATTACAACAAAGGGATACAAATTAGAATTAACCACAGGAAGAGGCCCATAAGGCATGGTCTAGAAGCAATGAGGCCCAAGTTTCCAGTTGTTCTCTCCCAGGAAAAATCACGTGGACAATCCCTATTTCTCCCAGAAATCATGTGTGATAAACACATTGAGTACTGCCCACTAAGGAAACCTATCCAAGCCCAGTGTCCAGCGTTTTTGTTGCAGTTTGGTCACATGGGCTGCCCTGAATGTCTGAACACATGGCCCATAGCCGCCAGCCCCTCCAGAGGCTGAGCCCGTATCATGCGTCCCAAAGCCTCCACCATAAATCACACTGTTAGCCTTGATTATCTGTCTTGGACCAGGGCCCCAATCAAATAGTTACTTTTATCAGGAAGGACATGGCAACAGCTTAGAGGTTACTTCTTAGGAGTCACGGGCAACAAACAAACCTCAATCCTTTACTGAACACACGTATAAAATTCCCTTTAAATGTAATTTAAATGGAGGTTGTTTTCATAAAGGGTTTAACATCATAAATTCTGATAGAGGACTTATATTCAGTAAAATTATATTTCCTGATCCTTAATGTGGACATAAGCAAAGTAGGAAAAACATACAAATGTTAATCACTAATGTCAGCCTTAAGTGACCTTTATTCTTACAAAATAAACGTAAAATGTGAAATGCTTTTGGATTCTATATCTACACATACAGAATACATACATAGAAACAAATAAATAATAAAATGTGTATATATATCTATATATACATGCATCTATATCATGTATGTATGTGTATATGATATACATACTATGAAACATGTAACATGTTAGAGTTTAATATAATGGAAAACTACATAAAATATACCTTGATATATTTGATATGCTCATGAAGTTAAGCACTGTATTTTAAGGCTAAAATTAAAAGCTTGATTTTATAATCTATTCACATGATATTTGTGTATATTCCAACATATACATATAATGGTATATTAAATTTATAGACATATGAATAAAAAATAAAAATGAAATAAATTATTAAAATGTTGGGCCAAAATATTGGTTCAATGTTAGTGATTTATTATATTCATAAGGAGAAAAACTTATGCATATTTTATTTCAAAATATTACTCAATAATACATAGAAAAGTAAATTAAAATTTTCCTATGAAAGACCAAACTATTGTCTCCCCAGATAGCAAAAAAAGTTCTTATTTTTTGAAAAGGCTATGTTCTGAATAATCATTGTTCCATATTGCTGGGGTTTTCCAATAATTATTTCTTACATTAAAAAACATATAGTATGCTCATAACCTTCCCGGATTTCAGACAGTACTACAACGCTACAGTAATCAAAACAGCATGGGGACTTCCCTGGTGGCACAGTGGTTAAGAATCTGTCTGCCAATGCAGGGGACATGGGTTTGAGCCCTGGTCCGGGAAGATCCCACATGATGCAGAGCAACTAAGCCCGTGCGCCACAACTACTGAGCCTGTGCTCTAGAGCCTGCAAGCCACAACTACCGAAGCCCACGTGCCTAGAGCCTGTGCTCTGCAACAAGAGAAGCCCTGCAATAAGAAGCCTGCGCACCACAATGAAGAGTAACCCCCGCTCGCTGCAACTAGAGAAAGTCCGTGAGCAGCAACGAAGACCCTAACGCAGCCAAAAATAAATAAATAGTTAAAAGATTATTAAAAACAACAACAACACATGATATTGGCACAAAAACAGACATATGGATCAACAGAACAGAACAGAGAGCCCAGAAATAAACCCACGCACATCTATGGTTAATTCCTCTTCAACAAAGGAGGCAAGAATATACAGTAGAGAAAAGACAGTCTCTTCAGTAAGTGGTGTTGGGAAAGCTGGACAGCTACATGTGAATCAATGAAGTTAGAACACACCCTCTCACCAAACACAAAAATAAACTCAAAATGGCTTGAAGATTTAAACATAAGACAAGACACCATAAAACCCCTAGAAGAGAACATAGGCAAAACATTCTCTGACATAAATAGTAGCAATGTTTTCTTAGGTCAGTCTCCCAAGGCAAAAGAAATAAAAGCAAAAATAAACGAACGGGACCTAATCAAACTTATAAGCTTCTGCTGAGCAAAAGAAACCATAAACAAAACCAAAAGTCAACCTATGGAGTGGGAGAAAATATTTGCAAATGATGTGACCAACAAGAGCTTAATTTCCAAAATATACAAACAGCTCATACAGCTCAATATCAAAAAAACTAACACTACCATCAAAATGGGCAGAAGACCTAAATAGACATTTCTCCAAAGGAGACATAAAGATGGCCAACAGGCACATGTAAAGATGTTCAACATCACTAATTATTAGACAAATGCAAATCAAAACTATAATGAGGTATTACCTCACCCAGGTCAGAATGATCATCATCAAAAAGTCTACAAATAAGGAATGCTAGAGAGGGTGTGGAGAAAAAGAGAACCCTCCTACACTCTTGGTGGGAATGTAAATTGGTGCAGCCACTATGGAGAACAATATGGAGGTTCCTTAAAAAACTAAAAATAGAGTTGTCATATGATCCAGCAATCCCACTCCTGCGCATATATCCAGAAAAGATGAAAACTCGAATTCAAAAAGATACATGCACCCCAATGTTCATAGCAGCACTATTCACAATAACCAAGATGTAGAAGCAACCTTAATATTCATCAACAGATGAATGGATAAAGATGATGTGATACATATGTATACAAAGGAATATTACTCAGCCATAAAAAAGAATGAAATAATGCCATTTGCAGGAACATGGATGGACCTAGAGATGATCATACTAAGTGAAGTGAGAGAAAGACAAATATCATATGATGTCACTTATATATGAAATCTAAAATAATGATACAAATGAACTTATTTACAAAACAGAAACAGACTCACAGACATAGAAAACAAACTTATGGTTACCAAAGGGGAAGGGGGAGCAGGGATAAATTAGGAGTTTTGGATAAACAGATACAAACTACTATATATAAAATAGATAAAACAACAAGGACCTAGCACAGGGAACTATATTCAATATCTTATAATAACCTATAATGGAAAACAATCTGAAAAAATACGTAAGTATGTATAACTGATTCCCTTTGCTGTACACCTGAAACTAACAATATTGTGAATCAACTATATTTCAATAAAAAATGTTATATATATTTATGCTCATATCTGTACTCCTCTGTCAGTTCTTGACTTTACTTTTTCCAAATTCAGAATTCAAATCCAAAAGACCAAAACTATGAATTTGTTATTTGTACCTAAATCTTCCTCTGAGTTTCCATCAGATAATATAATGATGAGCCCCTTTACCTTAAAAATGGAAGAATAATAAAAATAATTAGTTTTTTGGCATTCTCTCATTTTTAATGAACTGATAACTATCGCGAGAACTTGCAACGGGAAAAAGTGACTGACAAGTCAAGAGAAGTTCAGTTTTCATAGTTTCACCACATACGAATAAAATGTATTTGTACAAATAACTTTAGTGATTGCCTCTCTCTCAAGCTAAAAAACACTCATGCTGAACCACAAAGGCTGGTAAATAACTGAATGTATTAATATTTGTTTCTAGATTTTAATGCACATCTCAAGCAGAGAAAAATCAGTGGCCATTACAGAGTGCCTCACAATATAAATCAAAAGGCCACGGAGATCTATCGGCAGTCTCACTGGTTTACAGGGAGTTATCATGAACAACAATCCTATAAATCAATTGTGTGGAATATTCCTCAAGAGAGGATTCCACTCTCTTCCATTTTGCTCATGCTGGCTGGTGTAGCTCAATGGCAAGAATGTTCAGAGAAAAACTGGCTGCAAGCTTAAATCCACATCAACAATTTTACTGAAAATTACTAAGGGTTATTTCTAGCACACATTCTACCTGCCAAACTAATAACCCTATCCAAATTGTAAAGGTAGAACATAAACAGGGATACAGGCTTTAATGTACTTTTGAACATCTGGAGATGAATTTTATAGAGTGGTCACACTCAAATGGATATAAAAACCTCCTCATTGTTGTCTATTTTCTGGATGGTTTGTAAGTTTTCCTTGTTAAACAACTGCCTAACCACTATCTTTTTTTTTTTTTTTCCACACTATGTATTTCCAACTTGGGACAAACCAACTTACTTACCCAGTTAGAGAGGTATTGATTTTATAGACACTGTAAGTACAGAATTTTACAAGATACTGTTCATCACCCAGAAATTCAATTGTCCTTATCATCCTCAATCATCAATGGAAATTGAAAGGACAAATATTACCCCCAAATTAGATCTTGCATAATTAGCTGAGCAACTACTGTAGAGATTTGGTGCAATATACCCAGGTCTGTAATCAACAGTTATAATCAGCTTCTGCCCAGATAACGGGTTTGCTGAAAATGACACCACCACAAGGGTGTTCTTGGATTTCATTTAAAGAGACTTTATCAGGCACTCTTAATCATGATCACTGCCATCATGAAAACTCCAAGGAACTGAACCTTGCAGTCATGTCTCAGTTAAAAGTCATTATACATAAATTCTTTTTTTGTACCTCCATGCTAATGGGAGACAGGTAACAGGATCTTTCAGAATTCTTTAGAAAAAGACAAATCAGAAAAGAGACCGTTTTCCAAAGAACCTTGACGAAGCAACATGTGCTATCCAAAATTCCTGACCTACGGCTCCAGAACACCTCTGACTACCGTGGCTTCTTTATCTCATTCTCTTTGTTCTCCTTCTTGTAGTTCCTTCTTTTGGGTTAAAATTCCAGATTATTAACTAATAAGGATTAAAACCTTTTCTTTTCTTTTCTTTTCAATTCTGATGCTTTCATTTCTAAGGAGTACGCTTCGCTGTTTTGAAAATACCTCACTGACAGGACACAGAAAAACATCCTGACAACCTGGCTCTCCTACCACTCTCTGGATCACCTGAATCAGGGAATCCAGATGGAGGATGGAATGTCTTGTTATGATTAGAACCAAGTAAAACAGTGGGACCAATGGGCAACCTCTCAGGACCAATTAATGATTCTATTTCTAGTGTTCCGGGGCTTCAGGGTCCTACATTACATCCTACTTACAGTCTTAAATGCTACTTCATTAGACACCACTGGACAAATGATTACGACGGCCAAAGAAATAGGAAAGTCATATGAAGAGCTGCTCAATGTACTCAAAATTCAATCATTCCCAAAGGTCATGGTTGTCACTAATGGAAATCTCAGATAGAGGTGACAACCTGGACTTTGACAACTGGCCTAAGAATATTATCCCTTAAACTAATGCTGTCCAAAAGAAAGAACTCAAGACCTTAAAACGTGACACTGACCCCTGCAATACCTCAGTTTCTACTGTCCCTTTCCACCACTTTCACTAAATCCCAATTGACAGACCAACAGCTGTTTAACTAGGGCCCACATCTTGCTGTCTCTGCATCTTACCCTATGAATAACACAACTTCTATTTCCCCATAGTTTAAGAATTTGAACAGTGAGTGATTCTTGGAATAAACCTAAACCATGACCACCTTCCTCAATCCTGCCTTATAAAAACTTGAATACACTTCCCTCCCCATAAAACAGTCATCTAAACTGTTCTTATGTTGCAATGTTTAAATAAAAGGCTTGAGGTAATGGTTTGTGATTGGTCTTTTTCTTTCCACATTTAATTTGAGATAATTAGCTATTACCTATTAACTTGTAGAAGAAATATATAAGGTTCTATTTTTTTCCACTGCTCCTAAGCTAGTCAACAGTTCAAGAGTTACACTGGACACCGTTCAAGAGTTACACTGGACACCTTTCAAAGTCCCCCAACTACATGTTCAAAGAAGACCCAGACAAAAGATTCCAGGTTAGCCTCTGGGGCAAGAGAGACCATTCTGGTGTGATAACTGTAGTGCATGGTGGCACACTACCTAGACCTCCCCCTCGGAACCTAGAATCTCATTTCCGCATTTGCCAGCAGCATTGGGTCTGACTTCTTACACCTTAGACATCTTCTGCGGCATTGATCTCGGTTAAAGGGAGAGGCCTCACCAAGGCTGTAATGTCTCCCTGGCCTTATTCCTGCACCCAACAACATGATGTCTGATGACAAAGGCCCACCCTGAGGCCTGTATCTTCTGACCTTTTGTGCCTTTTATTCTTGCCCTCGATTGCTCGCTGTGTTTATTACCTATAAAATTCGTAGAAATGTCTGAAGACTATAATACAATTTTGGTGAGAGATTCAATTCCAAACAGCTTCCCTAGGTACCGATGATCCTTTGGAAGATCGGGATTTCTTGCTTCATACTACATCTCTGAAATCCTCCCCACTCAAATCAATATACATTAAACTATGAAAGATAATAAACTCAACCATGATGGATTTTAAGCAGTTAGCACTTTAGAAAGGTTTTGAAACAATGCAAATCTTATAAAAGAAAAACGGTGCATCTAATTAGTCTTATAATTCACCGGTCTCTGTGATTGTTAGATATCATGATGCCTTAATAATCAGTATAAATCTATACTGATAATACAGGAGCACTGTTGACTGTAGAGAAGCACCCTAATTATGCAGTAGCAGAGTCATGGGGAAAAATTTTTTTTAAAGCTAGGCTATCAGGGCTTGTCTCAATTTTTAATGTTTACCAAAAAACTAATAAACACATTTAACTGAAACCGTATTTTAAATTCACTAAGATAAACGACCCAATTTCTTTTCCCAAATCAAATTAGGCAAATTTACAACGTTTGTCATGTATATCATACTGTGAAAATAGAGAGGCATTGTAAGGTGGTGGTATTGAATGGGATGGGCCAACAACAAAACCAGAGACATAGAAAAAGATGCATAAATTTCAACAGGCAAACAAAAACAACTCAGGAAAAAAAGGCAAAGTGATGTCTTTATGATGACAACTTGCTCTTAGTGTTTGAATAAGTGAAGAGAAAAATTCAAGTTCATGCATATGAGGCCTCTTGATGTGGAACCAAAAAATTAACATAAGCTACAGAGAACAAAGGAATAAATGTTACCTTTCAAGGGGACATAAGAACTAAGGCAATAAGAGTGGCCGAGGGCAGACTTTATACTTTCTGTTGGTCTCAGGCAATAGGACTAAGAGCATAAAAGGAAAAAGTAAGAATTGGGTTGTGAGGGCGACACTCACATTAACGTCCATGTGTGGCCTTGTTTCTCAACGTCAGTTCTGTAGGATTAATAACTATCCTAAGAATGACATGCAGGCAAAGATATTACATCCATGTTGACTTCCTGTACTGAGGCCATGTGGATGGCCAATTCCCCTAATAAAACTTTACCCTTTCTTTTCAAAATTTCAACAAGACCCAATGCATTGGAGTAATATCAGGGGCAGAATTAAAATTCAAATAGATTATTCACCACTTACCCAAATACTGTTTACAGTGCGAAAGTATATACAATCATGCTTCATTAAATCACACTTAATATGAGTGTGGACTGCCAAATGTTTTGATGTGTCAAATGCCACATTTAAAAATTAAAACTGATGACGGATGTTCACTAAACTTACGATGATAATCATTTCATGATGTAGGTCAGTCAAATCATGATGCTGCACCCCTTAAACTTACACAGCACTGTATGTCAATTATATCTCAATAGCCAAGACATGGCAGCAACCTAAATGTCCACTGACAAATGGACAAAGAAGACCTGATGTATACATACACACACACACACACAAATGGAATGTTAGCCATAAAAAATGAAATAATGCCATTTGCAACAACATGGATGGACACAGAGATTATCATACTAAGTAAGTTAGACAAAGATAAATATCATATGTTATCACTTATATGGGGAATCTAAAAAGAAAAAACAAGATACAAATGAACTTATTTCCAAAACAGAAAGAGACTCACAGACATAGAAAACAAACTTATGGTTACCAAACAGGAAGGGGGGGTGGGGGTGGGAGGAGGAATAAATTAGGAGGTTGGGATTAACATACACACTACTATAAATAAAATAAATAACCAATAATGAACTACTGTAAGCACAGGGAACTATACTTAATTTTTATTAACCTATAATGGAAGAGAATCTGAAGAAGAATATATTATATATATAAAGTTGAATCACTGTGCTGTACACCTGAAACTGACACAATATTGTAATTTAACTGTACTTCAATAAAAACAAAATTATCCTTAGATATTGAGGTTTCAGACTTCCTGAAAAAAAAAGGAAGAAAGAAAAAGAACAAACACAAAAACATCATATGAGCTGCTAAGGACTGACTCAAAAAATAAGTTATTAATCAACGTTTTCCTGTAAAATGTAAAACTAGTAACTTTAATATACCTTACTAAATATTTCTCTATTATTTTGGAGGTACATTTCCAGATTATTTTTTCAAGACAGAAGCAGGAAAACTGCAAAATTATTTCATGATTTATTTAACTGATTTATTGGTGTATAATTAATGCACAATAAACTACATATATTTAAAGTGTGTAATATAAATGTTGGTATAGGTACACAAACATAAATCCGTCAGCACAATGAAGGTAATGAAGATATAAATCACTCCCTCAAGTTCCCTTCGACACTCTTTATAATCCCTCTTGCCCGTCCCTTGTCACATTCACACGCTGTCCCTCCACTGTCACTGAACTGCTTTCTGTCACTGTGGATTAGTCTCCCTTTTGTCGAATTTTATATAAATGGAATAAATTAAATATTTTTAGCTAACTTCTTCGCTCATCGTAATTATTTTGAGACTGATCCGTCTTGTAACATTTATCAATGATTCATTCCACTTCATGTCCGAGTCATATTCTGTTATGTAGCTATAACAGTTTGTTGGTTAATTTACCCAAGAGACATTGGGGTGTTTCCAGCTTGTCTAATTCCTATAAAGCTCCTATGAACATCTGTACACAATACTTCATATAGAAATATCCCATGATTACTCTTGAGTAAATATGTAGGAATGAATTGGCTGGATCGTATAGAAAGCATACATTTGATTTCTTATGACACTCTTCTACAAAGTATTTTATCATTTCACATTCCCACCAGCAGTGTACAAGAACTCTAGTTCCTCCAAATCCTTACCAATACTTGGTATGATCAGTCTTTTTAATTTTAGCCAGTTTAATAGGTGCCTGGTTGTATCACATTATGTTTTCAATTTCCATTTCCCCAATGACGAATGACATAGGGCATCTTCTTATGTGCTTGTTTGTCGCTTGTATATCTTCTTTGTTGAAGTTTTTGTACAGATCTTTTGTTCACATTTGCACTGGGGTCTCTGTTTTCTTATAAATTTGTACAGATCTTTATATATTATAGATACAAGTCTTTAATAGGGTATATAATTTATGAATATATTTCTTATTTTTTTGCTGATCTTCTTGCTTATTCATTACTTAACAGTGTCTTTTGGAAAGCAGACGATTTTGAAGATGTCCAATTTAACAAAGTTTTCTACTTTTGATTATGGTTCTGGTGAATTCTCTAAGAAATCTCTCTGTCCCTGTGTCTCTATTTCTCTCTTTTCTTCTGTTAAGGACATCAGTCATATTGCATTATTTTAGCTTTTAAAAATACTTTAATATTCGCAGGTTTTGATCCCCTTCTTTTAATGCTGTTTCCTAGATATTGTAATATGTTTATTTTTCAAATGTAATTGTATTTAACAAAGCTTCCTCAAAAATATTTTATTTGTATCTAATATAATTCATCAACAGATTTCAAATAATTATCTTTAATACTGAGTCATCCAAGTGAATCAATTCATAACTACTTGACAATTACAAAAAGCCAATTCAAATTGAAGAATAAATATAACTTAATGGCTCGTAAAATAAAGTCTGCAGGTGGAGCTTCAAGTTTGGTGAGACATGGCATTTGGGCAAAGTACGTCACAACAAACTACTTTCTTTCTATACTTCTACTCTGCTTTCCACAGAATTGGCTTCATTCTCAGGCTAAAGTCTCTGGTTGTAGTAGTTTCCTGGATATTATATTGGAAGAAAGACCATTCTAACCATATGTAAAAATTTGGAGAAGGATGTTCAAAAGAAATGAGGGGTTCAGTTACCAGGAAGTCAAGTCATTCTCGTATCAAATAACATGTCACAGATATTTTGTGATGGAAAATCAATGGATAATATTTTAAGTTATCAATTTAACAACAGTGATATAGATATACTATTAATAACTTTGGAGTTAATCGCTAGGAGAGGTAAAAATACGAATGACAATAAGTTATGGTCTCTGGTGAATAATGCAAAAAGCACACAGGGTGGATGCAGGGAGATGTTTGCTTCCCACTAGAAACCCTCGTGACTCTTACGTTTATCAATTGCAGTTATTATCTTATGAAATCGAACTCAGCAATACCATATCATGCCCGCATCCCAAACATGTAGCAGGTGTGTGGTGACTGAAATCTGTGTTTTTACTCCAATACCCCGTAATACTGCAAACCCAGGATAGCACCAATCTAGAGACCAGTATTTGGCAAACACGGACTTAGAGCACATCATGAATGGAGGGGTTTAACAAATATTGGTTGAATTGTTAAGGAGACTTTCTCAAAAATGGAAGAGAAAAATATAACACCCAGTTATAATTTTAAAACAAAAAACTAAGGCAGAAAAGACCAATAATAAAACTTTACTGTGAGATGGTTACTGTGCTTTTATATTGGGTCAATCAAACTACTAATTTGCAATGCATCTCCACTCTGCCCCCCAAAATAGCAGGAAATGCTGATATCAATCAGAAGTGCTTTATGAAGAAAAAGTAGACTAAAACGCAGTGAAGAGAGCAATGAAGTGAGTAGGGCCAGATTTGTTCAGGTATTTGAATATGGCTTTTAATTCCACAGCATATCACTTATTTTCGTAGAACAGGAGTCCACAGACTAAATCATTTCTATCGTTTAAAAAAAACAGATATTTTATATCCAAATAAAAACGTGAAGTCAAATATCAAATAATGCCCAATGAGTTCAATCATCAGACAAGAATCATCTGTTCCATTAACTGCATTAAACTGTTACACCTCATGATCAAAAATCAATATATTACCTTTAGTATTTAATAGTGCTATAAGTCTATTAATAGTACTGGTGGAATTTATCCCTGGGAGGGGTTCAAAAATGAGGTAACAGAAGCTGTAGCACCTGGTAAATAGACAAGGTGTGGTGAGGGCACCATAGTTCTTGACACACAGCACATAATGTATCATGTTTTCTGAATAAAGGAGTGAGTGCAGTAAATGAAAAAAAAATACATTAACTATTATTATCCTCCTACTTTAATCCTAGTTGTTGAAATCATGAATTAGGACCCTGCATTTATAAAACATTTATCTTATTATTGCTAAGAGTTTCAAGGTAGAGGTGTGAATTTCTCTTTATAAAGCTAAATTAAATTTCTGCTTCTAAATTGAATTTTCAACTCCCACACAGTCAGAAGGATTAAATGTGGGATAAAGTTACCAGGGCAGTGATGGAATCTCCAAGATGAGAAGAGTTATCTTTGTCTCAGGAACTTTCAGGTTTCCGTGTAAACCTTGTCCACGTGGGACTATGGCGTCTAGGGCTCACCCGTCTCCTCTACTGTGTTTGTTTCCCGGTGGAGACCTTTGCCATAGGTAAGTTAACTTGCCTACATCCCTCAGCTCTTGCCTTATTTCTCCAAAGTGGGTGAGTGACAGCACTCATTTTAATTAAGAAAAGATTTCACATTGCAAGAATAAAAGAGAAAGATTCCTTACTATCCTTACGCAAATCTCCCCCCTCCACACAGAAAAGACCACCTGCAAAACATACCTATATATACATACACACACATACGTACACATATTTATTACAGGTTGTTTCTCTGGAGAACCCTAACACAGCTAGTATTTTAAATATAGCAATATAAAATCATTTTCATGAAAGATTTCAAAAGTTTAGGAAGGACAATTCCACCAATTTCCCAAACTTCTTGATTTAAATTCTGGCTTCAAGATCCTCTTAAAAATCCACAGCAGTTATTACATCACTAAACACAATGAAAAAAATTTTTTTCCACATCTTTATTGGAGTATAACTGCTTTACAATATTGTGTCAATTTCTGCTGCATAACAAAGTGAACCAGCTATATGTATACATATATCCCCATATCCCCTCCCTCTTGCATCTCCTTCCCACCCTCCCTATCCCATCCCACAAGGTGGTCACAAAGCACAGAGCTGATCTCCCTGTGCTATGCAGCTGCTTCCCACTAGCTGTTTTACATTTGGTAGTGTAAATATGTCAATGGTACTCTCTCACATAGTCCCAGCTTCCCCTTCCCCCTTCCTGTGTCCTCAAGTCCATTCTCTACATCTGCGGTCTGTGTCTTTATTCCTATCCTGCCCCTAGGTTCATCAGAACCATTTTTTTTTAGATTCCATGTATATGTATTAGCATACGGTATTTGTTTTTCTCTTTCTGACTTACTTCACTCTGTGTGACAGACTCTATGTCCATCCACCTCACTACAAATAAATCAATTTCATTTCTTTTTATGGCTGAGTAATATTCCATTGTATATATGTGCCACACCTTTATCCATTCATCTGTCGATGGACACTTAGGTTGCTTCCATGTCCTGGCTATTGTAAATAGTGCTGCAATGAACCCTGTGGTACATGACTCTTTTGAATTATGGTTTTCTCAGGGTGTATGCCCAGTAGTAGGATTGCTGGGTCAAACACAGCAACTGACAAAGGATTAATCTCCAAAATATACAAGCAGCTCATGCAGCTCAATATCAAAAAGCAAACAACCCAATCCAAAAACGGGCAGAAGACCTAAACAGACATTTCTCCGAAGAAGATATACAGATTTCCAACAAACACATGAAAGGATGCTCAACATCACTAATCATTAGAGAAATGCAAATCAAAACTACAATGAGGTATCACCTCACACTGGTCAGAATGGCCATCATCAAAAAATCTACAAACAATAAATGCTGGAGAGGGTGTGGAAAAAAGGGAACCCTCTTGCACTGTTGGTGGGAATGTAAATTGATACAGCCACTATGGAGAACAGTATGGAGGTTCCTTAAGACACTAAATATAGAACAATGAAATACTTTTACAAGTTTCACAAATATTTGAATTTTGTATACAGTTGAATATTATGATAGAGGTTAAGAAGTCTTTTGGAGAAGAAACAACCACAGAACCACCATTTTTAAAATGGTTAATGTAACTATTTTAATAACTGTAAAACCAGTCTAAGTTAATTATTCACTGCAATTTAAACCACGGAATTTACTTTCTTTGGCATGTTGTTCTGTGATAAATGTGTTTCCTGCAGTATTCCACTATATTGTGACGCATGCTAGAATATCATTTTCTCATTCAGGTAACATATTTCATGTAATCCTCTCTGTGTGCTCTTCAGGAAGTTACCTCTTCTCAATCTTAGTTTAGAAATTGGTAACGTGAAGACACTAATATCAAATAAGTAACAAAGTATTGTGATCATTACTAAAATATATACTTATTTAGAGAATGGTTGCCAGGGCTGACATTAATGTCACACGTAAAGCATCTTTCATGTTAACTGACAATAGTAGGTCCCTGATAAATATTATTTCTATTCCATACTATTTAGTAGTGATAGGTGAAAATTTTAGACTGGTGCATAATACACCCTAGAAATGGTTCATCTATTGTTACGCCTCTTCACAACTGCCAGACATAATTCGGTTTATCCAAATCCAACACTAGAGGAAACGCCATCTTAGCAGAACATGTTGTAGACGTACATACCTTATAATCGGGCCAGTGTCATTCAGAAATGCAGGCTGTTCTACTACAATAGTAACATCCATCTCTAGAAAGCACCATATTAATTCTGGAATTTGCAAGGGCATGTGATTTGTGGAAGTTATTCTTTCCAATGAATATCTTATGAAACAAACTGACTCTGTGAATAGATTCTTCTTCTTCTAGTTATCTAGTGCTATACTTTAGCTCATTTAATATTTTACCAGTAGTCTTTAACCTAAAGTTCCAGAGGAAAAATGTACTATGAGTCGAGAGACTGAATTATATTCAAGCTCTGCCAATAAGTTAATAGGCCAGTGTAAGAAAGTTGCTTAGTTTTCCCGGGCCTGAGTTTCCTCACATAGAATGGTAGAGATTTTGATAGTTTGTGAAAGTAACAATCCCACTTTAAAAGTTTATGACTGTTCATAGGATAGAACTTCTAGTTCGGATAGAACTTATTGGTAAAAATTTTAAAACACCTGCTAACAATTCTATGTTCAATTCAAGGATGATGCTTGGATAGGTGAGTTGTAGGAAAGCAGAGAATTAGGAAGGCAGTTGGGGCAGGGGGACAGGATGGATAGATAGAGAAATAAGTTAGATTGAGAGGGATAGAGATACACCGAGACCACAATGTGTGAAGAACACACACTTTGGAAAAGGTAATCTTGGTTTTCAATTCTTACTTTCAGTGAGGCACAGATTTATTATTTTATCTCCCTGAGTCTCAATTTATCAAATGGAGATAATATCTCCCATAGGGTTGGCCTGAAAATTAAAGAAAATATCTCTAGAGCAAATGGCAGGATGCTTGGCAACATATTTTTATTACTTTTGGACAAATCAACTCTTCTCTATTTTTCAGCTCTCTCTTCTATTTTTCTTTGCATCAGAATAGGTTCTGATTTAAGGCAAATATTTAAAAGCTGATTAATGCTCACTGCAGTATAATCTTGAGCAGCCAATTAAATGCCCCATGAAGTAAAACAGCAAGAGTTGAACTCTTGGAACAGAGCTCTCCTTTGGGCGGCAGCCGCAGCTGGTAGTCCGCAGTGAAAATTCCAGTCCTAGTGCATTTAGACTACACAGCTTAACGATGCAAGTGGCATGGAGTTTATAAAATGTATGCTTTAATGAAGCACATTAGGCATATGTACTGCTGTGGGGAACATTAGCACAATTGTTCATATTTAAACACTGTGCTCTTGATTTTTTAATCAGAAAAACACTTGTCTTTAGCTTCAGACGGTCATGTTTTTTTTCTAGGTTTCTACTTGCTAAGAATTTTCATGAGCTCTTCGAGGAGCTGTAAAACGTAAGCCTAATTTCATTTATTTTAGTGTTTTTCAGTTTGCTATCTGTCTACCCCCTGCATCAGAATCATTCAGGGTTCTTGTTAAAAATGCCACTGCATGGGCCCCATCCACACACTGAATCAGATTCTCAGGGAAGTGTCTCCCAGGGACTTGGAATTTTAAAGAAACTCCCAATGTGAATTTCATTCATAAGCATTTTAAGAAATGCTCACTTCATAGGATTACTACACTACAGAGGGTAGAAGGTTAGACCAGCAGTTGAGAGACCCACAGTGACTTTCGCAGCTCTGCACGTCGTGATTCTATAAACGTTGGCAGGTCCTTTCTGAGCCAGGTGAGCACGTAGTGCCATGACAACTAGCACTCTTTATATCTGAATAATTAAGCTGCTTCAAAAGCAATAAGCAGAAACTATTCCAAGTAAAACAAAACATATGATTGTTAACTTTGAGCATTTTCTCATCTGTAAGGCAGCGGAGTGAACTCTATGGTCATTTTCTGTACTGATAGCTAATGACTCCAGCAGGTGACTACAGGTAACTCATTAATATTCAACACCTTTCCGTGACTGCAGCAATTCAAATTACTGAGAGCCAAGGGAGTCAGATCAGATTTTGATCCAAAAACGTTCATCTCAAAATCCACTTGTCTAGGCACACTGAATGCAACTGATGCGTGTCCCACACACACACTTGCAGTGAAAGCGGAAACCCATCTGTCTATCTACCATCGCCACACTGTGCAACAGAATGTCGGAAAGAAAATAAATAGAGGAAGACTGAAGGAAAAAAGAAGTCTGCCTTGTTAGAAGCTGAGGGCATTATACTTTCAAACAAGCACCGATTCCTTCTCTCTTTCTTCAGAAATATGTACTTAGTACCTACGATAAGCCTGAGCATTCCCCTAGGTGTTTGAGATACAGTAACAAAGACATGGGGCCTGATCTCTTGGAGTATAAATGGTACTGACAGTCTTCATGCATTCCAGCCTCAATTAGTAAGACTGGCCAGTTACCCGTAAAATTCCACACTTGACACTCCTGTTTTCTTATCAACAGACATCCTTCAGGGCACCAATACAATATGGATATAGACACAGATATAGATACATAGATGATATAGAAATAGATATAGATTATATATTGTTAGATATACATGGAGAGAGAGAGATGAAAAGTACTTGTGTTGCCGCGAGAGGAGCCATATGAACGCAATCTGCCATAAATCAGATGCACAAGAAAGCCCTTGTAGGCTTCCGGAGGAGCCCGTGCAAAGTAGCATTCCCTGCTGGCTTCACTTCTGCACTTGTCGTTCTTTCTGCCCAGCACACAATTGAGATCCCGGAACTGGAACCACAGAGAGACCTTGTGGAGACACACTAAACATGTCTGGGCAGAAATTCAAAAGAACTGTGTACAGACCACCTTTAGACTTGCCATCATTTATGGGAAATTGTTATAGGCCTGTCAAATTTCAAATTTATAAAATAAACAAGAATTTGATGAACCATATACTACCAACTACAATTGTACAAGTGCACAGAAGAAATCCCAGAATTTTATACCGATTGCACCTGCGACCTTCAAAACAGAGGCACTGCTTATGTTTCTATATGTTTTATATAAACGTGTGACTAAGATGGTTTCCAGATATATAAAGTGGTTTGAGGTTTGAGACATTTTATGAGCCAAATGTTTCACCTCAGTCTGATTCAGAATTCACAACTCAGACTAAAATGTATCTTCAAAAATAAAATACTCTGCCTAACTTAGCATTACAACATAAGAAAAAGGTTTCAGATTTATACTACATATCTTATATTCATTGAGTAGTTTCCCTTAATAAGTGAAAATAATAATTGCACTGTAATGGACTCTAATATTCTCAACCAAGTACATAATTCCTAATAGTTTAAGTGTTCATTATTTTGTGAGATAATTTATCTGTGAGACTAGCAGCAGACTTATCTCAAAATTTAAGATTTCAAAGAGAACAGATTAGGAGTTTGGGACTGACCCGTACACACTGCTATATTTAAAATAGATAACCAACAAGGCCCTACTGTATAGCACAGGGAACTCGACTCAATACTCTGTAATAACCTAAATGGGAAAAGAAGTTGAAAAAACTAGATACATGTGTATGTATAACTGAATCACTTTGCTGTACACCTGAAAGTAACACAGTACTGTTAACCAACTATACTCCAATATCAAACAAAAATTTAAAATATCAAAGAGGATAGTCACGTTATGCTGAAGTTTGGGAAAGGAGATGGGATGACCTGGGCTTAGTGATGCTCAGAAGCGGGAAAAAAATCACAGAAGTTGTACAAACACATGAAACATCTACAAATATAAGATAATGAGAAGCACAAACTATCTGCTTCAGTATAATGGAGGAGAAGAGAGTAAAAAAAATGTATAATGCGATGTATACTTTCATATACTCGGAACATTTTATCTCAACAGCAACAACGAGCTATTGTAGGAAATTTCAGAGGGGCAACCTCAGTGCAATGGGCTCTGCTGAGATTGAAGTTTTCCTTTATAAGGAGGAGGAAGAAACAGGTACAAGATTCAAAGACCCTTCGGTACCTTCAAACATCTACATATTCTAAATCCTACAGAAGTTTTTACTTTTGGATTGTTGCAGTTAATATACATCATTAGATAGCAGCTATACCTAAAAATACATCGTTAGGGCTTCCCTGGTGGCGCAGTGGTTGAGAGTCCGTCCGCCTGCCGATGCACGGGACGTGGGATCGTGCCCCGGTCCGGGAGGATCCCACATGCTGCGGAGCGGCTGGGCCCGTGAGCCATGGCCGCTGAGCCTGCGCGTCCGGAGCCTGTGCTCCGCAGCGGGAGAGGCCACAACAGTGAAAGGGGCCCGCGTACCAAAAAAAAAAAAAAAAAAAAAATCGTTAATTTGCTGTAGTTAAGAGTATAAAAAGCAAGTCATTGGAATATTTCAAGGAAGGTACAATGTGCTATACAGCCACATAGGCTGGTGACAAAATAGATGAATAAAGAACTTATATAGCATAGTTATAATTGCTGATCAAGATACTTCTAAGTATACAATTTATTTCAATCTCTGCCTATCAATCTAACTAAACATTTCAACTCTTCTCAGTTGCACAGCTCTTCAAACAAGCACATTCAGAAGCCCGATATTTAAAATGCAGTTTTCCAATCACCCCACCTATTCTTATTTAATAAATGTGCAGCTCTCCGTATTACTTTGAACTTTTCATTATCTATTATTCATCGCTCTATCATTAACGAGACAAATAAACATACAGAACACAAGATTAAAAATGGCACAGTCTGCTTCTTGAGTTTGCTGGGCTGTGTAAGCATCTCTCTTACACCTGACAGAATTCCCTCCTACCTCGCCCCTAGCAAGCATGCCTTATGCCTGGCACCGTACCTGTAACGCTAGGCTGAAACAAGATTAACACGAGAGTATTTATGGGAGCAATCTTTCTTTCTCTCCAATAATTGGGTTTCATAGTAATAACAAAGCTCAGTAAATTACATATGCCCAATGAAATCTATTATCCATACGTGTGGAGGGTGCAGGATAATCCCAAAGTAAGTTAAAGCAAAGAGAGAAGTGAAGTGAGTTATTTTGTCCTACTGTTATCACAGGCGTAACACACAGTCTTTGGGGGTTGATTACCTAGACGCGAACACAGATTACAGCCTTGGAGAAGACATGAAGCAAAAACATGTGAGACAGCCAGAGCTGGTTCTCTCCTTTAACCCCTATTTTCTCATACATCAGATGTGGGATGAGAGAATATAAAAAGGGATCTCTTTTTTTATTTTTTTGCGGTACGCGGGCCTCTCACTGCGGTGGCCTCTCCCGTTGCGGAGCACAGGCTCCGGACGCGCAGGCTCAGCGGCCATGGCTCACGGGCCCAGATGCTCCGCGGCATGTGGGATCTTCCCGGACCGGGGCACGAACCCGTGTCCCCTGCATCGGCAGGCGGACTCTCAACCACTGCGCCACCAGGGAAGCCCAAGAAGGGATCTCTTCTGACAGAACTAATTCTTTTCAGACTATTCAGATACAACGTATAAAAACAACAGCCATAACTACAGCAAAATACTCAAAGAAGCGTTTTCACCTCAGAATCAAGGCACATAACTGACATAAAAGGACCAACTTATTTTTGCCAAAAGAAGAAACAAATTAAATTCCAGCTGATCATTAGCTTCTTTTGCATAACCATATTTTGCAGGTTTTTAAAGTACAGGGGTTTTTTCATAATTTTTATTGGTGTACAGTTGATTTCAGTTTGGGGTTTTTTTTTTGTTTTTTTTTTTTTGGTTTTGTTTTTGTTTTAAAGAAAGCTCTTTAGAGAACAATGGAACTCAGAATATTTACCACTAAATTTCAGGAATAATTCCAGGTTTCAAGGTTATTCAAAAGTAGAAATCATATTGGTATGTTTAAACTAGTCATTCCATGCTCTAAAGTATCTAAAACTGAAATTCTAATTTAAAGACCGTAATGTTAATACTGGTTACATTTAAGCACAAGCTCTGAACACAGGATTTGATGATATTTCATGACTATGCCTTTAGTTACTACTAGTTGGACTTTGGTTTGGGAATAATGTAACAGCCCTTTTTATCATTCACAAAACTGGTCAATTTAGTCAATTTAATTCAAAGGCAGAAAAATAATGAATCTTTTTTGTGGAAAAAAAGGTTCTTTCATTTATTTTGATTTATTCTGCTTATTATTCCAGAGAAGATTTCAGATAGAATATAAAAGTATGTAAGCTATGATGGATGGTGGAAGTTAAACGTGTGATTATTGTAAAAAAATAAACAAGGTCAGAATGCAGAGTACTATAGCTATAAATCCTTACCATAATCTATACACCTAACACAAGCCTGCAACCATGCTACGTCTAAGTTACTTGGTAGCCGATGGAAAAGTCCATAAGATAGAAACAAAGAACTTGCAACCAGATGCCACTGAACATTCTCCAGGAGAGTTGAGGGAGAGGGGGAGGGGCCTGGGAAAATACAGTGTGTTCTCAAGTTTGGCAGTCGAGGGTTTCAGTCATGCGATGAGAGAGGCAGTTAAGGGAGACAAGATGGCCGTCAGGTTTGCTCTTCCACTACACAGAGGACAACAGGAAATACACCCAAATAATGAGTGAGTTGTATGAAAATTAATTTTCAACAGTGGAACTCATCCCTACAAGGAGAAAGATACCTCCATAAGTAGAGATTCCTCTAAACAACCTCCCAAATTAAGTCACTGGTCCCTTCAATATCAGCTAAGAGGGTAGAGTTGGATCCGCTTAGATTTGGGGACCATTTGTTCCCCAGTATTCTATCTTGCTGCTCTCTGGAAAGAGATGATACAAATATCACAATCAGAAAATATGTACACACTCTCAATCCTTACATGCCTCCCTACAATGCACTCCTGAATTGCTTAGTCAATACCCCATCATGAGAGGGAGGGAGGGAAGGAGGGAGGGCGGAAGGAAGGAAGGAAGGAAGGGGTGAGGGAGGGAGGGAGGGAGGGAGGGAGGGAAGGGGGGAGGGAAGGAGGGAAGGGGGAGGGAGGAAGGAAGGAAGACTCCAGCAAGAGAAATACTGATGACCACTGTCAGTCAACTTCTAAGTTAATGTGGCTAGAAAAGGAAACTGGTTGCAGCCAAAATGAGAGCAGAACCAAAATATAAGTAGATCTTGCCCGAAAGAAGAGGTGAACAATCCTGTTATTAAGTACAAAGAAGACAATTTAAAACCATTGGTTTAAATGTTCCTTATTCTCCCTGTTGTTCCCTCACATGCCACATGTCTCAAAACATTCAATTTTACATGATAAAGTTTCACCCACAGGGTGCCATCTGATCTGAAGAAATCACTCCTGCAAGTAAGCTCTATGAGATATTCTCTCAAGTTCATAGAATGTATGATTTACCAAAATCCGTGGGCTTTATGTTTTGGAGACCAGGTACTATTCTCAGAACCACTCTCAGTCATACATCAGGTAAGGGCTAAGGAGTGAAATGGTGAATAACCCCCTCCTCAGAGGTCTTGGTAGAGTTCTGAAAGGAGTGTGTGTCCTTTGTCCTTTTCCCTCCTCCCCCTTTTCCTTCCTTTCACAAATGCCCACCATCTGTCTAAGGACCACGCATCAGTCATCAGCTGTGCTCTCCCTTTCTGCCACTACTACTCTCCCTAACACCACACACTGCTGAGTCCAATGTATTGCAAATAAGCAATGACGGTTCTTTCATACAGCACATGAGACACAGTACTTCGGGTACTTAGCTGGTGTCTCTTCAAAGGTCTTCCGGAGGGAAATACAACTTTATCACCCATAATCCGAATCCGTGTCACAAGGGCTGGTACCTAAATCAGCTTAGAGATGTCTTGGAGTGACCATCCAACCCCTACCAGCATTGATTTAATCCAGTCTATATATGGCTGCCTTGCCTGGCTAGGAGTAATTGAAAAGATTATTTGCCTTTTCTACTGTGCCATCTCTTGATGTCCCAACATTCTTTCCTCTTGCACTGATGGCTTCTGTGTGGGTCAACAGGTATTGGTAGTCAGTAAATAACGGCGCTAGACTTTGCTTTTTGCCGACAACACAAAGCTTCAAAGGATATGGAGCCCGGGAGAGAGAATAGATAAGTAGTACTGTTTCACAAACACTTTCTTCAAGCGCTACTCCCCAGTGGACTCCTCTTCTTAGGTGCCTTTTTATTCCTTCCATGTGGCAAAGTCTACCTAACCATCAGGTGTCACTGAAACCAGTGGTCTATGGCAATCTCTCTCCCCACAACAGGACACTCTCCAAGAAAACAAAACATCGGAAGAAAACGAAACAACAAAATTATGCAAAATGTTGAGATTTCTTCAAAGCTTTATTTTCCTTAAAAATCATCTCATTCCGAAACAAGCAGGAAATACTGCTTCTTTGTGGGAGCCTTTTCCCTTCTTTCAGATCTGCTGCTGGTAGAAAATGAGACCCAGGGGACACAAAGAATGAGCCCTTTAGTGTGGTACCAACCACTGTAGCTGGGCGGACACCTCAACTATTGCCACAGAAGCACAATCTCCAGAAATGTCTTTAGATAAAGACAACCTCCTCTAGCATCTAAGTTTCTATCTTCTATCAAGAAGCAAATGGTCTTTCATCCACCAAGAGGCCACCATGCAGATACAGAGAAGCTGTCCCCACAGGAGGCTATTTCTGCCATCCAAGTGAGAAGAGGTTCTGAAACACAATCGCGGTTATGGCAACACTGAGATGTTTACAAGGTAGAATTAATATGGGTTAATAACCAATTGGAGGTGATTTGAGAGAGAGAAGACAATTCTGAGATTTCTGACTTTGGGGGTGTAGACACTAGAGACACAGACCAAGAAGAACACAGAAGGTACGAGCTTGAGGAGATTGGGAAATGATGAGTTTTTGTGGGTATGCTGAGTGTGAGGCCCCTGCTAGAAAAAAGGGAGGATGCGTGTAGGGTAGTTTTAAATACTGAAATGTCTCTGTTGTGATTCTCAAAATAACCAGTGAAATATAAGCTGTAAAAATAAAGTAAATAAACACATACGGTTCTGAACTTCTCCTGACAGGCTTGGCATAGAGCTCAGGATGGACAGTAATCCACTTAGCTAGAGCCATCACCATGAATGGCATGCCCAACTGAGACGGTATACAGCGGCGGGGGGGGGGGGCGGGGGGGGGCTTTCCAGAGGAAAACCAACATTTCAGGCAAGAGGAGAGAGAAAACATTAAATTGCTTTTGCTTAATAGGAATTAATAGTTAATATTGCGTATAAATATTTAATATATTTCTAACCATATTTCTAGAATTATTTTTTTAAAAAAAGAAGTAAAATAAATGTGAGAACTTAACACTTTTCAAAACTGGCAACATAAGGCAGTAAAATGCCAAGCTACGATGTGACGAAACAGACTGCAATCATTAACCATCACGGAGAAGGCAAGGTAAGCAGGATGAGGACTAATCATTAATGGCTACCTTGCAAAAATAAGGCTGCATAGGACCCCCGCACAGAATTTATGAATAGCTTGCAAATTAAAAAACAAACCAAGGAGAATGAGTGTTGTGATATTTCTAGGACAATTCAGAGGAATGTTTCAAATTATTTTATAATTAGTTGCTGTCTCACTGGTTTTTAATGCACACCATAAAGAAAAGAGTGGCAAGATGATATTCAGTATCTTTATGTCTCTTGATGACAGTGGTAAAGAATCTTTGATTAAAAACAGTAAGCAAGGCCTCTTGCTTGTACACTAATGGCAGATGTTTTAGATCACTGTGGGCTTAACTTAATCAGGCCACATTTATTTTTTTTTTAACTGGTAAAATTGTGTATATGAACTCTTTCAAAGATGTATATAAAATAACACATCCAGCATTTTAGCATACTATGAAGAATCATAAATACATGTTAACCATAAACATGTTTTAGAAAAAAATACCTTATTTTTAACTATTATAATTTCAGGGTGTGTGAATATCTTTAGTCTGCAAGAGCATTTCAGGAAAGAGGTTCATATAGGTAAAGATCTCACCTTAACTTTTTTATATAGCTACTTTAGGTCCACACTTAACTTTCACGCTGAGTAAATAATTAGCTTCGTAACTATACACTTAGCACCTTATAAATTGCTTCAAATGCATCTTTGAACTATTATTATATAGCACTAACCCGAAACACGTAAGTTTCCAGGCCTGCTGAAATTTTACATTATTTCAGTTTGTTATTTACTTGGAACAGTTTATCAGGAATCCAGAAAAGGTGAAATCAGACATCATTAGCTTTTACTACCATAATCAGGAATTCTTCACAAGGCACTTTACAAATTTTTAAAATGATGCACTAAGAACTCCCCTCAAATACACTAAATGACATATTTTTAAAACCTTAAGCTTTTACAGAAAAGAAAAAAACAAGAAAGCATGTGCCTAAAATACAGTTGCACTGCAAAACTATCCTGCCAAAAAAGAAATTCCGTACGTTACTGTAAGATATCACAATTTCCACAAGCCCAAAATTCTAAAAGAAAGATCCTTATGAGATGGACTCAAAGGGAAAAAGGAGACTTTAATTCTATTAAATTATTCCAAGTGTATTATTTTCATTAATAAAATTCATGTTTCTTGAAGAAACAATGGTGGGCACATTAAATGTGTATCCATTAATTATTTTAAACCTTAAACTAGAGGAGAAGAATGTATTTCCTGTTCCTGATGTGCTGTGCTCTCTCATATAAAAGAATCTTCTACTAGAGGAACACTTCCGGCCTCTCAATTACTCTCTCATAGGACATGAGAAATGGCCTTTTGGGCATGAGAAGATGCTCAATACAGCTAATTATTAGAGAAATGAAAACCAAAACTGCAATGAGGCATCACCTCACACTGGTCACAATGCCCATCATCAAAAAATCTACAACCAATAAATGCTGGAGAGGGTGTGGAGAAAAGGGAATCCTCCTGCACTGTTGGTGGGAATGTAAAATGGTACAGCCACTATGGAACACAGTATGGAGGTTCCTCAAAACACTAAAAACAGAGCTACCATATGATCCTCCAATTCCATTCTTAGACATATATCCAAACAAAACTATAATTCACAAAGATACATGTATCCCTATGCTCACAGCAACATTATCCACAATAGCCAAGACATGGAAACAACCTAAACGTCCATTGAATGATGAAAGGATAAAGAAAATTGTTGTGCATATATACCATGGAATACTACTCAGCCATAAAAAAGAACAAAATAATGCCATTTGCAGCAATATAGATGGACCTAGAGATTATCATACTAAGTGAAGTAAGTCAGACAGAGAAAGACAAATACCATATGATACAGTTTATATGTGGAATATAAAGTATGACACAAATGAACTTATCTACAAAACAGAAACAGATTCACCGACATAGAGAACTGATTTGTGGTTGCCAAGGGTCGGGGGTAGGGATGCAGTGGGAGTTTGGGCTTAGCAAACTACTACATAGAGAATATAATATATGTAATAGTTGTTAGATGCAAACTATTACAAATAGAATGGATAACATCAAGGTCCTCCTGTACAACCCAAGGAACTATATTCAATATCCTGAGATAAACCATAATGGAAAAGAATATAAAAAAAGAAAAAAATATATATATAAATGAATCACTTTGCTGTACAGCAGAAATTAACAGCATTGTAAATCAACAATACTTCAATTAAATCAAGAAATGGCCTTTGATTTATTAATTCATTAATTTTTGGCTGTGTTGGGTCTTGGTTGCTGCGTGCGGGCTTTCTCTAGTTGTGGCGAGTGGGGACTGCTCTTCGTCGTGGTGCATGGTCGTCTCATTGTGGTGGCTTCTGTTGTGGAGCACAGGCTCTAGGCACGTGGGCTTCAGTAGTTGGGGCACACGGACTCAGTAGTTGTGGGTTGCAGGCTCAGCAGTTGTGGCACACGGGCTTCGTTGCTCCGTGGCACGTGGGATCTTCCTGGACCAGGGCTTGAACCCTTGTCCCCTGCATTGGCAGGCGGATTCTTAACCACTGCGCCATGAGGGAAGTCCGAGAGATGGCCTTTGGGTTGATGAGTCTGATGAGTGTGAGTGAAGTAATGGAGCACGTTCACTTTAGCCCTTGCTGCTTTCCTTCTTTACAAGGGGCTGGCTGCCCATATGAAGCACTCATTCTACTTCCAGGGTAGGGTGTCTAGTTTCCAGCGATGTTGGTGACTAGGGGCTGACTTTGTTTTAACACAAAGTTCTCCAAACACTTCATCTATAATCAAGTTGACATTCTAACAGTTCTTTACTGAGTATGTGATCATTTATAAACAAAACAGTAAATCATGTACTTAATAATAAATAGCTATTTTTCTGTAACTTTCATAGGTGTTTTTAGAATGCTCATATAGATGACAAACCTTTTTCATGATAGCTACATAAAAGCAACTACTAAAAGTAAGCATTAATAATTCGGGCATTTTCCCCTTAATGGGTAGAAAAACCTTGACTATATAAACTTTGCAGAGGACCATGGACTCATGTAATTAAAGTAATAATTAAAATGTGATATTACTTTAATAAAACACACACCTACTAAAATAAAGATATAGTTATTAGATTTTGTTCCTACCTCCCTGTATCTGGAGTTTAGAAATGAAGCATGCATCATGAGAATTTTTTTTTAACAGAAAACTATCAGGTAAATTCAAAAGATTAAAGTCGGTTAAACAAATGATTATCATTTTAACTGTAGAACGATACGGCAATAATGACGCTCTGCATTTTGTTACCTTTTATCTCCTTGTTTTAAACTATTATTAAAAGTAGATATTATGAGACAAAAATTAAAGTGAATATTTGATAGCCTAGTAAGAATGAGTAATATATTACTTAGAATTTATTTTTAGGTACATTACCTGAAACTGGTAAAACTCTAAATCTGAGAGGCTAACTGTAGCTAGATGGATAGCTGGACAGATTCGGACACAGCATAATTTTTAAACATTAAACACATCCTGTATTTATTACTATAGTCATACAAGTCAGTTTAAAGAGTAGAGAGTACTTTACGCGATGAGATTTAATGATCGGCACAGAAGTATGTTGGCTATCTCAGAGCAAATTATGGCTTAAAGAGGAGAGAATGGCTTTGTTTATTTGCACTTTTGTAAGGAATTTCTAGAAAAATCAAGGCACCTGTTTCTAGCTTTAATGGTGAATTTACTTATGCAAAAAGCTTACCCTATAAATGCAGCAGGTATACCCATACAATTGTATTGGTCTATTAACAGTGAATTAAGTATCCCCACGTGTCATGCTTCACACTGAACTACCTTAGCAGATGGTGTAAGTTCAGCACCTTCCTCCTAGACCCCTTAATCTCCTTCAGCATCACTACATTTAACCCATCTAAGTTGGAATAAATACGAAGGATTTGACAAAACTCTTTGTGAAGCCATCATGTGAGCCACGGTACATCCCCTATTTTCCAGGACTCAGTACTGAGCCACTAGGTCTTTTCTAACAACCCCCTCATCTTTTTACCTGGTGTTAATCTGCTACTGGAGCAGTTCTACTCACTTGTCCTTCCTCATGCTAGTTGATGTTCTTATTTTGAATGACTCAGAGATTTTCTCATCATTAAAGTTTATATATGGCAGCTGTAAAAACTAGTAGGTTAGAATTGATTCTATGGCCTTTTGTCTTCCAAAGGGAGAGCTGAAGCAAGTTTCCAAGCATGAAGGACTCCTTGTATTATAACATCCACATGTTAGGGGTCAGAGGCCTATCATAGTTTGGGGCAGCTCATTTTGGGTCATCATATGGTCTAAGTCACTTCATTCTAGTGCAGCTGTACTGTTTTCTGAAGGTAAGAGTCACACGTGGGCCATTCTCAGTGGATTCACACTCCAGGCCTTCACCCATTTTCAAAAGAGCAGCTGAAAACTGGAACCACTTGAGGACAGACAGGTAACCACCAGAACAGTCCTTCCATTCAGTGTGGCTACCATCAGGTTTTAGCTAAATGTCCTTTTAGTCATTCCACACAAGAATCAAAGAAACAAAGTTTCATTGGGCAGTGGTGATATTTTGATCAGCAAAACGGCCCATAGGTTTAACTTTATATTCTCCAGTTCCCACAGTCACGTGTCTATTACTACTATTTGATCCCCTTAGGAGCATCACAAGTGAATGCTGCATTTTTTGAATGTTTTATATATATATATATATATATATATAACTTACCTTTATATGTTAAAAGACAAACACTAACAGGCATAAGGTTACTGTTTGATTGAACCTCTCTTCTCAACCGGAAAGACCTAATTTTCAACATTTTACCTTACACCCATATCTGGAAGGTAGCAAAGATGGAATTCCCAATGATCTTTCAGCATAATTTTTACACAGCACACTAGTGAGAAGGTATGGGGATAGAAATTTTTACTTTAATATCATTAGAGAAAATTAATATGGTTATATTTTTATAGCTTTTCACTTTCACTCTAAGTTACCTGAAATTCCCCAGGTTTTAAAGTTTTTAAATTTTCCTAGGTGCAAATTATTTTAGTACATTTTATTTCAAAATTCTTCTCTAAAGCTTGAAGAGATAAATCAGATTTACCCAAATAACTTCTGAAATAATGAACAGTGTTTAGAAGATTTTTCTAATTTTCCATGAGATCTTTTCTTCCTCCAAAGCTTTCCTAAAACTTATTTTTCTGCAGATGATTAAGAACAAATGGAATTTATAATGATAGTTAAATGAAGCTGAATTATAGCTTTAGACAATAGCATTGCTTGTGTGTGACAGGTTTGGGTGGCTTACTAGATTGAAACGCTATACATGTTGTGGTACAAATAATGAAGTATTTCCAAGTTAGAAAGCAACCAATTTTTATATTCCTCTTAATAAAAGAATGAATTTAATGACGTCAAGACTCAGAATTCTATAATTTTTTGTCAAATTCAAAAATCAAAAATTTTAAAACATAGTTCAGAGCATACTGAAATAATTCAAAGTAACAGTAGTAGGATGAAATCTTAAGTTGCTTCTGCTACTATTATGTGGTTAAAACGAACAAAGGAACTGCTAAGGGCACACCAGTGACCAAGAATTTAAAATAAAAAAAACTAAAGGACAGTTTACGTTTCAGTTTTAGCATTGAGTCAGAACTGCGGAGCAGATAATGAGACAGCATCTGAAGATCAGACATCACTTCATGACTGAACTCTGTCCCTCTCTACAATATAAAGGCACTTTGTCCTGGTTTTTTGAAACTAAATTCTTTGAAACAAAGGGTGAATGCAGACTGGCATTCTAGACTCTGCTTCAAAAGTGTATCAATTTAGGCACGAAGGACATCCTAGAGGAACAGTAAGAGAGAGAGGCTTAGGGAAACTACAGGGAAATTAACTCATTTTCTGAATTGAGTTCATATTCTAAGAATGAAATATGTGTAATGAACAGAAAAAATAAAAGGGAAGGAAAGGGTTGGGAAATTAAGAAAAATAATGTATTTTTATTGAGCAAGTCTATTTACGAGGCAAATGATGTGCTGGATGCTTTCTGTACCCGGCTTCATACTAATTCAAACCTCTCTGCCTCTGAGGAGGTTACTCCCTGGGCCCAGACTAGACTCTCACCCCTTCATCTGCCTCCTCTTGGCACATTGCTTCTTACCCTTGAAGACACACCTTTCAAATTATTTGCTCTTTAGCAATCTGTAAGCACTTACTGTTATGGGTTGAACTGTGTCCCCATAAAGCATACGTTGGAGTCCCTCAGTACCTCAGAATATGACTTTATTTGGAAATCCCAGTTTGTTTTTTTTCTTTTTAACATCTTTATTGGAGTACAATTGCTTTACAATGGTGTGTGAGTTTCTGCTTTATAACACACTGAATCAGCTATACATAAACATATATCCCCATATCACTTCCCTCTTGCGTCTCCCTCCCACCCTCCCTATCCCACCTCTCTAGGTGGTCACAAAGCACAGAGCTGATCTCCCTGTGCTATGCGGCTGCTTCCCACTAGCTATCTATTTTACATTGGGTGGTGTGTATGTGTCAGAGGTAAGAAAGTCGAGGTTGAGACAAGGAGCCTAACCCAGTATGACCAGTGTCCTTATAAAAGGGGCATTCAGAAACACACACACACACAGAATGTCATGTCAGCATAAAGAAAGGGATGGGAGTGGTGCTGACACAAGCCACGGAACACCCGAAGTCACCAGCAAATCACCAGGGCTGGAAAAGCGTGGAACAGAATCTCCGCACAGCCCTGGGAAGGAGCCAGCTCTGCTCAGCATCTTGATCTTGGACTTCCAGCCTCCAGAACTGTGAGACCATAAATTCCTGTTGTTGAAATTGAAGCCACTTAGTATGTGGAACTTTATTACAGCAGCCCCAAAGAAACTAATACACTCATTAAATATTTGAGACAAAATAGTCTTCACAACAACTCGACTGGATTCACGTTACTGTCTCCATTGCTGAGAGAGAAGAAAGCCGATCTTCAGTGATTTTTAAGAAATGTGGTTTTGGTCAAGCAGTTCAGAAGTCTTAGAGCAGGTATGTCATCTAAGACATAATATATAGCTGAATAATTGTATGTAACTGTATAATTCTGGAGATTGTCTTCATCAATACACAGTTGTTCTTTAAACACCAGTATCAAACCATCAAGATAAGGAGGGTAATGTAAATGAATATTTGTACTGAGACAAATATGTGGAAAAAGATGGCATTTTTTGTGCTATCAGAGCATCTTGGGAGCTGTGATGCAGTACGTGGACTGTTTCTTTAAAGAAAACTCCATGGTTACATATATAGGAACCAAAGTGACATGCAACTAAAAAAAAACTACTGGAGATAATGTGACAGATAACATGAATAAACATGAATTAGTATCACTGTGGGACATTATTTGCCAGTTGAGTCACAGTATAATTCTAATATTTAAAGTTCCATTTAAAAACGTATTCTCGGGCTTCCCTGGTGGCGCAGTGGTTGAGAGTCCGCCTGCCGATGCAGGGGACACGGGTTCGTGCCCCGGTCCGGGAAGATCCCACATGCCGCGGAGCGGCTGGGCCTGTGAGCCATGGCCACTGAGCCTGCGCGTCCGGAGCCTGTGCTCCGCAACGGGAGAGGCCACAACAGTGAGAGGTCCGCGTACAGCAAAATAAATAAATTAAAAATAAAAATATATTCTCAGAGACCTTCAAGATGGCAGAGGACTAAGACGTTGATTACCCTCCTTCCCCCCAAATATATCATTAATACATCTACATGTGAAACATGAATGTTGGCAGAAGACCTCAGACCTCCCAAAAAGGAAGAAACTCCCCACGTACCTGGGTAGGGTAAAAGAAAAAAGAAACAATAGAGACAAAAGAATAGGGACGGGACCTGCACCAGTGGGAGGGAGCCGTTTCCACACACTAGGAAGCCCCTTCGCGGGCGGAGACTGTGGGTAGCGGAGGGGGGAGCTTCGACGCCGCGGAGGAGAGCACAGCTACAGGGGTGCGGGGGGCCAAGCAGAGAGATTCCCGCACAGAGGGTCGGTGCCGACCGGCACTCACCAGCCCGAGAGGCTTGTCTGCTCCCCCGCCGGGGCGGGCGGGGCTGGGAGCCGAGGCTCGGGCTTCGGTCGGAGCGCAGGGAGAGGCCTGGGGTTGGCGGCGTGAACACAGCCTGCAGGGGCTAGTGCGCCACGGCTGGCCGGGAGGGAGTCCGGGGAAAAGTCTGGACCTGCCGAAGAGGCGAGAGACTATTTCTTGCCTCTTTGTTTCCTGGTGCGCGAGGAGAGGGGATTGAGAGCGCCGCTTAAAGGAGCTCCAGAGACGGGCGCGAGCCGCGGCTACCAGCGCGGACCCCAGAGACGGGCGGGAGACGCTAAGGCTGCTGCTGCCGCCACGAAGAAGCCTGTGTGCGAGCACAGGTCACTGTCCACACCCCCTTCCGGGGAACCTGTGCACCCCGCCACTGCGAGGGTCCCGGGATCCAGGGACAACTTCCCCGGGAGAACGCACGGCGCGCCTCAGGCTGGTGCAAAGTCAAGACGACCTCTGGAGCCGCAGGCCCGCCCCGCACTCCGTGCCCCCCCCCCCCCCCGGCCTGAGTGAGCCAGAGCCCCGGAATCAGCTGCTCCTTTAACTCCATCCCATCTGAGCGAAGAACAGACGCCCTCCGGCGACCTACACGTAGAGGCGGGGCCCAATCCAAAGCTGAACCCTGGGAGCTGTGCGAACAAAGAAGAGAAAGGGAAATCTCTCCCAGCAGCCTCAGGAGCAGCGGATTAAATCTCCACAGTCAACTTGATGTACCCGCATGTGTGGAATACATGAATAGACAACGAATCACGCCAAAATTGAGGCAGTGGACCTTGGGAGCAACTGTAGACTTGGGGTTTGCTTTCTGCAACTAATTTGTTGCTGGTTTTATGTTTATCTTAGTTTAGTATTTAGAGTTTATTATCAATGGTAGATTTGTTCACTGATTTGGTGGCTCTCTTCCTTTTTTATATAGATATATATATATATTTTTTTTTTTTCCTTTTTCTCTTTTTGTGAGTGGGTATGTGTAGGCTTCTCTGTGTGATTTTGTCTGTATAGCTTTGCTTTTACCATTTGTCCTAGGGTTGTGTCTGTCCACTTTTTCCCTCTTTTATTACTTTTTAATTTCTTTTAATTTTTAATGTTTTTTATTTTTTTAATAACTTAATTTTTCTCTTTATTCTATTTTTTTCTCCCTTTTCTTCTGAGCCATGTGGCTGACAGGGTCTTGGTGCTCCTGCCAGGTGTCAAGCCTGAGCCTCTGAGGTGGGAGAGTCGAGTTCAGGACAATGGTACACCAGAGACGTCCCAGGCCCACATAATATCAAATGAAAAAAGCTCTCCCAGAGATCTCCATCTCAATGCTAAGACCCAGGTCCACTCAACGACCAGCAAGCTACAGTGCTGGGCACCCTATGCCAAACAACTAGCAAGACAGGAACACAACCCCATCCATTAGCAGAGAGGCTGCCTAAAATCATAAGGTCACAGACACCCCCCAAAACACCACCGGACGCTGTCCTGCCCACCAGAAAGACAAGATGCAGCCTCATCCACCAGAACACAGGCACTAGTCCCCTCCGCCAGGAAGCCTACAAAACCCACTGAACCAACCTAAGCCACTGGGGGCAGACACCAAAAACAACAGGAGCTATGAACCTGCAGCCTGTGAAAAGGAGACCCCAAACACAGTAAGTTAAACAAAATGAGAAGACAGAGGAACACACAGCAGGTGAAGGAGCAACCTAAAAACCCAACAGACCAAACAAATGAAGAGGAAATAGGCAGTCTACCTGAAAAAGAATTCAGAGTAATGATAGTAAAGATGATCCAAAATCTTGGAAATAGAATGGAGAAAATGCAAGAAACATTTAAAACGGACCTAGAAGAACTAAAGAGCAAACAAACAATGAAGAACAACACAATAAATGAAACTGAAAATTCTCTAGAAGGAATCAATGGCAGAATAACCGAGGCAGAAGAATGGATACGTGACCTGGAAGATAAAATAGTGGGAATAACTACTGCAGAGCAGAATAAAGAAAAAAGAATGAAAAGCATTGAGGACAGCCTCAGAAACCTCTGGGACAATATTAAACGAAGCAACATTCGAATTACAGGGGTCCCAGAAGAAGAAGAAAAAAGAAAGGGACTGAGAAAATATCTGAAGAGATTATAGTTGAAAGTTCCCTAATATGTGAAAGGAAATAGTCAATCGAGTCCAGGAAGCACAGAGAGTCCCATACAGGATAGATCCAAGGAGAAACACGCCAAGACACACATTAATCAAACTATCAGAAATTAAATACAAAGAAAATATTAAAAGCAGCAAGGGAAAAACAACAAATAACATACAAGGGAATCCCCATAAGGTTAACAGCTGATCTTTCAGCAGAAACTCTGCAAGCCAGAAGGGAGTGGCAGGACATATTTAAAGTGATGAAAGGGATAAACCTACAACCAAGATTACTCTATCCACCAAGGATCTCATTCAGATTCGATGCAGAAATTAAAACCTTTACAGGTAAGCAAAAGCTAAGAGAATTCAGCACCACCGAATCAGCTTTTCAACAAATGCTAAGGGAACTCCTGTAGGCAGGAAACACAAGAGAAGGAAAAGACTTACAACAACAAACCCAAAACAATTAAGAAAATGGTAAAAGGGAACATACATATCGATAATTACCTTAAATGTAAATGGATTAAAAGCTCCCACCAAAAGACATCGACTGGCTGCATGGATTCAAAAACAAGAACTGTATGTATGCTGTCTACAAGAGACCCACTTCAGACCTAGGGACACATACAGACTAAAAGTGAGGGGATGGAAAAAGATATTCCATGCAAATGGAAATCAAAAGAAAGCTGGAGTAGCAATTCTCCTATCAGACAAAATAGACGTTGAAACAAAGAATATTACAAGAGACAAACAAGGACACTACATAATGATCAAGGGATCAATCCAAGAAGAAGATATAACAATGGTAAATATTTATGCCCCCAACATAGGAGCACCTCAATACATAAGGCAAATGCTAACAGCCATAAAAGGGGAAATCGACGGTAACACAATCACAGTAGGGAACTTTAACACCCCACTTCCACCAATGGACAGATCACCCAAAATGAAAATAAATAAGGAAACACAAGCTTTAAATGATACATTCAACAAGACTGATTTAATTGATATTTATAGGACATTCCATCCAAAAACAACAGAATACACTTTCTTCTCAAGTGCTCATGGAACATTCTCCAGGACAGATCATATCCTGGGTCACAAATCAAGCCTTGGTAAATTTAAGAAAATTTAAATCTTATCAAGTATCTTTTCTGACCACAATGCTATGAGACTAGATATGAATTACAGGAAAAATTCTGAAAAAAAACAGACACATGGAAGCTAAACAATACACTACTAAATAACCAAGAGATCACTGAAGAAATTAAAGAGGAAATCAAAAAATACCTAGAAACAAATGACAATGAAAACACGAAACCTGTGGGATTCAGCAGAAGCAGTTCTAAGAGGGAAGTTTATAGCAATACAATCCTACTTCAGGAAACAAGAAACATCTCAAATAAAAAACCTAACCTTACCCCTAAAGCAATTAGAGAAAGAAGAACAAAAAACCCCCAAAGTTAGCAGAAGGAAAGAAATCATAAAGATCCGATCAGATCCAAAGATCAATCAAACTAAAAGCTGGTTCTTTGAGAAGATAAACAAAATTGATAAACCATTACCCAGACTCATCAAGAAAAAAAGGGAAAAAAATCAATAGAATTAGAAATGCAAAAGGAGAAATAACTGACACTGCAGAAATAGAAAGGATCATGAGAGATTACTACAAGCAACTCTAGGCCAATAAAATGGACAACCTGGAAGAAATGGAAACGTTCTTAGAAAAGCACAAGCTTCCGAGACTGAACCAGGAAGAAACAGAAAATATAAACAGACCAATCACAAGCACTGACATTGAGACTGTAATTAAAAATCTTCCAACAAACAAAGCCCAGGATCAGATGGCTTCACAGCCGAATTCTATCAAATATTTAGAGTGGAGCTAACACTTATCCTTCTCAAACTCTTCCAAAATATAGCAGAGGGAGGAACACTCCCAAACTGCTTCTACAAGGTCACCATCACCCTGATACAAAACCAGACAAAGATGTCACGAAGAAAACAAACTACAGGCTAACATCACTGATGAACACAGATGCAAAAACCCTCAACAAAATGCCAGCAAACAGAATCCAACAGCACATTAAAAGGATCATACACCATGATCTAGTGGGGCTTATCCCAGGAATGCAAGGATTCTTCAATATAAGCAAATCAAACCAATGTGATAAATCATATTAACAAATTGAAGGAGAAAAACCATATGATCATCTCAATAGATGCAGAAAAAGCTTTCAACAAAATTCAACTCGTATTTATGATACAAACCCTCCAGAAAGTAGGCCTAGAGGGAACTTACCTCAACATAATAAAGGCCATATATGACAAACCAACAGCCAACATCATTCTCTATGGTGAAAAACTGAAACCATTTCCTCTAAGATCAGGAACAAGACAAGGTTGCCCACTCCCACCACTATTATTCAACATAGCTTTGGAAATATTAGCCACAGCAATCAGAGAAGAAAAATAAAAGGAATCCAAATTGGAAAAGAAGAAGTAAAGCTGTCACTGTTTGCAGATGACATGATACTATACATAGAGAATCCTAAAGATGCTACCAGAAAACTGCTAGAGCTAATCAATGAATTTGGTACAGTAGCTGAACACTAAATTAATGCACAGAAATCTCGTGCATTCCTATACACTCATGATGAAAAATCTGAAGGAGAAATTAAGGAAACACTCCCATTTACCAATGCAACAAAAAGAATAAAATACCTAGCAATAAATTTACCTAAGGAGACAAAAGACCTGTATGCAGAAAACTATAAGACACTGATGAAAGAAATTAAACATGATACCAACAGATGGAGAGATATACCATGTTCCTGGATTGGAAGAATCAACATTGTGAAAATGACTATACTACCCATAGCAAACTACAGATTCAGTGCAATCCCTATCAAACTACCACTGGCAATTTTCACAGAACTAGAACAAAAACTTTCACAATTTGTATGGAAACACAAACGACCCCAAATAGCCAAAGCAATCTTGAGAAAGCAAAAGGGAGCTGGAGGAATCAGGCTCCAGGACTTAAGACTATACTACAAAAATACAATAATCAAGACAGTACAGTACTGGCACCAAAACAGAAATATAGATCAATGGAACAGGATAGACAGCCCAGGATAGAAAACCCACACACATGTAGTCACCCTATTTTTGATAAAAGAGGCAAGAATATACAATGGAGGAAAGACAGCCTCTTCAATAAGTGGTCCTGGGAAAACTGGACAGCTACATGTAGAAGAATGAAATTAGAACTCTCCATAACGCCATACACAAAAGTAAACTCCAAATGGATTAAAGACCTAAGTGTAAGGCCAGGCACTATCAAACTCTTAGAGGAAAACATAGGCAGGACACTCTATGACATAAATCACAGCAATATCCTTTTTGACCCACTTCCTAGAGAAATGGAAATAAAAATAAACAAATGGGACCTAATGTAACTTAAAAGCTTTTGTACAGCAAAGGAAACCATAAACAAGACAAAAAGACAACCCTCAGAATGGGAGAAAATATTTTCAAATGAAGCAACTGACAAAGGATTAATCTCCAAAACATACAAGCAACTCATGCAGCTCCCGGACCGGGGCACGAACCTGCGTCCCCTGCATCGGCAGGTGGACTCCCAACCACTGCACCACCAGGGAAGCCCAATTCTATCTATTTTGAACAAATTATACTATACAATATGGTAATCTGCACGACAGGCACAAACACCAAACTAGTAATTCAAGTTGCCTAATTTCCTGCAGTGTGGTGGTTTTAAAAAAGGAAACTAGACATATAATGTATATAATATTATATGCACACACTATGGAAGAAGATACAGGATTGAATATGGAGCAAAGATTCATAGGAAAGTAAGTTCCCAAAACTTTTCAGGAGAAACGATGAAAAAGGATCAAAATAAATTATCAATAGATCTTGTGGATCTGTTAATCCCATTGGATTTACTACTATACATAAAATAGATAAGCAACAAGGATCTATTATATAGCATAGGGAATTATATTCAGTATATCTTATAATAAACCATAACGGAAAATAATCCTAAATATATATATATATATTATATATATATATTCATAAAACTGAATCACTTTGCTGTACAGCTCAAACTAACAACACTGTAAGTCAACTACACTTCAATTAAAATAATATAGAACTTTTGGAGAGTATTACAATTGGAACACTGCAATTAAAGGTCAATTTCATTTAAAAATCAAATGAAGAGGGAGATGAAGTTGAATTCACAAGTTAAAAAGGTATAAAGCCAAATAGACATGTGTAAAAATAGAGTGGAGAAGGTAAAGAAATGAAGACAGAAATGAAAATATATAAGTATTGGACAATATCTCATAGGACATCTCAGGGAAGCTATGGTTATGAAGTAATACTATGTTTCTCGTCCAGTAATGTTCAGCCCATGCTTCTAGTTCCTGACATTAACACGTTGTCTCTTAGCAATAGGCAGAGTGGTCTGTGCTTCAACATCCATACTCAACCCTGTTCCCCACTTCTCGAGAGTCACGTGAAGAACACCTGCTGAGGTAGGAAGGTAATACTGAACTGCTCTCTGCACCCTGGCCCGTCCCAGGGGAGGATGCTTTAAAATGCGACTGTTCATGATCCAGTCAGGTGGGGAATACAGGACAGGCTGGGGCTTCCTCTCTGTTTGCATGATTTCATCTCGTTTTAGACTTCCTTTTACTTGCTGAATTTGACTCTTGTAATTTCACAAGGTGCAGAGTGATCTGAAGCTCACAGACTACTGGTCTAGGGAGATTTATCCTCTCTCAAGAAAATGGTATCCTAGGACTCTGTTCTCTCCAAGAGTCAAGCTTAAACTGAAGCTTTTTTGCTTCCTTGCATAGTGTAAGGGATGACTCAATATTTAGTTAACATGAACAACACTGTGCTATTTTTCCATATCTGCTCCTAAGGCTGCAGCCTCCCGTCCCCTTAGGATCTGAGTTCTGAAACACAGCAGGGGATGGCTTCATTAGCGGCTTTACTGCCCATGACAAGGACCGAAGGCATCCTTGCTGGGAGTGAAGGTGTTTTAGCTTACAGCAGCAAAGTCCATATTTTGTTGCCTATCACTTGCAGTATACTGTATACCCTGATATTAATTTCTATATCAATATTTCAAGTCACAGACACCTTGTTCAAATAAACATGAGCAAAGTGTTGAAATTTACTGGCATACATGTCTGAGGAGTCCAGGGATACTCATGTCTTCAGAGATTATTCAATCACGTAAACGGAACTTTCACACATACTTCTGCACATCTGTCTGGGAGGTGGGGTGAGAACCACCACTTCCAGCCTGACATTTCCACAGCAAGTGTGTAAGCTGGACTCTTCCTCCCATCACCCAAATATTCATCCCAGGGAAGAGTTCTCATTGACTGTATTTGACCAACATGCCCATTACCTGAGCCATTCGCTTCACCAAAGAAATGAAACGTTACACTCAGATACAACAGGTCACAGGACCCCTCTAGTGAAAGAGTGGGGAAAAGTGGGTGATGGACGTTATGATGTTTGATTTTATATACTGACTTGACTAGACCACAGTACTCAGGTATTCGGTCAAACACGTCTGAATGTTGCTGTAAAGGTATTTTTAGACGAGATTAGCATTTAGTTCAGTAGACTCTGAATAAAGGAGATGACCCCCCCCCCCATAATATGGGTGGGCCTCATCCAATCAGTTGAAGGTCTTGAGAGAGAAAAGACTGAGGTCCCTGAGAAAGAGGGGATTCTGCCAGCAGATCACCTTCATACTCAAGCTGGAGCGTCAACTCTTCCTTGGGTCTCCAACCTGCTCACCCTGCAGATTTTGGACTTTCCAGACTCCAAAACAATGCGAACCAATTCCTTAAAATCTCTTCTCTCTCCCTCTCTCTCCATCTCCCTCTCTCCTCCTCTCTCTCTTTATATATAAATTTATATTATACCTCCTCTTTCTCTGAAGAATCCTGACTCATACATGCATTTTAATTGGCAGGCCCTCAGAGGTATAATTTATTGGGGGTAGGATATAGTATCTTTTGAAAGTATGCTGAGCCGAATAAAACACTCAAATTCCTGTGAAGTATCCTAAGTACCATCCTAGATGTGTCAGATGATTAAAAAAGGGGAAACAACACGTTCCCTCAAAAACCTTACAATTTTTAGATACTATAAAATCGCCATGAAAGTACTAAATGTAAATGAAATTAATATGTATAACAGGTATATAAAAATTATACATAAACACCTCATTTTAAAATATATATACATTCAGAACTATAGATATGTCTATTTGTGAGTTAACAGACATACACATATACACATTTCCTAGCTCTGTCTGCTGAGAGGGCCAGAATCAAGGATGCTCTAGGTAACAATAGTATATCTCCCACACACATGTTGGTCTCTAAACATTGTTCACATTAAAAGGAACCAGGGCTCTTTGGAGAAGTGGCTGATTCCAGGGCTGGAGCAGGGAAAACCCAAGACGAGCCTGGAACATCATTTTGTGCCACTAAAACACTAAAGAAAAAGGAGGCGGGACACGGAATGGGCTTGTTAAAAGAACCCAGGAGCCAGCCTGAAGGAGGTCCTAATGGCCAGAGTTGAAACAATTTGATAAGTAAGTATCCATGAGTCCTGAGAAATGAACAAGAGGAGATAGCTCTTCCTTACAACAGAATTCCAATTAATAGAAAGCAGGAAATGGAGATTCACCAATGGGTCAAAATTCCACAGTAATAATACCTGTTCCGGACAATGGGCATCAACGGATGCTAAAACTGTCACGTTTATAGAGAAAAAGTATTTTCATAGTATCAAAGAATCTTCTCCAAGATACGTATCACCTATGAAGGGGAAATATAGTAATTTTATGGTGAGGAAACCCAGTTGATACTGGGTTTCAACTGTAAATCACCAACAGTAAGAAGTATGCCCATCACTTATCTCATGATATGATGCACTGAGGAACAACATCGTATCTACGGTATTCTTGCAACAATTGCCTAAACTTACTCTAATCCTGAGAAGACACCAGACAAGCCCAAACTGAAAGACAGTCTACAAAATGGATGATCTTCAGGTGTCAAGGTCATGATAGACAAGACAGACAGAGGAATGGTCACAGGTTGGAGAAGACTAAGCGGAAGAAATTATACACAATAGCGCATCTTCAGTGATACTCCTGTAGTCCTTAGATGTAAAGAACATAACTGAAAAACAATGGTGAAATCAGAACGAGGTCTATACTGTAGTTAATGAAAAGGTACCAATGTCGAGGTTCTTTTCTTGATACTTGTACTATGGTTACATAAAATAGTGTCATTAGGGAATAAGATGAAGTATGCGAGGCAACTTCCCATATAGTTTCTGCAACTTTTCTTAAAGTCTAACACTAGTTTGAAATAAAAAGGTTTTTTTAATTATATGTGTATACAAGCAAGTGCATTCATGTCCCTCATTCGCTTTCTACTATCCTACAGTCTGTAAACAAGGTTTGAATGTTCCCATCGAGGGAAAGCCTTCTGGCCTCTATTTCTTGAATTATAACCACCACCCACGACAACCTCGAGTTATGCCTAATTACCTAAAATTGCAGTCTCATTTCAGCAGTCTCATAATTAAAAATATATATCACCTAGTACAGTGGGATGAAGATCTTACCACCATAAATAGCGAAATAGCTTTTCCATTTTTTTCACATGCACAGTTGGCAGCAAAGTCATTGCTGAAGGAAGCTTCCTCCTATGCATGTATTTTCATTGTCATTGACACATTTCTGAACAGCTCAAAGTGTATAAACATATGGAATTCTTACCTAGAAAAACTTAAAAGGAGAGGTACATATTGGCTACAAATAACCGGAATTTTTAACATTTATATTGCATTTTGTTACTCAAAACACGTTGACACAAGCATACTAGAGTAGGTGCCAGTCAGAGATTAAACAGAAGCAAAAGTAACAGGAAAAGAAGCATTTTTTAAAATCTCACTGGATGAAAATTTTAGATACCCCATCTAGAAAATTGCCCTTACATACATTTACATAAACATTTGGGGGGTTCACATTATTGGGCTTAGAGTAAGTTTCGTAATTTTAGTGCTGAGAACGAAAATTACAGAACTGCATCTGCCCTTCTAGGCAGAGTACAATGAGGCAACACCAGAGTTCTATGACTTCATTTCCACTTATGGGAGCATTTTATGTGAGCACATATATTAAACTATGAAGCAATCACAGAAAATGGAATCAGGAGTCAAAACTGTATATTTAGATAAACTGAACAATTATTTGAGTATATCAAAAGCTTGATCAAGTCAAATGAATTATGCACCCGTATACTTTTTCAAAAACACATGTTAGTTTTGGCAGGGGGCGGGATATAAACGTTCCCACAATTGTGTTCATAGTCTTAGAAGTTCAGTTCCGGAAGTATCATTAGACATCCTCATAATTTCCATGATTAAAGCCAGAATTTATCTAGGTGAACTGCGACTTTGTATGTGATTTTCTTTACAACATTCTGTGAAAAGAAATGTGAGGGGAGAAACATGTTGATGATGCTGAATCGCAGTGATGGGACAGCTAGAAGATCTTTCAACTCTTTGTTCACTGTCTCTCAGCCTTATCTCTCGCTCGTCCTTGTCTTAGGCCAGCATCACTGAACAGCTTGAAGCTCCCTGGACATAGACTGTTTTTCATAATTCTTTGCAGAGGCTGGTCCCTCTGTTAGGAACACTTTTGTAATCCCACTCAATTCTATTCACCCCAAGCTGTTCTTCCCTGACGGGCTACTTTTCCTTTAGATTCAGCTCATGTGTCAACTCCTATATGACTCCAGGGCAAATTCCTCCCACATTATATGAAAAATCAGAATGTTCACTCTGAATACAGGGGCCATGTACGTCTTTGTGTGAGCTTTCCCGATGAACAGTCACATGCAGAGTCTGAGTAGTATCTGTTCTCGTGCTGATTTGAGTTAGACTGGGCACCTCCCTTACAGGTTGTGAATCTGCAGGAGGCTGGAGCAGCTCTGTTCCGTCCATCTCATTCTGCGGACCTGGCTAGAGGCGAAACGGCTACCTGGATAGCACATTCCTCATGGCAGACGTCAGAAGCTTCCAAAGGCTTGAATGGAAATGTAGGCGCCCGCTGAGTCTTGAAAGTGGGACAATGTCATTTCTGCCAACATTTCATTGAATAATGGCAGTCACACGGCCAAGCTAAAAATCAATGGCTAAGACCAATATAACCTTTCAACAGAGATGGGAGTTAATATTTCCTTATAACCTATCAGCTACCATAATCAATGTCTGGGAGGGTCTCTGGCACACGGTAGGTGCTGAATACACTTTCGTGTGCTTTAATTGTTCTTAAAAGATTTCAATGGTTTATCGCTTTTAAGATCCTGAAAAGTAAACAGGTTAAAAGCAGAGTCAAAAATGGCTCCATCATTAATTTAGAGTTTTATCACAGCCCCTGCGGGTTCTTTGCTTATTTATCTGTCTCTTTCATTCCACTGTGATCTCCACGACATCTTGCCTCACTGGCATCCCCACCTGTTGGTAGTGGGCTTGACATCTGGGAAGTGTGCACTAAATGCTCAATGAATAAAGAATAAAGGAACACACGTTAGAAAGGAAAAGAAGACAGAAAGATCAAAGCAAATCTAAGACAAAACGAAGCAAGCGGCTATCTTTGCTTGTGGAGTTCATAAGCGATGCTTCAGCACTTACTAGAATTTTTTTTCTTTGCTTTAAAGTGATAGTCAAAAACTTTTGATCTAACCAGTTGTTATTATGAGTATAATTTGTCGTAAGGTAAGCCTCTAAGTTTGCTTTTGCTTTGCTAATTTACAAGTCACTTAGGATATATGATGAGAATACAAACTGAACAAGATTCATTCAGGTTTGAAGTCCCTAGAGCCACAGAAATAAGGAACGATAAAATATGTATAGCTCAATGAGATGCAGACTTCATCTTGCAAGCTGAATTAGGATACAAAAAAGCAAACTGAAAAGAGTATTAGGGCTTCCCTGGTGGCGCAGTGGTTGAGAGTCCGCCTGCCAATGCAGGGGACGTGGGTTCGTGCCCTGGTCCGGGAAGATTCCACATCCCACATGCCGCGGAGCGGCTGGGCCCATGAGCCATGGCCAAAAAAAAAAAAAGAATATTAATTACTGAGTCTTGGTAATATAATGGTCCATAATCACGTACCTATGATGGTGCAAAGTCAGAAAGGTAACTAGGTGTCCTGTTCTGGCTTCAGTATTCTTTGTTTTTCCCTCTGCCTCCCTGATATTTGCAATTAATCTTTCTATAAAAGTATTAGCAATATTAATATATTCCTGTGATATAAAAAGATCACTCTTATGTACATTTTACAGTTAGGGCATTATACTTGAGAAGAAACGTATGCAAAATCATGGATAGATGTCAAAAACTTATTATTGAGAAAATAAGACAAAAAGGTAAAATTAGTGTATTAGTGCATTTATATGAAGTTAAAATGGAAGTGAAATCATTGAAGGGATTAAAAGTCCAGGAGGGGTTACTTCTGCTGAGGTGGAAATGACTGGGAGAAGACAGAGGGGAAAAAAGAGGTTGGTGGGAGGAAGCCTTGAGCAATACTGTTCGTTTACTATTTCTTACACTAAATGGTTTTCCCAGGAACGTATGCCCTGTGTAGACCCATTTTTTTACATCCTTGCTACTACTCCCCCATCACTGAAATGTACTTTCAGGTACTACAATGCTGGTTGATCTCCTCTAAATGTTTTGGGATTGCGCTCCAATCTGAGTTCCCTGAAAGTCCTAGATTTTCTAATTCCCAGTGCAAACTTGTCTCAAAATCTTTTCTTATGACACCAGTGCCTCTGCCACAGATTTCCTGGGAGACACCGTTTACTCTGCCATCTTTGGGGACCATTATTCAGCCTACCATTCAGTTTATATCTAACTCTTAGGTATGTACAGACAATAGATGGTAAATAAATAGATGACAGATACATACATACTATATAGATGACCGAGATACATAATTCTGAAAGAGGGGGACTTGAGAGTTTCCAGTATTTTTTGCCTAATGAGATGAGTGCTATCCTCTATAAAAAGTTTTCGTTTTGCTTTCAAGAAACTCTGTTCTGCTTTCAAGACGTGCCTTAAGAGCAAAGCATTCTTATATTGTCTTTCACCGGTTCCTGAAGGATTTTACCCTCCAGAAAAGTGCACTATTATAGGATTCAGAAGGGGAACAAAAAAGCTGTGCTTTTATGAAGTAGGACAAATAGGGTTGTTGGAGAACAGAGGTGAAAGGGAAAATTGAAAGACCTCAGATACATTCTTCGCAGATGTTAGGAAGCAGTACACATAGACCTAGAAATAAATTCCCCAGAAGAGTTTTTTTTTATCATCAGTTTAAAGAGTTTTGCTCTGAGAGATTCTACAGTCCCTAGAAACTCTTCAGCCTTGGATTAAAGGTTAAAAAAAAAACACAACTTTGATTTATTGTAATTTTTCTTTAATGAATTAGGTCTTTGCCTCTGAGTAGTAGAGATACAGTTAGAGTAAGAGGCATCAGCAATACGGAAGTAACCTTTATGAGAATATCTGTTTGCAGCGGCTAAACGCTGTGTTGGCAGTGTGTCCCTCTCTATTTGGAAACGGCAGTGCCTGCGATGATCGCCAACGCCGATGCAGTACTTACTCTGTACTAAGAATGAGTTTAAGCAGTTTTCATATATTAATTCCCCTGGTTCCTGCCCCCACCCCACGCAAAAAAAAAAAAAAACCAAAAAACAACCCACATGAAACGGGAACTATTATCAACCCCCTTTAAAAAGGGGGAAAAAATGGAGGTACATCAAAGTTAATAGCCTCACCCTAAGCCACTCTTGAAACTGTACTTGGACCCAAGCCCTGGTTTCAAGGCCCAAGACAAGGTTTTACAGAGGAAGTTTTATCTCACTCCAGACGCAGCACTGGCTGGTGGGCCCGTTCCTCCACCGGATTTACTGCACTCTGTGCTGAAGCTATTAATCCATCCTGAGCTTATAGGCGTAAAACGTGTGGTGCTGAGTTCTAGGAATTCAAACATGAATGAGGCACCTTCAACGTTTATTAGTTTTTTGTGTTTTTCATGTTTTTTTAATCAAGATGACTCAGAGGGTGAAACCCAGAGCGCAGAGAATCACTGAGATCTAATTCCCTGGGGAGAAGAGCAGCCTAGATGTTACAAAGGGTGGCAGAGATTAACACCTGTCAGAAAGGCATCAACACTTTTACAACCGCCTCATGAGATTCTCTGAAATACTAAGAGCACATGTGGGAAGAGACCAAGTTGCTGAATTTATTTTGTAACCAGATGGGGCCAGAGCCAGGATGTACCAGCCAACTGTTTCCATGAAACCACCTCGTAACAACCCCCCGCAATACTCAGAGGTATAGAACCAAACGACTGCTTATTTCCAGCTCGCGCATCCGCGGGTCAGCTGGAGATTAGCTGAGCTGGGCTCGCTATGCCGGGCAATCCTGCTTCAAACTGGACGTCCAGCTAGACTTGGCCTCTCCCTCCAAGTGCACTCAGTCCTACTCCTATGAATTTATTCTAGGGCCCAGGACACTTGAGAGAAGCTCTTTTCATTGCACAGCAGAATCACAAACATGCAAGTGTATTTCAAACCGCCTCTTGTATCATGTCTGTTAACATCCTGTTGACCAAAGCAAGTCTCATGACCAAACCCAAACCCAAACCCAAACCCAACTTGGATGGAGGATATAACAACCCTCCCGTGTAGATAAGGCAAGGGGGAAACTTGGCTGAATATACGTTAATCTACTAAACAGGGTAATTTGGCCTAGAGTATTTCCAGTTAACTTTATGGACTAGAATTTTCACACATGCCTAGCATGAAGTGGGCCCAAAAAGAAAGAAAACAAAAGGCTCCAATGAATAAAATTTATTTAACCAAAAGGCTGATAATCATTGTCCCATCTCCAAATTTAGAATGTATTATGCTTTACTACATTTAGAACAAAAATCCTCAAAATTAATAGGAATAACTTAAAGATATTTACAAAGCATGCAGATCACCTAAAATATGAAGGCTAACCCTGAGGGGTACCCTGTAAAAATTAAGGCAATCCAACAAACACATGAAAAGATGCTCAACATCACTAATCATTAGAGAAATGCAAATCAAAACCACAGCGAGGTATCACCTCACACGGGTCAGGATGGCCGTCATCAGAAAATCTACAAACAATAAATGCTGGAGAGGGTGTGGACAAAAGGGAACCCTCCTGCACTGCTGGTGGGAATGTAAATTGATACAGCCACTATGGAGAACAGTATGGAGGTTCCTTAAAAAACTAAAAATAGAACTACCATACGACCCAGCAATCCCATCACTGGGCATATATCCTGAGGAAACCATAATTCAAAAAGAGTCATGTACCACAATGTTCACTGCAGCTCTATTTACAATAGCCAGGACATGGAAGCAACCTAAGTGTCCATCAACAGATGAATGGACAAAGAAGATGTGGCACATATATACAATGGAATATTACTCAGCCATAAAAAGAAACAAAATTGAGTTATTTGTAGTGAGGTGGATGGACCTAGAGTCTGTCATACAGAGTGAAGTAAGTCAGAAAGAAAAAACAAGTATCGTCTGCTAATGCATAATCTAAAAAAACGGTACTGATGAACCTAGTGGCAGGTCAGGAATAAAGACTCAGATGTAGAGATGAATTTGAGGACACGGGGGTGGGCAGGGAAGGGGAGGCTGGGACGAAGTGAGAGAGTAGCACTGACATGTATACGCTACCAAATGTAAAATGGATGGCTCGTGGGAAGCAGCCGCATAGATCAGGGAGATCAGCTCGATGATTTGTGACCACCTAGAGGAGTGGGATAGGGAGGGTGGGAGGGAGGCTCAAGAGGGAGGGAATATGGGGATATATGTATACATATAGCTGATTCACTTTGTTGTACAGCAGAAACTAACACAACACTATAAAGCAATTATACTCCAATAAAGATGTGAAAAAAAAATTAAGGCAATAAAATGCAGGATACTCACCGCAGCTAGACATTTTACTTAAGAAAGAAGACAAATATGCCATCTATGTGGGTGATGTGCAAATATAAATCAATATCTGTTAATTATCTCACAAGCCTAAATATATACATACATATATAATAACATTTGCAAGTAGATAAAAATAGTCTCTATGATGAGTGTATTTCTTGGGTATACTTTTGGAAAAACTTATTAGGGCATGTCAAAGGGAAATAGTAAAATAGGAAATGGAGACTAGGTGGCTTGGACAACATATTCTTAATAATTCAATTCACAGTAACAATGAAAATATGATTTTAGCATTTGGATACTTTTAATAAGAAGCAATAAAAAACTTATCTGCTGCATATAAAAACTTTTCAATAGGATGGTCTCCTTATAAAGCAGCTTATACTGGCAAAAAAAAAAAAAAAGGTGTCATATTTGTATTGTTTCCTACAATGCTTTGATGAAAATATTACAAAGACTGCCAAACTACTTACATTTTCCAGTATGTAACATGTTTTACATCCAGAGAATGTTTAATTAATTTCCTGATTAATTTTTTAATGCTATTGCTGTTTCGCAGCTGTTTTGACAAAACCGCCTTCCTCATTATAGAAACTCTACTTGTGAAAAGAAGTCAACCATAGCAAATGGACTTATTGAATTATCCAGCTCACCAGTTATAGAGTATAAAATGATTCATCCTCATATAATTTGATCATGAAAAATCATTTATCTTTTAGCAGCTGTGTTAAATTAGATATTATGCTGCAGGATAGCTGCAATTTTAAAACTGTCTGTAGTTAAAAAACTTTTAAAGTGTATTCGAACACTTAATGATTGCCTATTTTCTCATACCACTTTGTTATAAAAAAAAAAAGGTTAGTATCCAAGTAATTGCTCCACTGAGCCCACTTCTCTCACCACTTAAAAAGCATCACTTAGTTGTTTAAATGCAAAATGTCTGTCGGTTATTATTACTGACTGTGCAATTTAGCGGAGACCTCATTCTTATTTTAATGTTTATTAAATTAATGAATTAAGAATCAATTCTTTTCTTAATAAAACCAACATAACTTAATTGGAAACTCTTCTGTGTTATTATTACAGGTATATATGAGAAGCACTGTAGCAAAGCATTTGTAAAGGTTGAGCTGATGCTTAATGTTTCTTATTCATAGCGCTAGACTCAGCATTCATATTACTTTCCAAGCTATTTATAGATTTTTGTATCTTATCTTATTTAAAGACCATGCCTGATGTATATGAATATTACTTTTCTGTTACAGCTAACCAAGTGGATCTAAATAGGCTTATCAACTAAAATGGAAACCTCAATGAACTAAAAATGAGCTTTTCAGCTATCATTTCAGGCTATACAGATTAATTTCTCCTATTTGGGCAGTCTTTCTAGATATCTTCCAGCTAATGTATTACTCAGCTAAAAGTCAGTAAGATTATGCAGCTTTAGCTAAAATATATCTATCTACATTTTTCTATCAATATGTATCTAGTCTATCTACACATAATTTATAGACAAATATATTGATATATATCCACATACCACCTACAATTTAGGGAAGAAGTCTGAAAAATTAATGACACAAATATCAAAAAAAAAAGTTGACTTATTGAGATAATAACCAACAGACTAAGGCATCATACAATGATATATATTTAGCATGATGTATTTAACTTTTCATTTTTTTCTGTTAAGTTGGGAGTCAAAGAATGGAACCCTGTTTCCAGAAGAATCACTGATGCATTTGGTAAAAAATGACAAATGAGAGAAGAGTCATCTGATGGAAAATACGTGATTGTCTGAAGATACACAAAATTTTTAATTTTTCTCAAACTTTTTGCTATTTAGCAAGCTACTCATTTCAAGAATTCCGTAAAATCCTTTTGAAAAAGTCATGTATATTCAACCAACTGGTGATTCCAATCTTGGTTTAGCACACGCATCGATACTGGTTTTCATCATAGAGAAAGCTCACTCTCTGAAAATGCTTTGCATTTTTCTATAAAATATTTTGTTAAATCATTACAGATCTAACCAAAACAGATCAACATTTTCATGATATTTTTATATAACAATTCTCTTATTTTTTCTTTATAAATCCAGGTCAAACAGTAGGAAAAAAAAGAGGTTGATTTTTTTTTTAATTACATAAAATTATCTAAGTAAAATGGTATAAGTTTTATAAAAACAGAAAGTTGCATTAATACTATTATATTCTGCCTAATACTCCACCACTCAGGTAAGAATTCTATAATCAATGTATTTTTTCAATTTAGATATTTTATCTGAAATTCATTATATGTTAATTTTTTAATACAGTATATTAATTCACTATTGGAATATTACGCTCCTCGAAACATATCTTAGGAAGTAAAGCATACATTTTTTTTCTGGCTCAGGATAGCGTAAAAGAAGAAAAATTATGTTATTTCCATTGCTGTAGTCAAAAACAGCTTATGAAACCTTCTGAAAATCTTATGTAATGTGGTAATTACAATGTGATATAGCTTTCATTTAAAAAACAAAGTGAGACTTCAATTTCAATTAATATGGAGGAACTGGTTCCCCACCCCACTCCACACCCCCCCCCCCCCCAAAAATCCTCCTACAAGTAAAATAGCTTGATCAGGTGCAATGAGCTGAACTCAAATGAAAATCAGGGAAGATACAAAGGAGCAGAGAAGAAAGATGAAAGTACAAGCAGTGGTAATAAGTGTGAACTGAAGCTGGCGCTCCCGGGGCAGGGGGTGAACACGGGGTGGGAAGAGGGTACGGGGTGGCAGTTATTTTCAGTAATCACGGACTTTGGGTTTTAAGGGCCATGTGAATGGGAGACGATACCCTGAGTTATCTTCTGGCCAGGTGTTAAGAGCTGGAATGCATAAAGTACAACTCTTAAAACCAGCCTTGAATTTAGTTACAATAATACAAACTAAAGTGAACAAAAAGTTACACAGAAGTAGTAACCTGTTAGTAAACCTTTGCTCATGGCAGAATTAAAAGGAAAATTTGATTTTGAGATGACCCCACAGCTGAGTTTTCAAAAAATTCTCTCAGAGAGCTCTTAAATATTAGGTATAAGCATAGAGTGTAAAGGACCACGAGATTAAAAATAAATAAATGTTATAACGTTGAAACAATCCAATTTTTGTAAAAGAAATAAATTTATTGAGGAACTGCTCCCACAAAATTCACCAGATCCAGCTGACCTCACAGAATTTTATAAATCTTTAAAAACTACATAGCTTAAAAATGTTCTATAAATTATTCCTCTACATTGAAAAGAGTGGAAAGTTCTCCTTTTAGGAAGCATAACACTGACACAAACAGAAATAGTACAACTAAAGGCAGTTCAAAAGAAATTCTTAACCAATATACTTATGGATACTGATGCAAAAAATCGAATAAAATATTAGCAAGAGGAATCTAGTATCACAATAGCAAAATAACATGCCATAACCAGCGGCAATCTATTCTAGGAACTCAAGGTTGGTTCAATGTTTGGAAATCAATCTATCAATATTACATACTATGAATACATCTAAGAAAGTATGTCACATGATTATCAATCATCTTCATATTACTGAGAAAGCCTTTAACAAAATCCAACATTCATTCATTAAAAACAAAAACAAAAACCTTGGGAAATCAGAAATTGAGGGATACTCTCTTAGCTTTAAGTCTCCTCTGTAAAATGAGGGGAACAACGGCCACTTCCCCAGGGCTCTATGAAGGTTCAAGAACACACAGCTTAAGTATTGGACACCCTTCCCTTTCTCTGGGGCATTTACATTTGGACAGATACGCTTTACTTTGTTAACTTTTGGATTTTGAACTTTTATTTTTAGCTTATAGCAAAATTGTAAAAATAACACCAAGAGTATTCATTCACTCCTCATCTAGATTCTCCTAATGTTACTATGTTATATAACATGATCACAATGGTCAAAATCTGGAAATTAAAATTAATATTGTTAACTGGAAACCATATTAGATTTTATCAGTTTTCCATTAACGTGAATTGGACATTGTTGCTCCCATTTTACAGAGAAGAAACTGAGGCCCATAGAGGGAAAGGGACTTGGTCAAGGTCACCCTGCTAGGACGTAGGAAGGATCAGAGATCAGAAGGATCTGATCTCAGGATCAGAGCTGAGCTGATCTCAGTTCCTAACAGGCACCAGTGTTTCCTTCCTCGGTCCTCTGCATAGGCTCTTCCCTCAGCCTAGAACATTCTTCCCTCCCTTTCATTCTTGGAGTCCAAATGCTGCTTCCACCAAGAAGTCTATCCTGACTATGCTGAGTGGTGCCCCTTTACCATGTAACAGTCTTTCCTCCAATGCGTTTGCTCACTTGTAAAGAAAAACAGCAAAAACACAATCTCAGTGCGTACTGTTAATAAGAGATATACCTAAATCATAAGGCATCATAAATTCTGAGAGTGAAAGTATGGAAAAAGCATTACACCCAAAAAGTAACTGGTTTCAGTTTACCAAAGTCAGGTAATGCAGGCATGAAGTGAAAAATCATTTATAGGAAGAAGACAAGATCACTATCCAATAAAATTTTTCGTCTCACAAGGAAGATATAACAACTCTCAACTAACATGGCATAGTCTGTGATAAAACTGTTCAATCACAGAGGATAACAATTTCACCTTTCTGAAAAAACGGTATACTAAAGAGAGAGGAGTCCTATGATTATATTTATAGAACCCTCTACCTAAGAGCTAGAAAATATACTCTCACTGTAAACACAGAGAAAAAAAGAAAAAAAAAAAAACTAATCATCTAATATCTATAGGGAAATTTTCATAAAAAGCTCAAAATTTCAGGACAATATGGAACACATTTTCTTATCACTTCCGATTTGGAGAAAATGGAGTAGCTTATGTCTGAATAATTTCTTCACCAAGGGGAACTGAAAAATATGGGGAAAATCTATTGTAGGCATCACAGAGTAGAAGAACAGTCTAAAAGATCCAAGATTCTGGACAGCAGAGAACCACAGAGAAGTGAATTCACTTTTCCCTGGAATATATTTGTCAAATGTGGGCAAAGTACAAGATTTCAAGTATCTCAACGTGTTTTAGGGAAAGGGCCAGGACAGGTGAATAGGACAGTCATTAAGTCCTTTCTGGCTGTTTCCCGGAGCAGGAGAGATGAGATAGGAGTCACGTGGAAATAAATTCCCTTTGAGTTGGGTGTGATAGAAAACTGGTCCTGAAATACAACGAGTTTTCCCTGAAGATATCTGTCAAAGTCTGAAGTTACAGAGAGCAAGACCATAAAATGCTAAGCACAAATTCTTGGTGCAGCAGAGCTATGCTGATCAAAGCAGAGAAATGATCAAAAGAGAAAAGCCTACCGGTAACTCAGTTTAAAGTCCAAACTATAGCGTTACACCAGAGGAGTCAAAGCAGAGCTCGGGGAGGGAGGGAGGAAATTAACTTCAAACTTGCTTAGTCCCATGAGGTAGTTTAGATAATCAGCTCCATACCAACAAGCAGAGAAATGGTGGATTGCCTCTGGTCAAACATAATGTCATCAGGACCTCCCATAGTTTTAATTCAAACTGACCTGCACTCAGTCAAAAATTATTAGACTTTGCTAGGAACAAGACCATATGACCAAAATCAAAAAGGAAAACAAAAGATATTAGAAGCATGTCAATAATTCACGCAGACACTGGAAGCAAACTTTAAAATAACTGATCTACACATTCAAGAAACAATATTAAAAGACAGGAAAATAGGATAAAACATATACTATGTTATCTACGTATACCAAACTCAAAAGCAGGCTGTAGTCAAGATAGTGACTATGACATGACAAGAAGCAACAGGAGAACATTTTCTGAGACCATGATCTAATCATGTTTTTTTTTTTCCCCTTGATCTGAGTGCTAGATACATAGATAGGTTCACTTTAAGAACCAGTTTACAAGGCAGAAATAGAGAGACAGATGTAGAGAAAAAAACGTATGGACACCAAGGGGGGGAAGTGGCGGGTGGCATGAACTGGGAGATTGAGATTGACATATACGCACTACTATGTATAAAATAGATAACTAGTGAGAACCTGCTGTAGAGCACAGGGAACTCCACTGTACAGTAGAAACTAACGACATTGTAAAACAACTATACCCCAATAAAACAGAATAGAATACAATAAAATAAAATGTTAATAAGCCATACCCTTGTGATTTGAGCAATTTTCCATGTTATACTTCAATAAAATGTTTACTGAAAGAGAACTAACTAACAAGTAAGACCAATCAAAACGTAAAGATTTGGGAGTTAAGACACATAAATACTTGGTCACACCAATAAACATGTTTCTAAATACCTTTTCCATCAAAGAAGTCTTAATGGTATTATAATATATTTCAAACTTACATAAGTACTATCAAAACTTCAGATGTAGTTCAAGTGGCACTTTTTGGGAATCTTTGAGCTTTATCTATTTTTAGAATGATTTATTTGAAAGAAGTGCTGAAAATTATTGCCAAATATTTAACGTAAGAAGTTTGATAACATTAAGAAACTGGAAGAAAAAGCTTGGTAAATATGAACGTGAGCAGAAATTACACAAAAGAATAGAGAGTATTAAAAATGCTGTATCTTTGTTTATTTGGGGAAAAAATAATAAACTAGACAAACCTCAGACAAGACCTCAGACAAGAAGTTATAAGAGACATAAAGAATACCTACAGTTATAGTAGATATTAGACAAATTTTTACAGACTTTTAATAAAAAACATCTTTTGGCCAGCGCATTTGAAAAGTTAGATGATCAGAATAATTTCCTAGAGAAATAGGCCAAAATGTATCAAATATATGTCCACACTCAATCACGTAAAAAGTAAGTAACCTGAATTTTCTATAATTACAATTGAATTAATCGTTGAAAAGTATAGCTTTCTTGAGAGAGAGAGAGAATGAAAGAGACAGAGGGACCCAGATGGTGTTGCAGGAAAAGGTGACACCCGTGTTTCCAAAACTGTACCCAGGAATAGAAGATGGAATTCTTCTTGCTCTTGTTGAGGCAAATGTAACTCCAGTGTCAAAATGAAAAAAATAGATTAATAGGAAAAAATTAAGAATCAATTTCACTAATGAACATAGATACAGCATACCTAAAAGAAATAACAACCAAATCCAACAAGTTTTGAAAGTGACACTGTATCATGAACTCATGACTCATGCTAGAGATACAATTTTATTAATACTAAAATCTCTATTATTATTCACCAAAATAAAAGGTCAAAGATGAAAAACTGTATGTTATGCCAATAGAGCTCTAACATGTATTGAATAAAATGTAATACTCACTGAGGATAAAGATAAAATCTCTTCGAAAAGCAAAGCTTTAAAATAATCACATTATCTTTCATGTGATTAAGATCACATAAAAATAAACACTCAAAATCTGGAAAAAAGTATGTTATTATTCAACAATATTAACCAAGGTCTAAATAAATCAAGTTTCACCAACTGTTGGATGTGAAGACTCAATACCAAAAAGAAGTCCCATTTTCCCCCTTAATATCATTTGTTCAATGAAAATTTAATAAATATTCCAATAGAGAGTTTTGTAGGAACTTGGCAAGCAGATTGCAGAATGTATATGAGAGAGCGAAGGGTCGGGAAAAGACAAGACTCTCAAAGAACAAGGTCTATGGCATTCCCTCAAAGAGAGTTTTATTAGCAAGCTATATTTATTGGTGAGCATTCTCAGTTACACAATACGTAATTTACATTAGTTTAAGGAGGAATAAATTTATTTATGAACACTGGAAAGCTCTCAGAATGACTGATATATTGAGAGGAAGAAGCTAAGGGCTAAGTGTCCAAGAACCACTTCCGAACTACAGACTCAGTCTGTTAAGGGTTACCTCTGACCCCACACATAACGGGAAAAGCAAAATGCTTAATCTTTTAGAGAAATATCAATGTAGGTAAACAAAACACTCACTCACACACACACACACACACACACACGAAGTATAAAATCACATCTTCCATTTGGCACAAAAAGAACTATTAACATAGAGAAGTTTCAGCTTTCAAGAAGATATTCATACTACATTTGAATGACAAAGAATTCATGTCCAAAACACTATTTTTTATAATGTCCGTAAATTCATAAGAGATCAATTTATCCCCCCAAAAATTTGAAATGGAAAAGAGAAAAAAGAAAAATAGGTAATTCCAGAAGAGGAAATCTTAATGCCCATTAGCAATATGAGTATGTATTCTACCTCATTAGCAGTCAAGATAAACAAATAAAAACAAAATTACATTTTCCACTCACTTGATTAGCAAATAGCTAAACACCTGACTATAATAGTACTGACAAGACAGAAGGAAATGGGGACATTCAAACACTACTAGAGGAAGAATTGACTGCAAGAGTCACTCTAAAAAGTCATTAGGCTACATCTAGTAAGTTTGGAGGTGAACATGCCCTAAGACCCAACCATAGATATATGGAAAAATATACAAAAATTTATAAATATATACAAAAGTATTTGCTGGAGCATGATTTAAAATAAAACATTAGTAACCAGTGAAGTAACCATAGAACAATGACTAAATTTTATATGCATGCCATGCAATGTTATACAAGTGAAATAAGTTAACTAAATCTTTAACCATCAACATGAATAAATATCAAAACCATAGCAGTGAGCAAAATAAAAGCTGATTTCTGAACGATTTAATGACCTTTGTATAAAGTTTTAAAACATACAGAATATTAAATGGTAATAAAGGCATCTATACGTTACAACAGTTTAAAAGCACACAAATGAATGAAGAATACAGGAGAGTGTTTAGTTGTAAGGATATATATTTCGGAGGAGATCAAGATGGCAAAGGGGTAGAAGTTGGGCTTCAACTGTAATTTTGATGTTTCATTTCTTAAGTTGGGTGAAGTTACCTTAGTGCTGGTTACTAATATTGTCCATACATATTTGCACTTTTGAAATAATATGAAGAATGAATAGTGCCACATTACTTGACTATCGTAGTGTGATAACTTGTAAGTATATATTTTTGAAAAGTTTTTCTCAAACAACTTCTACATGCCTTGGCTTAAATAGAAAGAGAGAATATGTACAACACCCAGGAGGATAGAGAAGGCAGCTCACCATCCAAAGCTCAGGCTGCCCTGGTTGCTTCTAAGAGCTGAGGGATCAACGTCTCAACACAAGTTGAAACCCACCCATCCCCGTGAGCTGGAAAGCTCTGATCTAGGAAACTGGCTACCCTACCAGAGCTGGAGTACCACATCAACAGATTAGATGTCTTCTCTGTAGACTCAGACATCTGATGGTTAAGCTATCCAAGGGTCAGGGTCAGGCTAAGGGTGATCTCCTGGACATAGACACAGTACCCCGACTCACAAAGACTATTGGGAAAAAATCAGCACACCCATCAGCTTATTGCTTTGTAGATACAGGACTATTAACCTGTTTATACAAGCATGCCCCCTGAGCAAGGGTAGTCTCTGACCCTGAAAAAACCTGGAACAGTAATAAAAATCAGTTTTCTGGGTAGCATGGAATCATGGCAGGCTGAGTTATTTGAAAAATTCGATGGTTAAAAACAATGACTTTGGTAGCCTGACAGCCACAGTCAGAACACTGACTTAGTCTGTCTCTGTAAGAAACATTTTCTTTCCGGCCAAGGCCAAGGCGATTCTCTTCAGATTGAATGGACCTATCCAAGGATGAGATCCTGCGTGGTGACCCTTCCTGTGCGACTCCAAGCCCTAGAAGGCACATTATTAGGCTTTTAAATAAGGAAGAGACTGCAGGAACCCCAAAGTTCCCATTTATTCTCACAAAAAGTGATAAGATTTGCTTCAACTTTAACCCAAAAAGGCAGTTGTTTTGTTCATTATTTCATGATATCAATTCCTCTGCTCTATGTCCCTGAAAATATCAGGTTTAATATAACGTTAATTGGGTATAGACGTAGATTGGTAACAATGATTTGAGCTTTCCTTAATCCATGGTAACAGCTGCATGTTTGTCCTGCTACACTTAACACAGCGGGAGTTTTCTTTATTCAATATTCCTAGATATGAATTTTATGTCAAATATTGTAATTAAATTATTTGTTACACATTCTTATTCTAAAGGAGACCTATTTCTCAAAAACTAGTTTTTATTTCTTGAATCATTAAGAAATTTAAGTGAGACATATACCCTCATCAAATGGAATTATATTAATAGTTACACAATCACAATTATGTTTCATGCAATATTCAGCAGTTTCTTATAGAGAGCAATTACTACAATTATTACTCAGACACTTGTTTTTTCTACCTCCTACTAGAGGGATTCATGTAGTATTATTCTGCATTCTCTAAACCCTAAGTTAAAATAATTAACTTCTAGTAGGTGACAGTGAACTGCAAAATCAATACTCTGTGAGACTCCAGTATCATAACAATATGTGACACTATTTACTCGGCACTCATTTAATTTCACTGTGTAAATGACACTTCCTTTCCAACATCACTTAGTGAATAGATATCTAGCTACTGTAGCGTTTGACATTTGACCAACATTGAATATTAAGAGCTTTTCCTCAAGTGCAAGTAATTCAGCATAAATAAATTATCTAGAGGACTGGTAACACCAAAGAACTCAAGGTTGGGAGATCAGGTACTAGCAAGCGTGTTGATTTTTAATATTTTCTAAGAAAATAGATTACATTCAAAGATTTTATGACTTTTTAAAAAATTACAAAAATGTTGAATATTTCCATGTATTTTACATATACACTTTTTCTTAATAGTTATATAGTGCTAGTCTATGGGACACCAATTAATTTATTCACTATTCTATGGTTAAATTCAGGTTGTTTTACATTTAAACTATTAAATAAATATTATACTTAAATGACATATGGATCTAGAGAACAATTATCAAAGAATGCTAAATCGTTAGGTGACATAGTGTTGAGGAAATGATGGTCCTGGTCCTGCTACCTTGGAACATTAATCAATGTTAGCATCATTTTTTTTTTTTATTTGGCTTGCAGGATCTTAGTTCCCCAACCAGGGACCAAACCCGTGCCCCCTGTAGTGGAAGCATAGAGTCCTAACCACTGGACTGCCAGGGAATTCCCAATGTTAGCATCATTAAAGGTGATACAATCAGACATTTTGTACTTCATGCAACAGAGAAGCAACAGAAATGTTACAGAACCACCTGTGAAGTATTCTAAAAGTTTAGTCTCAAATCTAACCAAGCATCTAAATCTTTTCAAATTTACAGGAAATACAAGAGTAAAGGAACAATTTAAGTGACATCCCACAGAAACTATTGGCCAAATCCAGGATGAAGGACAGTCTTCCAGGAATAAAGAACCTGGTTTTTCCAACAAATCATTGGCATTAAAAAAAAAAAAAAAAAGGAGTGCTGTTATAGGAAGAAAGAGACTTATAAGATGTAACAACCACAATGGTGATGACTTTAGATTCTTATGAGAATGGGCAGCACTTTGAAAAATAGGATGAATTCCATATGAACTGATTATTAAATATTTATAAAGACAGTATGAATACTTCTAGAATGTCGGGGTATGGTAATGACATGGTGTTTGTTGTGTTTTTTGTTTTTTAAAGACCTTACAACTTAGAGATGCATGCTGAAAAGTCTACTGCTTCAGTGATGTGTTGTCTGGGATGTGTTTCAAAATACCACGGAATAACAAAGATGCATATGCACAGATAAAAGTTAGCAAAGTACTGATATTTGATGACCTGTGGGTATATGAGAGTTTATTATAGTTTTCTAATCTTGTACATTTGAAACTTTTCATAATCAGAGGTTACAATGTTATGACAACTAATTTTGTATGAATGTTTTTGAGTATTTGTGGGTTACTTATTTTGGATAAATTCCTAGAAACTGGACTGCTGAATCAAAAGGAAAGTACTTCTTGAGATCATTACATTTTATAACACAGTTTATCAGTCACACGTAGAAATCCCTATAACCCTTATTAAAGGATTATTATGACTTGACTGAGCCTCTCTATTGTTGAACAATGTAGCTACTATGTTGACTTGTAAAACTACTTTGTTAAGAATATCAACCTTCTGCCTGCCTCATACTTTACAAAAACTAACTTACTTTAACATAAGCATTTAAACTTGTCTATGCATTCTTCCAAACCAAGAGGAGCTTAGAAATGTTCAGTAATATTTACCCATCTTCTCCAGTTTACTACCTGCTATTAGGATCACGACTTGAAAGTGATCAGATATTCAGAATCTTGCCTGGTACTATTGACTAGGCCTTGCTATTCCTTGTTGAAAATGAGCAGTTTCACAAAACTTTAGTATCAGAGCGCCATTTAGTGACCAAGACGGATCAAATAAAAACAAGACCAATCCACAAAAGTATATGAACACAGGAAAAACTTTGTCCGAGTCACAAAAATGATCAAACATCACCTCTCCTGACTAAGATGCATGATTACTACTTTTCTGCCAATTACATTTTAGTCAAGGTTTAGTTTTCTCTCCTTGTAGATAAGGTATATGAAGACACACAATTATAGTATTACCTCAATTCCAATTCAGAGCAAAGCCCCACTTCTTTAAACCCTCCTGTCCCCAAATCAGCCAATAATCCTGAATCTTCTAATAGGTCCTTCCCAATACTCTCCTTATTAAGACATCCCAGGGACTCCAAGATATGTGTTCCCATGTTGCAAAACATAGTAAATGAAATTTTTCAACTACAGGTGTGCTCCTGGTGATTTATAGCTGTAGGAATTTGCCAAAAGTCATAACTGCTGCAGTGTTATAGAGTTTCTTCATCATAATTTCACCTAATATGTACTTCCTTTATTTTTTAGTGATTAGGATGTTAACACATATAGCATTCATTTTACTTTTAGTTTTTAAAGAATTTTTTCCAAAATGATTTAACTAATTTTAATGTATTGAATCATATTCCTTACTATTCATTTGTTTTCCATATTTATCATGTCACCTCAAAAATAGTATTCCTCTCACTAAAGTATCAGGAAAAAAATGAGTTACACACTTCTGTGTGTAAATCTAAAACTCTGAAATTTAGCTTTGTTTGATAGTAAGCAATTAGGTACAAATGAAACAAAAATACACACACACACACACACACTGAAGCACTTTTTAAAAAAAATCAAGACTATGCCCCCTTGGGAATGGAGACGCATTAATACCTAAAATGTTGAAAAAGTCAAGATTTTTTTTGCTTACTCCTGACAGTTTCATGTTCTCTTATGCCTGGATGGCTTTGCCTGTGTTTTCATTCTTCTACCAAGAAGGCACTCCCTTCTCTGTTCATCAAGTTAACTCTTAGTCATCATTCAGCCTCAAGTTTAGGCAACACCATCAGTGAAAGCTGGTCTGGGGGTTCCTTCTCTGTGTACTCACAGCATAAATCACACCCTGAAGGACTTGCCTTACCCATCTGTCTCCAACTCATCAATAACCTTATCAGAATGTCTCATCATGTTGGTTTACCCAAGGTCAGGCGAGAAGGAGGGATGCAATGCATGTTCACTGATGCTATGCAGTGTTTCCATGACTGTGAGTCTGGTTAGAGATTTCGGGAATGACACCAGGTAAGGAAGATACTATTCCTGCAGACCTCTGTGCATTGTCAATACTTTGTCAGTTGATTACATTCACTGCAGGAGCAAGATTGCCCTCCCATTTGAAGGTCTAATAAGATAAGTTAGACGACCTAGAAAACAAATGATCTAATAAAGGGAGGACTTTACTGCCATCAAATCATAATTGAGAGAGCAATGATTTGCGATTCTGCACCAGTCAACCAGAGATTCCTTTGCAAATGTGGACATCAGGCCTGTTTATATGGTACATAACAGCAGACGTCTGGCTGCAGGCATCTTCCAGAAACAGGAAGAGAATGCAATCACTGAAGAGATGAGCAGAGGGTACCACTCAGGTGTCAGATGAGCAAGTCTTTGTTCTGAGTCTGCAGCCTTATGGTTTTCTGCTTGTATCTCACTGACCTCCATAAATATTTGCTGAATTTGTCAAGAAAATGACCTTTCAGATCTGGCCAGGGTGTCCGGCCTATAACCTTCCTCTTATAAGATTTTTCTCAGCGAAGAATTTTTGTTTCATCTCCTGAGTTGCCTCAGGGCACTGTCAGCAGGTTTTTGCCTGTTTAGCCAAGCAATTATCTAGCCTTTCGTGAGAGGCATTATTTTTTCACTGGTGTTACTATTTTATAGCTTTACGGTATCACAACCATATTATTTTTTAAATTATATTTTATTATACATGAAGAAGTATTTCACTGGTAGTCCAAAATACACAAAGCATCATTACTTTTTGTGTGTGTAGTTAGCGCTGAAAATACCAATTTATCTTTCCCAAATTGATTTCACATTTCACCTCAGGGTCTTCCTTTCACAAAAATGTCTATACTCTAAGGAAGGTTCATAAACACACACCTGTTAAGGTTACACGTTCTAGAAACACTTCCACATCTTGGTAAAGGACACTCTCATCCATCCTATTGCTTAAGCGAAAAAATCTGGAATTTCTCGCAGTGTTTGCTCCCTCGACATCTTGTCCTAATCCAGTTCCATCGTCAGAACCCAAAGGACGCAAAACCTCCAGAGAGATGTCACAGCAATCTTCCGGCCTCTTCATGTGTGAGCATCACATCATTTCAAGCCATTTGGACAACAGACATTACCTCCTAACTCATCTACCTGTTGCTACTCAAATAAATCGCAAAGTCATCTTGTAAAATGTGAGTCAGCTCAAACCTCAGGTTTTCCTTAGAATCTTTCAATGGCATCTCAGTCAATTTTCATAAAGTCTAAACTTGTCACATAGCGTATACAATACCCTCCATGATTCGTCCCAGGCCCACCCCTCCAACTTCATGACTCCCATTCTTCTGGAGCTACACACCAGGCAAGATGCGCTGGTTTTCTTTCTCTTATTATATTCACTTGTAAAGTTGGTCCTGCCTTATGATGTTAGCATTCATCACTTCTTCAGCTCAAAGCACTCTTGCCTTATCAATGTCTCGACTCCAGGATCACTTCCTCAGGAAGAACTCCCTGACAACCCAGACTCAGCCAGCCTCCCATGCCGGTTGGTCCCTCTTTTCATACATCCACTCCTTTTCTCATTATTCCCATTCCTCCTTTCTTCAAAACGAGATTTTTAAAAACATTTTTACATTAAAAGTTGAAAATGACCCCAAAAATGCTCATTAAAAAACAAGCAACTTGTAGACTCTTGGATTCCGCTTCACTACATAATTTTACTTTCTTAACACCATTCAAAAGCCAGTAAAAAGCAAAGATCTCCTGCAACGCAGTTGACTGTGCTCTGAACACAGGGATATAACTGCTATGCGAAAGAAAAACATGGGTATTTATGCTGATGGCAGAGATGCACATCTACAAATTAAACATATGAACAAATTTTACCTTTTTTTATGCTTTATAGCCTTGAATAAGTGTGTTTGGTTGAGATGATCAGGGACAGAAATTCAGAATATAGCGGGAGAAATAAGCAGGGACAGATTCCATCTCATGAATGTAAATACAGCAAACGGGATTAACACTTAAAAGAGGCGAAGCTATTCAAATGCCTCGCAACATATACTTTTCTCTAAATAGGGTATTTTATGTGGTTTATTTTTTGTAATCACAAACACCTTTATTTCACTCATCTGCAACCTTTATCTTCCCTCCACTGCACCTTATCACTCCCGCAGGTAACCAATGTCAGCAAAACTTTCTGCTAGCTTATAGAATTGTATGTTTATTCACAAAGACACACACTTCGCCATGTTTTATAAAATTAGAAATACCATGTTCACAGCTGGGACTCGTGCTTTTCTCAATTAACAGTTACACAAGAGAACTCCCTCCAAAACAAGATGACAGTTCTAATTCATTCACTTTATTTTCTTCATAATATTCCATTGTATATAAACAGGTATCCCTTACTTTTCAAAAGTTCATTTTATGCCACTTAGTTTTCATGCAAGACCCACATTAGTACCTGTTTTGCTAACCGAAAGAAATCCACAGAGGATTTTCACTGTTAGGAAAAAAGCAGAAATCGCATTCAGCGTTCGTTGGTCTTGCAGCGAGCCCTGACAGAGGCAGCTCGCGCCTGAGCAGTGGGCGTGGCCCCGCCAAGCTCCTTCCCTGGGAACGATACTCAGCATTGAGCCGCAAGAGCTTTGTACTGTGTCTGTGAGCATCTGTGCTTTACCTCCATTTACTTTGTGTATCTGTTAGCAAGATGCAGCCTACGGTGATCGCTTCTTTGCTTTTGTGCCATTTCGACTAAGGAAAGGTCTCAAGAGAGCACTCTGCTTTCCGACAGTGGGGAAACCTCTGTATTCCACAATTTATGTCCCCATCCATAATTAGGGGTCCCTAACTTTAGTTTTTGGTGTTTCATTACACTGTATCTTTGTATAATGGTCTTCAAGGGGTCTGCATATGGGACCGATTCACAGCAGCAGAATGACTGATTATTGCTTTTAATTTAAATAAATACTCCCATATTGCATTTAAACAAAGCTGTAATAATCTTTAACCTACCAATGTAAAAAATATTTTTGTATATATTCCAATCAATAATGTTACCTATAAGTATTTTTGATATCTAATTTTATATAAATTTACACTTAGAGCTACTGGTAAGGTTTTTATCTTTTATATATTTTTTTATAGTCAGACTTCAACCTTAATGAGTTTCCTGCTCAAGTACTTACCCAATTTCTCATCGATTCATTTGTGTTTTTCTCAATTTGTAAGAGCACTTTGCAGCATGATTACTGTTATTATTAACAATTTTAAAGCTTTGTCATGTATTTACAAATGTATTTCCCAATCTCTTGATTTCTCAATTGATTATAATTTTGCTCATCATGGTTGCTTTCTGTCGTCGTTATTTTAGTTTTTATTTAAATTGTACTATTCACTCCCACGTGTAAGGCTGCGTAAAATTGAAAGGATATCTATTCCGAGGTCATTTATCTATAGGGATCACAGGTATGTGGGCAGAGCATAGGTTCCCTTGTAGAGCTTGGACTAGACACGGCCTGTCATACTGGCAGACACTAGAATAGGAGGGAAGCACGAGAACTTGGCCTTTGACAAAAGGTAGGAACAACTCCCTCCAGGTTTCAACCCTAGCATTCCATCATTTACAGTCTCTGTATTCTCAGGAAGTTTCTATAAGTAGTTGAAATTTTTAAAAGTATTTCTGTATAATTAGTTCCACTCACTGATGAATTAGATACATATTTTTCAGTCCTATAAATCAAGGCAATCACTCATCTCTAACACATAACCAATTCTGGTCAGGAAGAAAGTCTAGCTCCAATTATTCCTAAGATCACTATACACGCCAGAAAATCTGTGAGAGTTCCAATTTTAAATATTTTGCCCTATTGTTATTAAAAGCACGTTTGGACTTGTCAGAAAATGAGCTCTGGTATTTGGTTCATAAAGTATGTGCAATGATTCTAAAATCACTTTTTTTCTTGCCCTAACATTTGGTTTTACAATGATGATGAAAATATACAACTCCTCAATTCCTCAGTTACTTGGGAGTCTACTCATTATGAATCAAACCCATGCTGGTGAACATACAAGGCCATGCTAAAAGATCCTCTAATAGTGAAGACTTACTCTTGGCTAGATTATACTTCAGTATCCATTCAGGCCAAAATAATATTGTCTATATTCTCTGATGCACCATTCTGAGTCATCACATAAGTGCTCATTTAAGAGCTTAGATAATTCAAAGCTCATTTTTACTTTGCCCATCAGAGACATTATAGTTCTTTCCTCTGCCCAAGTAAGATGTCCCACGATCACAGTGAGAATACAATTTAGGCTTCCAAAAATTTGAGGTAGACTTAGATACTGGCTCCTAAAAAGGTGCTTGTGAGACCTCTTAAGTTCATATCTGGGTTCTGCCCCCCTTTATAAGATTGTTTAAAATAGGTACCAGCTCTATTGAACAGAAGTTTAAAAATGTACTGAATATCACACTCCATCAGTAGATTTTTGATTTCTTAAAATTCTCTACCTAAGTAGGATAAATAAATTATGCCACTAATAATTATTAGAAATTCAGGTAAGAGTTTCAATCATATATGTATTTTTTATTTTATAAACATATGGTTACGGGACTCAAGAAGATGTAAACCCGAACTTGCCAATTATTCTTTCCTACCAAGATGGTGCCTGCGTACTGGCCAGAAAGACAGAAGTCCCTAGGGACCCAAGAATGTCTGGCACACCCACCAAAACCTTGTCTTCCAAAGTGTTCAGCAAGAAGGCAGGGGTCAAGACCTAGAGGCTGGGGTGGAGGGAGACTGAGATTCTGCTTGAGTTTTTATTACCCAACAGACCACCACTATTCCTTTCATTGTAACTTATTTTTCAACAAAGAGTTCTCTCTCTCTCTCTCTCTCACACACACACCCACAAAGAAACTCAACTGCAACAATGAACCAATTCAAATATTAGCCTACACACCAGCATTCTGAGTACTGTTAAAAATATATATATCATACAACTTTATTGAATGGAGCCAATAAGAAGTAGGAACTTCAGTTTCAACTGTGTCTTCATATCCCTATCATTTCTTCTCTGTTTCCCTAACCATTTTTTCTTCCATTATGGAGGCTCTTGGTTTAGTGATTGAAAATATGGACTCTATAACATGGCTACTGGGTATAAATACTGGTAAAACGGCTCAACTGTATGGCACAGGGTAAACTGCTTGTCGTAAGTTTCATACGGAAATGGAATAATACCTACTCATCAGGTTGTTACAGGAGCTATTTGACATAATCTATGTACATTCCTAGTTGAAGGTCGGGCACAGAGTATATATTCCATATATTGCAACTATATTTTTCTCTCATTGTCCACTTACACTCCTCCTGTTCTTCTAAAAAAATCCAATCCCAGTAATTTACCACATACTAAAAACATTACCCTGCCTTACACTATTTACACAGAAACAACATCTCAGATTCCCTTGTGACTTTCTAGCATTCGAATCCGTATGCTCTTCCCTCCTACTCGTTACAAAGAGCTGGTCCTCAATGTGTCTTCCACTCTCGCTCCTTGTCTGACCACCCAGGATCTCCAAGATCTCATCTTTTATTCTTATCTTTAGCTCTCTCACTTTTTTTTTTTTTTTACACTTTTATTCTCATTCCCCCTCCTCCTGTCTGTTTGTCCGTCTCTCTCTCCCCTGGCCCTAATCTCCACTGACACAGTCCTCATTAATATTTCCCCAAATCTCCTGTTGATAAAGCCATAAACACTATCCGACTTTAATTGACCTGCAGCATTTTTGTATTAATATTTTCTGCTCATCCTTTTGAGTGTCTCTTGCAGTTACCATGTACTCTATCAATCACATAAGTATTGTTTTCACTCTAATTCCTCTCTGATTTTCACAGTTGCACAAGAATGGGGACATATTGGTGAACAAAATAAAAATCCCCTACTCTCAAGGAACTTACGTTACACGAGTGTGGTGGTAAGTGTAATAAACAATGAGCATAACAAGTAAGAATATTACGTAATATGTCAAATGTGATGTTTAGTATAAAAATAGAGCAGAATAAGGGGTATTAAGAATGTTAAGGTAGGAGACATAATGAACACAGGAACATTTTCCCAAAGCTGGGAGGAGGAGAGGGAGTGAGACTTATGTCAACCTTGGGGAAAAGCATTCCAGGAAAAGGATACAAATGGTGAAAAGCTATAAGGAGTATGCCTAGGAGGTGGATTTCTTTTTTCTTTTTTTTTTTTTTTTTAGAAAATTAAAGATTAGTAACATGCATGACGCCAGTGGGACTGGAGTAGAAGCTGAATAGAAAGATACCACAGTTGTAGTAGTAAGAGATGACATGAAGCCAGATAATGCAGAATCATTGTATTAATTTCAAATTTCAAATGTCATCTGCGAGAATGGAAAGCCAGTGCAAGATTGCAAGCTGGCAAGTGGCAGGACTGACTTATTTTTAAAACAATTACTCTGGCTGCTATGCTGAAATAGCTCGGAATGGGGTGTGAGTGACAAGATTCTGAGAAGGAACAGAAGCTATTGCAATCATCAAGGCAAAGGGTGATATTGGTTCTGACCAGAGTGAAAGCAGAGGATGTTAATCAGAAGCGATACGGGTCTCGATATTGTGAAAACCCAGTAGGATGCTTAGGCAGATTAGATTTTGGTGTGTGGAACAATGGAGAAAGTCAGGAATTACTCCTTTGGGGGGATTTCTTTCTTTCCAGCATCACTGTCCATTAGGTCACTGCTACCTTACTAGTCCTACAAATGATTCATGGATTATTCTCTTTCTTGTAGTTGTGGGGGAGTTTTTATGAAAAAATGTCCTACCCTTAATGGAAACAGATGAGAGCCTCTCTCTCTGCAAGTCCCCCATAGATGGTCTAATATCTCAGTTTAGATGTGCAACTACTTGGAATACGGGTCTCAGCTAAATAAGGAACAGGGAAAATGCCAATTTCCTATTACCCGTTTGCTTAGTTCTAGGTGTCTTGGTTAATGTGTGTGTAAATGTATTATGTGTGGACAGACATGCACATAAATGTGTATAACATACACAAAAACATACACACGTGTATATATGCACATTTTAAAATGGCTACCTAAATGCAAGTTCCTTAGAAATTCCATTGTATTAATTTTTTGTTGTTGTTCAAAACAAATTCTGTCAATATATCAGGAACCTGGTCTCTTTCGGAGAACATTAGAAACATTGATCATGTCAATAAAATAATAAATAGACCGATTATTTCATATAAACTCAGAATTTTAAGTACTCCTGCAACTGGATCAGGAATGAAAAAGTAAAGTAACTTTAGCCCTGGAATTTATAATAATAATTAAACCATATGTTTTGTCAAAATAATATTTTCTAAGAGATTACAGTTCAACTTTCACATCTTCAATTCCTAATAGAAAAGGAGAAGACTTCTTTAAAGTGGACCATCCCCTTGTTTCTTAGATGGGAGACTCATTGATCTATTTTAGCAACAAGATATATAATGAGGTAAGCAAAGACAAAACCCAGAGCTCTGAAGCATATGTAGCTGCATATTAATGACTGCATCTTTTACATTCTGCCTAAAGTTCCCTATCTGTAGAAAGTTGCATAACCACTGTCAAAGAGATTTAAAAGGCTTCCATTAATTTGCAATGGCAGCAATTAGCAGCAATGATGCTAAGCCTTGCTAGATTTCAAGCTGTCAGTGTCTGGTCATTTAATTTTTTTTTTTTTTTAATAAATTTGCACTATCATCTGGTGAAACACATTTATATAGATGAAAAATATTTTCGTGGGTAAACATTTCCTAGATACCTAAGTATATTTATAAATGATATTTGAAGTCACAGATTTGAACTCATGAGGTATATAATGACCTTGTAAAGAAAGGAAGGAAATATCAAATCACATATGAGAAATACTTAGAAATAGAAAAATACGTTAGAGATCAAAATCACTGAAGTCACAGAAATAGTAATCCACTGGGTTAGAAAAATCCTGTAGTGAAGTTATGGCATGAAGGGGAAGCATAAGATCAGCTGTCAGGAGATCAGAGTTAGAGCACTTGCCCTACTAAAAAAATGTGTTGCAGTAAGCAAATCCCATCTCCTACGGTCATCAGGTTTTCATCTGACAGATTCTGAAGCTGAATTAGAAAATATTTTCGCATAAGAGTGGCATAAGCAAGATAGCAGAGTAGGAAATCCTGGACCATTCTTAGCCCCCAGATCACACAAATTCAGCAAAAATTCACAATCCTCCTCTGAGGGAAACCCAGAAATTAATTGAAAACCTCCTGCATCCAAGAAGAACACAAAAACCAGACTCAATGAAGTTGGTAGAAGATTCAGGACACACTCTAACTGGAGTCGCTGCCCCCACTGCATTGCCATAGGAGATTCTATAGCTCTCAGCTTCACCCAAGAGAGGGAAGGGCTTGATCTGTGCATCCAGAGGCCTAACTTCACCAAAGAATGAGCATGTGTCTCATCAATCCTGTAGATCTGAGGTCTGACACAGCCTGACCACCCAGTGGAGAACAGAGGCAGTAGCTAGTAGATATAATATACCCTCCCCCATGTATAACACAGAAGAAGTGAATAAAAAATTCCAGCTCCCAGCTTCTCCTTGTGGAGGAAAAGATTGATCCATGCATCCAATATCACAAACTGGTATCTGATTTGCTAGTCTTGGAGCTCTGGTGAGTCCAACACAGTCTAACCACCTGGGGGAGAACAGACATGGCAGTTTAGACATTAGACAACATATTTCTCCCCCAGCTCCGTGCAGAGTAAGTGGGAAACGACCATAGTTTCCTACTTCTCTGGGAGGGAAAGATTTGACAGAGGCCTTCAGAAGCTCTGGCCAGACAGAATGATGAAGGTCTTCTCCTGAGCAAAGTCCATCTATAAAGACAGAGAGGTGCCTGCTTTGTCTAAGGTGCAGACACTTCAACAGTGAGTCAGGAAAAATGAAGAATAACAAAGATGTTCCAAACAAAGGAACAAGATATACCTTTACAAACTGATTCTAATGAAATACATATATTTGATTTACCTGACAGAGAATTAGAAATAACTATTATATAGATGCATGCTTACTAAAGTTAAAGACAGCAATGCACAAACAATGTGATCATTTCAAAGAGACAGAAAGTATTAAAAACAAAAAATAATCGGAAAGAAATCACAGACCTAAAGTAGATAATACTGAACTGATACATTCACTAAAGGGGTTCAATATCAGACTCGATCAAGCACAAGAAAGAATTAGTGAACTCAAAGACAAGTAATTGGAAATAATTCAGTCAGAGGAGGAAAAAAGATGAAAAAGAATGAAGAAAATTTAAGGGACTTATGAATACCATCAAAAGGAACAATATGCACATTACAGAGGTCCCAGAAGGAGAAGAGAAACCAACAGAAAGCTTATTCAAAGAAATAATGGCAGAACATTTCTCAAATATGGGGGAGGAAATGGAGACCCAGATCCAAGAAGCCCAAGATACACTATATACGAAATCTATGCTAAGGCACATTATAATCAAATTGTGAAAAGCCAAAGACAAAAAGAATTTTGAAAGAAGCAAAAGAAGAACTACTTGTCATATACAAGAGAATCCCTGTAAGACCATGAGTGGACTTCTCAGCAGAAATCTTGCAGGACAGACAGGAGAGGGATAATATATTCAAAGTGCTGTATAAAAAAATAAATAAAAGAAAACATCAACTAAGTATACCTGTCAAAAGTGTCCTTCAAGAATAGAGAAAGATTTTCAGACAAACAAAAGCAAGTGAGCTGGTCGCCACTAGAACTGCCTAACAAGAACCGCTAACAGAAGTTCTTCAAGTTGAAAACACACGATGTTAAACAGCAACATGAGAGCATAGGGGAGTATGAAAGTTAAAAGTAAATAGATAAACACAGAATACTGTATTACTGTAATGGTGGTGGGTAAATCACTTATAATTCTAGTATAAAAGTTAAAAGAAAAAAGTATTAAAAATAACTGTAACCAAAATATATAAGAAGATAAGCAATATGAATAGATTATGACAACAATAACAAAGTAGGAGAGAACAAGTTAAACCGTAGAGATTTTGTATGCAACTGAACTTATCATCAGCTTAAATTACAGAAAAATAGACTTATAATTTATTATGTGCCAAGGTAACCACAAAAGAAAGAGAATCACACATATTGATGCAAAAAAATTAACAGAACACAAAGGATGACAGCAAAGAGACAAAAAGATAGAGAACTAAAAGGTTAACAGAAAAATGCAAAATGGCAATAGTGAGTTCTTCCCCATCAATAATTACTTTAAATGTAAATGGATTAAACTCCCTAGTCGAAAGACAGAGTAGCTGAATGGATAATAAAACAAGACTCAACTAAATGCTGAGTACAAGAAACTCACACCAGATTTAACTCACCCCAGGACACATGTAGTCTGAAAGTGAAGGAATGAAAAGAAGATATTTGGTTTCAGTGGCCACCAAAACAGAGTAGGGATGGATCTACCTTTATCAGACAAAACAGACTGTAAGTCAAAAATTGTCGTAAGACAAAGAATATTATACAATGATAACAGGAAAATATAACAATTATAAATATATATGCATCCAATTACAGAATAACTACATCTACAGAGCAAACATTGACAGAACTAAAGGGAGAAATAGACAGCAATAAATAATAGTAGGAAACTTCAGTATAGATCATTTTCAATAATAGATAGAAAATCCAGATTGAAAATAAAGAAACAGGGCTTCCCTGGTGGCACAGTGGTTAAGAATCAGCCTGCCAATGCAGGGGGCACAGGTTCAAGCACTAGTCAGGGAAGATCCCACATGCCGCGGAGCAACTAAGCCCGTGCACCACAACTACTGAGCCTGCACTCTACAGCCTGTGAGCCACAACTACTGAGCCTACATGCTGCAACTACTGAAGCCCACGTGCTTAAAGCCTGTGCTCCACAACAAGAGAAGACACTGCAATGAGAAGCCTGCACACCGCAATAAAGAGTAGCCCCTGCTCACTGCAACTAGAGAAAGTCCACACACAGCAACGAAGACCCAGTGGGGAGGGGAGGGGAGGGGAGGGGAGGGAAAGGGAAAGGAAAGGAAAGGAAAATGAAAGGAAGAAGGAAAGGAAAGGAAAGGGAAGGAAAGGAAAGGAAAAGGGAAAGGGAAAGGGAAAGGAAAGGAAGAAGGAAGGAAGGAAGGAAGGAAAGAGGAAAAGAAAGAAACAGCAGACTTTAACAACACTCCACGCCAAATGGACTTAACAAATGTATACAAAAGTTTCCACCCAACAACACCAGAATGCATATTCTTCTCAAGCACACACAGATCATTCTCCAAGATACAGCATATCTTAGTTTACAAAACAAGTCCCAACAAACTTAAGATTAAAATCACACCACGTAGCCTTTATAACCACAAAGGAATAAAACTAGAAATCAGTATCAGAAGGAAAACTAGAAAGTTCACCAATATGTGGAAATTAAACTACACACTCTTGAACAATGATTGGGTCAAAAAAGAAATCAAAAAGGAAATGAGAAAATAACTCAAAACAAAAACACAGCATACAAAAGTTACGGGATGTAGAAAGACAGAAGTTCATACTAATACCTACATTAAAAAAGATTCCAAACAAAATGCTAAAATTCATACCTCAAGGAACTAGAAAAAGAACAAACTAAGCCCAAAAGTACAAGGAAGGAAGTACAGAATAGAACAGAAATGAATGAAACACAGAATAGAAACACAACAGAAAAAATCAATGACACCGTTTACCCTTCCCCCTCCCCATAGCCTCAAGTCCATTCTCTAGTAAGTCTGTGTCTTTATTCCTGTTTCACCCCTAGGTTTTTCATGACATTTTTTTTTTAAATTCCATATATATGTGTTAGCACACGGTATTTGTCTCTCTCTTTCTGACTTACTTCACTCTGTATGACAGACTCTAGGTCTATCCACCTCATTACAAATAGCTCAATTTCGTCTCTTTTTATGGCTGAGTAATATTCCATTGTATATATGTGCCGAGGCATGGACATATATACACTACCAAACGTAAGGTAGATAGCTAGTGGGAAGCAGCCGCATAGCACAGGGAGATCAGCTCGGTGCTTTGTGACCGCCTGGAGGGGTGGGATAGGGAGGGTGGGAGGGAGGGAGACGCAAGCGGGAAGAGATATGGGAATATATGTATATATATAACTGATTCATTTTGGTGTGAAGCTGAAACTAACATACCATTGTAAAGCAATTATACTCCAATAAACATGTTAAAAAAAAATCAATGAAACAGGTTTTTTTTAAAAAGATAAACAAAATCGACAAATCTTTAGGTTCACTAAGGTAAAAAAGGCGATTCAAATAAAATCAGAAATGAAAGAAGAGACATTGCAACCAGTGCCACGGAAATAAAAAAAAAGATCATAAGGCAACAGTTATAGGTCAATATACTGGATAACCTAGAAGAAATGGATAACCTAGCAATATACAGCCTATTCAAGACTAAATCATGAACAAATAGTCTCAAAAGACTTAAAACTAGCATAGAGATTAAATCAGTAACCGAAAACCTCCCAGTAAAGAAAAGCTCAGGAACAAATGACTTCATTAGTGAATTCTACCAAACTTTCAAAAAATAATTAATACTAAGCCTTCCAAAACTCTTCCAAACAACTGAAGAGGAGGAAACACTTTCAAAACATATCATCTACATTTAACTGAAAAAACTAGTAACCCAATTAAGAAATGGGCAAAAGTCTTCGCTAGACATTTCTCCAAAGATGACATACAAATGGACAACAGGTATATGCAAAAATGTTTAATGTTACTCATCATCAGGGAACTGTAAATCAAAACCACAATGAGGTATCAGCTTACATCTGTCAGGATGGCTATTATAAAAATTGAGAAGACAACAAATATTGGGGAGGATGTGAAGAAACTGGAATCCTGCACACTGTGAGAATGGAAAATGGTACAGCCACTGTGGAAAACAGCACAGAGGGTCCTGAAAAGTTAAAAAGAGAATTACCTAATGATCCAGAAATCCGACTTCTGAGTATTTATCAAAGAGAACTGAAATCAGAATCTCAAAGAGAGGTATTAGCGCTCCTATGTTTCTTGCAGCACTATTCATAATACCTAAGATGTGAAAACAACCTAAATGCCCACTGGCGTCCTAAATGGATGGATAAAGAAAATGTGGTATATACATCCAATGGAGTATTATTCAGCCTTAAGAAAGAAGGAAATTCTGCAATATGTGACAATACGGATGAACCTTGAGGACATCATGCTCAGTGAGGTAAGCCAGTCATAGAAAGACAAACACCGCATGATTCCACTTCCACGAGGAATCTATAATAGACAATTCATAGGAGGAAAGAGTGAAATGGTGCTTGTCAGGCTCCGGTGTGAGGGGGAGGGGACTATAGTCAAAAATAGGCTAGCAGCGGAAGCAAGTACAAATAAATGAAAGGCTAACTCAGAATGAGTAGAACACACAGAGGTTTATATTTCTCACATAAAAAGAAGCCTGGAGCCAGGCTGTTCTTGACGCTGGTACAGACTGAAGAATACCAGCGTCTAAGTCAGGGTCCAGGTCTTTGTAATTCTCCCGCTGCTGCATCAGTCAAGAAGAAATAAATAGAGGATGCTTCAGTCAGGAAAGCAAAGGCTTTCCCAGTAAGCTCCGGAACTGTGTCACACACTCATTCACAGTTACAATGAAGATATTACTCTTTAAATTTCCAATCATCTATAATAGAATCTGGCCAATGAGGAGGAGTTAAAAACTGGCTACAGTTGCTGTTTGCATCTGCCACAGTGGAGGATCTATGTACAGCCTGGTAGAGGAGAACATTAATCTGTTCCATAGTCATATGTTCCAGTTCTGAAAGTACTGTTTAGTCTGCCTGAGGTCAACCATATGTCTAGTATTACCGTCTCCCACATTTCTTGTTGAAAGGATGAAGAGTAAGTTTCAATGAACATTAGCTCATATTATCACCATTATCACTTAGAGTAAATAAAACACTAGTGGGTTTCTCTACATATCCCTCATTTTGTATCTAGAAATCGGAGATCACATTTCTTGTCATTTCAGATCTACACAACACTGCCAGCCAGTTCACAAGTGTGAAGCAAGTATCTTTGAGCAGTGAAATCCTTTCTTAGAATATATGAACTTCCTTCCAGAGGAGAGGACAAATCACCATCAGGGTTTCTCTGAGATAATCATGTCTTCAGCAGCCCTGCACATGAGAAGCTTTCATGTACCGTGCATCTGCAGAAAGAACTGACAAACACGACCAGAGAGGGAAGACTGAAAAACAACTGTTCTAGAAGCACAGCATTCTGGGGCCTCTTGCTGGAAAGACAAACAGCTCCTTGGCTGCACAACCCCTACGCCCTTCTCTGTGGTACAAGGATGAATACTTTTAATGATATGCTTGAGTCAAGACTAATTTTAAAATTCTGTTCAAGAAGTCCCTTTGAGAGACTGTAGGAAGCTGTTATTCGATTTAAAATAAAGTTTATATCAAGCATAAATGGCGTAAAAGACTGAAATGATGGCTCTGTTAATGGAAATATCCACTTGGGTATATCAACTTATTGCTGTTTCACACAGATCAGTTCCTGGCACACCTAAAAAGCTTCAGTTTAGGATGCTGTACGATGCAAAGCTCAACCTTGCCTGTACTATTACTTGGATATTAAGCTAACTGTTATAATATAAATTTTGTTGACACCTTAGCAGAAAATTGATTATGGCATGAAAGTATGTGCTCAGTTGGTCTCACATATGGAAAATCTTAATTTGTAGAGCTCTTGGACACAGAAATATATCTTCACAGCAATAGAAATAAATAATTGATTCTATCGACTAAGATTGCATATAGCATCTGTTATTCAGTATTCAAAGGGTGCTTCCAGCATGCACAGATGGGAAAACAAAGCCCTTTTAAAAGTTGCGTCATTTTAATGAAGGGTATTTAATATAGCATGGCACTTTTCAAAATTATTAAAATATTCATACTAGAAAAACATTTGGTCAACTTTTTAAAATGTTCCATTCAGTTACTCTGTATTTTTTAAAGAATATGAAAATTAACTTTAGTAAATAGTAGGTTACTCCTAAAATTAGCAAAAACTACCCACATTCCCATAATATCATATTCCCCTAACTGTTCCCACTGACTTCTCTCCTTATAAGGACTCTATTTGAGTTTTATATAGAGGATGGACTAAATTCAACAGATTCTTGCTGTTTATTCATGAGATATCACAGCCAACAAAAGAAAACTATTCTTGATAAATATTTTTATTCTTCACCAACAATCATTCCTTCCATCGTTTCTACCTAATAATGCATGTTAAATAAGTATTAACTAGCCAGAAAGCACACTAATGCTTGCTATGTTAATGGCCCACTTTTATTTTAGGTTCACAGGTAAATTTTTACTTCTTTTTTCCATTAAATTGCTATTTTGCTACTTATGTCTCCTTGACAGACACTGTTTCATGAGCAGATGTTTCTCTAGGCAATTTTTCCTTAGCAATAAATATCTGCAGTGAAAGAGAAAATTAAATCTATATTATGCATGGATAAGTGTAAGCACTGCAATACTAACAATATTTAAGGGAATTATAGACTGGGCCATGATGAGACTGCAAATCTCAGTGGCCACTGAAGATGGTTCTGATCATTACACAAGAATTTCAACTGTAAGAATGGGTAAAAATCTACATTTTTCCTAAGGATATGAAAAAATATTTTAATTGTAGAAACACCACCTGTATTTCACCCATACTTCAGAAAATATTAAATTGCATGTTCTGGGAAGAGCCATGCTCTGATAGAGAATATCGGAGTTGTATATATGTATAGATAGGTTACAGATGATAGAATATAGTTTAAAAGAATAATAAAGTCAAAATAATTAATTTCAAACATGCTATAGATTTAAAAGAAAACGTAAAGAAAAATAACTTCTACTCATTCAGGGCTTGACTCTTCATTTGTTAGACCTCCTGTGTCTTTGTGCATGTATTTTTTTTTAATTGAATGAAGTACATATTTTGCATTTTCCCTTAATCTAAAGGCAAATACAGAAATCTTCATATTTAACTGTAATCTGGTATATCTTCCAACCTAACTGGTCATTCCTTGACTCATGTTGTTGTTTGTTGTCTTTTGTGTTGTTTGCCACTCTGTTAAATAGTAAAAGGGCAAACTAAATAAAAAATTTTGATAGAAGATGACAAAAGTTTCTTATATTTAAAATATTTCCTTTCTTTTCCAAACCATGTAAAACAAAAGCAAGCGACTTAATCAATTAATTCCCTAAGTATTTAGAATCTTGTTGTGATTTGCCTACCTTTTAGGATACAACACGGAATGAACATGACTCCTTCCCTCAAAAAGCTTGCAGTATAGACACATTCACAGAAAGATAGACAAGATGAAAAGGCAGAGGGCTATGTACCAGATGAAGGAACAAGATAAAACCCCAGAAAAACAACTAAATGAAGTGGAGATAGGAAAACTTCCAGAAAAAGAATTCAGGATAATGATAGTGAAGATGATCCAGGACCTCGGAAAAAGAATGGAGGCAAAGATCAAGAAGATGCAAGAAATGTTTAACAAAGACCTAGAAAAATTAAAGAACAAACAAACAGAGATGAACAATACAATAAGTGAAATGAAAACTACACTAGAAGGAATCAATAGCAGAATAACTGAGGCAGAAGAACGGATACGTGACTGGGAAGACAGAATGGTGGAATTCACTGCTGTGGAACAGAATAAAGCAAAAAGAATGAAAAGAAATGAACACAGCCTAAGAGACCTCTGGGACAACATTAAACACAGCAACATTCGCATTATAGGTGTCCCAGAAGAAGGAGAGAGAGAGAAAGGATCCGAGAAAATATTTGAAGAGATTATAGTCAAAAACTTCCCTAACATGGCAAAGGAAATAGCCACCCAAGTCCAGGAAACGCAGAAAGTCCCATACAGGATAAACCCAAGGAGAAGCACGCTGAGACACATAGTAATCAAACTGGCAAAAGTTAAAGACAAAGAAAAATTATCAAAAGCAGCAAGGGAAAAACGACAAATAACATGCAAGGGAACTCCCATAAGGATAACAGCTGATTTCTCAGCAGAAACTCTACAAGCCAGAAGGGAGTGGCATGATATACTTAAAGTGATGAAAGGGAAGAACCTACAACCAAGATTACTCTACCCGGCAAGGATCTCATTCAGATTCGATGGAGAAATCAAAAGCTTCACAGACAAGCAAAACTTAAGAGAATTCAGCATCACCAAACCAGCTCTACAACAAATGCTAAAGGAACTTCTCTAAGGGGGAAACACAAAAGAAAAGGACCTACAAAAACAAACCCAAAACAATTAAGAAAATGGTCATAGGAACATACATATCAATAATTACCTTAAACGTGAATGGATTAAATGTTCCAACCAAAAGACACAGGCTTGCTGAATGGATACAAAAACAAGACCCATATATACGCTGTATACAAGAGACCCACTTCAGACCTAGGGACACATACAGACTGAAAGTGAGGAGATGGAAAAAGATATTTCATGAAAATGGAAATCAAAAGAAAGCTGGAGTAGCAATACTCATATCAGATATAATAGACTTTAAAATAAAGAATGTTACAAGAGACAAGGAAGGACACTACATAATGATCAAGGGATCAATCCAAGAAGAAGATATAACAATTATAAATATATATGAACCCAACATAGGAGCACCACAATACATAAGGCAACTGCTAACAGCTATAAAAGAGGAAATCAACAGTAACACAGTAATAGTGGGGGACATTAACACCTCACTTACACTAATGGACAGATCATCCAAAATGAAAATAAATAAGGAAACAGAAGCTTTAAATGACACAGCAGACCAGATAGATTTAATTGATATTTATAGGACATTCCATCCAAAACAGCAGATTACACTTTCTTCTCAAGTGCGCACGGAACATTCTCTAGGACAGATCACAGCTTGGGTCACAAATCAAGCCTCAGTAAATTTAAGAAAATTGAAATCATATCAAGCATCTTTTCTGACCACAACGCTATGAGATTAGAAATGAATTACAGGGGAAAAAATGTAAAAAACACAAACACATGGAGGTTAAACAATACGTTACTAAATAACCAAGAGATTACTGAAGAAATCAAAGAGGAAATCAAAAAATACCTAGAGAAAAATGACAATGAAGACACAATGATCCAAAACCTATGGGATGCAGCAAAAGCAGTTCTAACAGGGAAGTTTACAGCTATACAAGCCTACCTCAAGAAAAATCTCAAATAAACAATCTAACCTTACACCTAAAGGAACTAGTGCAAGAACAAACAAAACCCAAAGTTAGCAGAAGGAAAGTAATCATAAATATCAGAGCATAAAAAAATGAAAACAGAAACAAAGAAAACAATAGTAAATAAAACTAAAATCTGGTTATTTAAGAAGATAAACAAAATTGATAAACCGTTAGCCAGACTCATCAAGAAAAAGAGGGAGAGGACTCAAATCAATAAAATTAGAAATGAAAAAGGAGAAGTTACAACAGACACTGCAAAAATACAAAGCATCCTAGGAGACTACTACAAGCAACTCTATGCCAATAAAATGGACCACCTGTAAGAAATGGACAAATTCTTAGAAAGATATAACCTTCCAAGACTGAAGGAGGAAGAAACAGAAAATAGGAACAGACCAATGACAAGTAATGAAACTGAAACTGTGATTAAAAATCTTCCAACAAACAGAAGCCCAGGACCAGATGGCTTCACAAGTGAATTCTATCAAACATTTAGAAAAGAGCTATCACCCATCCTTCTCAAACTCTTCAAAAATATTGCAGAGGAAGGAACACTCCTGAACTCATTCTATGAGGCCACCATCACCCAGATACCAAAACCAGACAAAGATACTACAAAAAAAGAAAATTACAGACCAGTATCACTGATGAATATAGATGTAAGAATTCTCAACAAAATACTAGCAAACAGAATCCAACAATACATTAAAAGGCTCATACACCATGATCAAGTGGGATTTATCCCAGGGATGCAAGGATTCTTCAATATACACAAATCAATCAATGTGATACACCATATTAAAAAATTGAAGAATAAGAACCATATGAGCATCTCAATAGATGCAGAAAAAGCTTCTGACAAAATTCAACACCCATTTATGATAAAATACTCTCCAGAAAGTGGGCATAGAGGGAAGCTACCTCAACATAATAAAGGCCATATACGACAAACCCACAGCAAACATCATTCTCAATGGTGAAAAACTGAAAGCATTTCCTCTAAGATCAGGAACAAGACAAGGATGTCCACTCTCACCACTATTATTCAACAGAGTTTTGGACGTCCTAGCCACGGCAATCAGAGAATAAAAAGAAATAAAGGAATACAAATTGGAAAAGAAGAAGTAAAACTGTCACTGTTTGCAGATGACATGATACTACACATAGAGAATACTAAAGATGCCACCAGAAAACTACTAGAGCTAATCAATGAATTTGATAAAGTTGCAGGATACAAAATTAATGCACAGAAATCTCTTGCATTCCTATACACTAATGATGAAAAATCTGAAAGAGAAATTAAGGAAACACTCCCATTTACCATTGCAACAAAAAGAATAAAATACCTAGGAATAAACCTACCTAGGGAGACAAAAGACCTGTATGCAGAAAACTATAAGACACTGATGAAAGAAATTAATGATACCAACGGATGGAGAGATACACCATGCTCTTGGATTGGAGGAATCAATACTGTGAAAATGACTATAATACCCAAACCATCTACAGAGTCAATGCAATCCCTATCAAATTACCAATGGCATTTTTTACAGAACTAGAAAAAAAAATCTTAAAATTTGCATGCAGACACAAAAGACCCCGAATAGCCAAAGGAGTCTTGAGGGAAAAAAACGGAGCTGGAGGAATCAGGCTCCCTGACTTCAGACCATACTACAAAGCTACAGTAATCAAGAAAATATGGTACTGGCACAAAAACAGAAACATAGATCAATGCAACAAAATAGAAAGCCCAGAGATAAATCCACACACCTATGGTCAACTAATCTATGACAAAGGAGGCAAGGATATACAATGGAGAAAAGACAGTCTCTTCAAGAACTGGTGCTGGGAAAACTGGACAGCTACATGTAAAAGAATGAAATTAGAACATTCTCTAACACCATACACAAAAATAACCTCAAAATGGATTCAAGACCTAAATGTAAGACCAGACACTATAAAACTTTAGAGGAAAACATAGGAAGAACACTCTTTGACATAAGTCACAGCCAGATCTTTTTGATCCACCTTCTATAGTAATGAAAATAAAAACAAAAATAAACAAATGGGACCTAATGAAACTTCAAAGCTTTCGCACAGCAAAGGAAACCATAAACAAGACGAAAAGACAACCCTCAGAATGGGAGAAAATATTTGCAAACAAATCAATGGACAAAGGATTAATCTCCAAAATATATAAACAGCTCATGCAGCTCAATATTCAAGAAACAAACAACCCAATCCAAAAATGGGCAGAAGACCTAAAGGGACATTTCTCCAAAGAAGAAATACAGATGGCCAAAAGCACATGAAAATCTACTCAAATCTACTCAATTATTAGAGAAATGCAGATCGAAACTACAATGAGGTATCACCTCACACCAGAAAGAATGGGCATCATCAGCAAATCTACAAACAACAAATGCTAGAGAGGGTGTGGAGAAAAGGGAACCCTCTTGCACTGTTGGTGGGAATATAAATTGATACAGCCACTATGGAGAAGAGTACAGAGGTTCCTTAAAAAACTAAAAATAGAATTACCGTATGATCCAGCAATCCCACTACTGGGCATATACCCAAAGAAAACCATAATTCAAAAAGACACAGCACCCCAATGTTCACTGCAGCACTATTTACTAGACAGGTCATGGAAGCAACCTAAATGCCTATCGACGGATGAATGGATAAAGAAGGTGTGGTACATATATACAATGGAATATTACTCAGCCATAAAAAGGAACGGAAATGGGTCATTTGTTGAGACGTGGATGGATCTAGAGACTGTCATAAAGAGTGAAGTAAGTCAGAAAGAGAAAAACAAAATATTGTATATTAATGCATATATGTGGAACCTAGAAAAATGGTACAGCTGAACTGGTTTGTGGGGCAGAAATTGAGACACAGATGTAGAGAACAAACTTACGGACACCAAGGGGGAAAAGCCGCAGGGGTGTGGGGATGGTGGTGTGCTGAATTGGGGGATTGGGACTGACATGTGTAAACTGATGTGTATAAAATTGATGACTAATAAGAACCTGCTGTATAAAAAAATAATAAATTTCAAAAATTAAAAAGAAAAACAATCTTGCAGTATAGAGGGGGAGAAAGGTCCAGGACTATAATTTATGTGTCATACAAATACACACAAGTATTATGGTTCCTTTTCTGTTGCTCCTGAAATATATCTAATCACCTAGAAAAGCATCAAATAAACTTGCCAATTCCTTCAATATATGGTCTTTGAGCCTGTTATATGCCTGGCTAATATAAAAATACAAAAAAGGATGCTAACTTAACACTGACCTCATGAAGCTTACAATCTAGCATGAAAAAAATTTGACCTCCATTATAAAGAAGATTCTGTTTGATGATGTATTGACTTGTTGGGTTAATATCAAAAGAATTCCTATGTTGAAAATTTAAAAAGTACTTAGGTTACACATACTTTTCAAAGGTACATGTAATAATATTATGCAACAATCGTGCTTATTCTTGATAAATTATTAAAAGGCCAAAATTGTTTTATTTTAGAAATAACGCTCCTGCATGGCAGAACTCCTCTTCCCTTATCTCCTTTGCCCCGAATAAATCCTGATTCTTAAGAGTCCAGCCAGCTTTAGCAACTGGTGACCAGTACACCAAGCACCACTAGAGCACTCTATTCAAAATTGTCCCTGTGTTTCTTTAGCCTTTCCCTGTTTCTTCCTCTAATTAGAAAAACAACCCTGTCTAGGGTTCCATTCTCATAGAATCATGGGAGGTGAGAACATAATTAATCAAACTAAACTAAGGGCTACACGTCTTCATGGTAGGAACACAAATACTTGAATCATTAGGAACTAAATTATATTTCTAGCTCTCTCATTTATTAACAATCAAAAATTATTTAATTTTCCTGAGTCTAAACATATGTAGTTATAGAATAGATATGACACCCCTATCAGCACAGAGTGGTACGTGAAATTCAATTAACATTATAATAGAAAAAAGTATCCAGAACGATGGCTTACACATGATCAGTTAGCGAGTTAATTACTTTCGGTACCAGATTGTGTTTTAACTGATGACTTCAATTCCTGAAGCTTAAGAAAATGGTGGACATCCATGGTGCCTTGCTAACTAGAATGTAATTTCCACATGAACTTAACAGTGTATTATCAAAACAATTCCTTATATAGTATTTATTCCTATCTTTACTTCTAAGCCTTTAAACTAAAAGGTAGATTGTTAGATGATGCAAGGTAGGTAAAACTCCATGACTGACTTGTCACATAGTAAAAAGCCTGTAATACGATTTGTCATTATAAATAAAATATGAGAAGATGAAACTTTAAATGGGTTTATGGTTTACATTTTATTTTAATTGAAAAAATGCAACTAATCCTATATGAATTTTTCCACAAAACTTGCAAGATTGAAAAATAAATGTGGCATCAGTATGATTTATGCCCCAATAGACTACTTTTCCTAAAAATCTCAATTAAGCTTCCTCTAGGGCTAGCAGTTTTGAACGAAAATATTGTAGTTTTCCCTTGCTGCCTCCAGTAGAAATAGTTTTAAAGTTAACTAACACTTTTATCTTTGTAGCACCATAGAGGAATACAGAAGGGCCAAAATCTTGAGATATGTCAAATTACTTTTGGAAATAATGACTTGTTGCCATGGTAACTTGGAACCTAACGAATCTATCACAAGATCTCAGTCCAGGTATGAAATGAACTGCACTGGAGATTTTAAAATAGTGACTCAGTTGCCTGACTCAGAAATGAGTTTCATATTCTTTTTTTCTTCAAGTATTAGATAGCAGAGTATCATCTAGCAAATGAACCCTTAAAGTATGCTTTTTTTCCCAAAAAAAGTGGAGAATTACCATGTATAGAACTGATTTTAAAAGAGGATGTTGGTAACACCTTCAAAGTAATCTTTAAACACGTGTCCTTTTCTTTTCTTTTCTTTTTTGCAGTACGCAGGCCTCTCACTGTTGTGGCCTCTCCCGTTGCGGAGCACAGGCTCCGGACGTGCAGGCTCAGTGGCTATGGCTCACGGGCCCAGCCGCTCTGCGGCATGTGGGATCTTCCCGGACCGGGGCACGAACCCGTGTCCCCTACATCGGCAGGCAGACTCTCAACCACTGCGCCACCAGGGAAGCCCAATACGTGTCCTTTTTGATTGTACTTCTCCTGTCACCTGACAGATATCAGTAGTTTCTTATGCACAGGAAGGGCAGCCACGTTAGACCTATGGTACCATTTTTAATTTTTCTTAGATTGAGTTATGAACATTAAAGAAACAACACAGTGGCAAGAGGGCAAAGTAATATATTCTCACTTTTAGAGATCAGCAATGATATCTATCCTACCAACTGGGAGAAATGATTTACGAACTTGTGCTGTTGTACGATCCAAGACAAATTTCTCAAGACAAATCATGGTATTGGCATTGTATGCCCCAGAAAGCTTCACAGGATGGAAAATGCTATGTCACAACTGAGGCACACTGACTGTGAAGCTTTCATGGCTGCTGCCTACCCAGGACCTGATTCCCAGGTGATATTTCTTCTACTGCTTCAACTGACTCTGACTGACCCCATTTGGAAGATACCATGCCTTATCAGGAAATTATTTAACAATCCCAAATTGCTTCTGATATTGGAGTCTACACAGTTCGTTCAAATTTCTTTAATGACAAAGTATTAAGCCAAGGGTAAAATTAAATAAATGTGAAATCTCTGAAGAATAAATAATACAACAATCCCTCTGGCCCTGGAAATCCCGCTAAATGTGCTGCGTAACTGCCAGTGGATAATCTCTGACCCCATGGCTCCCAGGAGGTAGTTGTCAGGATGTATCAACCACCACCCAACTCAGCATAATTAGTGTGGAGAGCTGAAGCAGAGCTTCATGGGTCAGAAGGGAGCCATGTGGAAGCGTGTACAGTCTCTGACTTTCATTTGTCATAGGTAGTTAGCACTGCAGCATCCCAAAGTGTTTTAGAAAAGTGGAAGCAAGAAAAAATTAACTCCCTTTGCCCAGATAGACCATTCTCTCTCTGTTGGAATATATAAGCATTAAACAAGTTGAAACTGAAAAAGCCCCAAACCAAAACCACTAAGTCCAGTGACCAAACTTATATGAACTCTAAGAAGAAATCCCTTTGTATTCTTTGGAACAATAAGGTATCAACTCAAAGTTACAACTGTCTCTCTTTCTATTCGCTCCAACTTCATGTTAAAAAAAAAAATTGACTCAAATGCTGGAGATACAAAGACAAACATAAAAAAAAAAAAAAAGAAACTATTTGACCTGAAAGAACTTACTGTAGAGAAAAGAACCTAAACAGAGATATTTTGGGGGCAGTGCAACCTCCTTGTGAGGGAACTATGGACCTGGTTCTCTGATAGCTCCAGAGCAGCCCTTACCCTAGACAAAGAGTTTTTCAAAGAGTTCCTGGAGGCAAGTTTATTAGAAGAAAGTTGCAGAATAGTTTGGACCCAGTTAGGGACTTATTAGAAGGAAATTCCCAATTTTAAAAGTGATAGGGTGTTTTAGACATGGAAAGTAGCACAAGCAAAAGCTCAGAGATGCTAGGCAGGTGGCATGAAAACACTTATGTTTAAGAAGAAATAAATACTAAACATTTTTAGAAGACAGAAGTGTTTAAAATATACCCAAGTAAGAGAGAAAAAAGCCTTTAACTAGAGCAATAAGAATATGGGTCATGGGTCAAAAGGTAAGTAAGTATGAAGGGGTACCTGATGAATGATTACATATGGAGTAACAGCTATACCAAATAGGCTAGGAATACTTTGAACAGACCATTAACTAAAAGATTTTAAGAAATATGGAGGACAATGTGTGCTCTATTCTGAAGCATAGTGAACCTATATTATCTTAGGGACATCCACAAAGAAACAAAGAATAGCCAGTCTGAATTTCAGAAAAGACAAAAAGAAAAAGATCTGAGAAACACAAGGATCTGTGGTTACGAAACCCACGTGGAGAATGGCATGATGCCTTAGTTTCAACACATAAAATCAAATCAAAATTCCAGTTTCAGCTTGACGATATGGAACACTGCAGTTATATCCCCTTCACCCACACAACAAGGAAAAAAGCAGGAAAAACTAAATGATTTTCTTAATCCCATGACAGAACTGAGAACAAAGAGAAGCACTCACCCCATAATATGGACATAGACAAGCACCTTCAGCACATTCAAAACTTAAACAAACATAAACTGAAATATGATAACATGGCAGAAGAATTGGAAGGGAGGGATTGGAGTATACTGCTGTAAAGTTATTTCACTGCATGTGAAGTGGTATAAAATTGTATAAAGGGGTTCTGAGATTAATTAAAAATGCATATTGCAACACTATAACAATCATCTTAAAAGTTTCCCCAAAAAGGCATAGATAATAAATCAATAGAAGAGATTAAATGGAATCATAAAAACTCACTTAAAATGAGAGGGCAGAAAGAGAGGAAAACAGATACGATGAATAGAACCTAGCTAGCAAGATGTTAGATTTTAAGCCAACTTTATCAATAATTTTTATATGTAAATATCTAAGCCAGTTAAAAATAATCCAGTTGGAAACAAAAGCAAGACCCATCTATATTCTGTGTACAAGAAACCCACATTAAATGTGTAAGCATTTAGGTGGTTAGAAGTAAATGGATGTAGAAAAAGAAACCATGCAAAACTAACTAAAAGAGAATTGGAGTAGCTATATTAATTTCAGGACCAGGTAGATTTCAGAACAAGGGAAGTTGTTAGGGATAATGAGGGATATTACATAATAAAAATAAGCCAGTTCTCCAAGAAACATAACCATCTTGCATGAGTATGCACTCTAAAACAGAGGCTCAAGATATACAAAGCAGAGAGTTGACGGATTAAAGAGGAGAAATGAGACACATCTAAAATTTTATTTGGAGACTTTACCACCTTCCTCTGATAACTGACAGAACATGTAAGGAGTAAATTAGTGAGGCTTATGAATGACCTGAACAGCATTCTTAACTAACTTGACCTAACTGACCTAACAGAAGATGCCATTTAATAAAACACAATAAACGTTCTTCTCAAGTTCAGAGAACATTAGCCAAATAGATCATTTTCTGTTCCATGACACATATCTTAAAGAAATTTTTAAATATAAATCATACAATGTACTCTCTTACATCATATCTGAATTAAACTAGATAACAACAACAGAAATGTATCTGATAATCTTCCAATATTCAGAAGTAAACAACACACTTCTAAATAATGCAGGGGTCAAAGAAGGAGTCTCAAGAGAAATTACAAAAAATTTCTTTGAAGTAAATGAAAATAAAAATGTGACATCTCAAAATTTGTGGAATGCAGCTAAAGCAGTTCTTTTAGGGAAATTTACGACACATATTAGGAAAGAAAATCTAAAATTAATAACCTTCGCTTTTACCTTAGGAAATCAGAGAAAGAAGAACAATTCAACCTAAAGCAAGTAGAATAAAATAATGAAAAATTAAAGAAAAAATTGAATATAGGAAAACAATAAAGAAAAATCAATGAAAACAAAAGCTAGTTCTTTAAACAGATTAATAAAATAGACAAATCTCTAGCAAGACTGACAAAGAAAAAAGAAAGAAGATACAAATTACTAACATCAAGAATGAAACAAGGGTTATCACTACAGACCCCACAGACAACCAGAGGATAACCTAGGAACAAATATGAACATTTCTACATATGTAAATTTGATGATTTGGATGAAAAGGACCAATTACTCAAGAAACACAAAGTACCACAACTCACCCAAATATGAAGCATAGTTTAACTAGCCTTATATTTATTAAGGAAATTAATAATTTAATAATCCTTCTACATCCAGAGAGATATAGCACCAGAGATTTGCTTACTTGGAGCAGAAGTTAACAGATGCCATAAGCCAGCAGGAAAACATAAATAGTAATTTGGATGAATTGCTGGCAGCCCAGTGTGGGGTAGGGTGAGAGTGAGAAGCTCATGGAAAGGACAGGTATGTGAAAGGCCCCATATTTTCACAGGCTTTTCCTCCAGAAGCCCTCCAGGCTTCCACAGGGAGAGCTGGAGAAAGTTCACCAGTGATCCTGGAAGGGAGACAGGAGGAACAGCCATCATTAAACCCCTTCGGGCCCTTCTCTCTCAACAAACAGAGGATTCATCTCCAGGGGCAACAAGATGCTTCAAAAATGAAGAAAAAAAGACTTTTTAGGCAAAATGTATACTTTTATATATATATTTTTAATATTTATATATAACATTATATGCTTAATATGTAACATTATATTTATAATTGATAACATACAACTTATAATTTTTTTTAATATATTTCATTTACAAACCTTCCAACAAAGAAAATTCTAAACTCAAATGGTTTCACTGGTGAATCCTACCGAACACTTAAAGAAGCAGTAATACCAATTCTATACAATCGCTTCTAAAATATACAAGAAGGAATACAGTTGACCCTTGAACAATGTGAGGGTTAGGGGCACCAACCCCCATGCAGTCGAAAATCCATGTTTAACTTCGCAGTCGGCCCTCCATATCCACAATTCCGCCTCTGCAGATTCAACCAACTCTGGATTGTATAGTACCGTAGTACACATTTAGTGAAAAAAATCCATGTATAAGTGGATCTGGGCAGTTCAAAACCATGCTATTCAATTATATTATGAGACCAGTATTACCCTAACACAAAACCATTCAAAGACTTCAAAAGAAAACATAACTCCAGATCAATCTCTGGTAAGTATGGATACAAAAATCCTTAACAAAATATTATGCAATACAATCCAGCAATAAATTAAAAAATAACACATCACAACAAAATAGGGTTCATCCTATGAATGTATGTTTCAATTTTCAAAACTAAATCGATGTAATTCAACATATTAATAGATTAAACATTTGAAAGCTTATCAATAGATGAAGAAAGACTGACAAAATTCAACAGTTATCTGCTATACAACTCCCAGCCAACTAGAAACTGAAGGGAAATTCCTTAACCTAATAAATAGTATTTATTACTTAGAATGCACAATTAACAGTGAAAGATAATGCTTTCCTCCTGAAATATGGAACAAGACAAAGCCTCTCACCGCTCCCATTCAAAATCTTACTAGAAGTCCTAACTAATGCAATAAAGAAAATAATACAAAAGAAAAGAAAAGAAATAAAACATTTTATTTGCCAATGACACGATTGTCGATACAGAAAATCCCAAAGACTCTACAAAAAATATCTTTGTAGAGGTAGAGGGAAGTTACAGAGAAAGAAAAAAAAGCTTGAATGAACCCCAAGGAACAGGCTTAGAGTCAAAGACATCTGTATAAACTGCAGTTAGCTCAATATACATCCAGATGGATAAATAGGGGAACAACTATAGATGTTTGTATATATATGGGTTGGTAGACATGTATACATTACCTAGCTCTTTTCTTCAAAAGGCCCAAGACACAATTTTATCTCCCTGGTAACAAGTAAACTCAGTGCTCACATCTTGATTGCTAATCCAATTCTCCCCAGTAAATGGAACCGGAGGTCTTTGAGGAAATGGTCCTCTGATTCTAGGACTGGGGCAGGGAATATGCAAAATCAGCCTGAAGCATCTTGTAGTATCAGACAGTAAGGAAACACTCAAACAATAAAATGACAGGGGTATTTCAAAGGGACACATGAGACAAAACAAAAGGAAGCTCCATTGTATTGGGTTGGCCAAAAAGTTCATCCGGTTAGTGAAGAGGTTGTTCAATAAAGTTCTTTGCGAAAATGAAAAACGTGTCTCATTTTTACTTAAAACCGAGCGAACTTTTCGGCCAACTCACTACATAACAGTACACTTGTCTTGTTAATGTGTACTTCAATAAAATATTTTACTTAAAAATAGTCAAGTTTCATCAGTGACTGAAACATACACGATGGCATTTGGAAATGTTAGTGTGTGCACCTCTCAGTGCCATGTTTGAGGGGACAATGGGAGAAAGAGACGGGGTAGTGAGTGATGTTCAATTCATCCTACAGATTTTTTTACGTGATAAGATTAATGACTGTGTTTTCAAGGAAACATTTTGAAAGAGAAAAGTAATGGGATATTATTGAAGCAATTGCAGTGTGAAACTCAGCCTCTCCCACTCCAGAACAGGCCTTTTGATATCTTATCTTCAAATGAAATTCAGCCTCAGGAAGATCTCAGTAGAGTCTCACTTTGGCAGTAAACACTGTTAAAAGCAAGGTTGACTCTTCTGTGTGTATTAAGTGACTGTTTCCTAACTTAGAGGGCTTAACCTATTTAGGGAATAAAAAGCAAACAAATAAAAAAGGACATTTGGTTTTCATGTCTACGTAGATCCCTTGAGGACAGGACACTGTGTTTTCCTCTCTCCAGTGGCAACAATGAGCCTGAAAACTATTTGTCAGGCAGTAAGTGCTTAGGGAATAAATACATCAAATTTCTATTTATCCTGCTTTCTCACTTAGAGCATTAAGAGCAGGTCTATGACATTAGTGACATCTTGAAAACACTTACCCTAGGGTACCAGCAGTCTTGTCAGATGAGGGGAAGGTGCTTGACTTTATGAGAAAATCATGGGAACTACAAACTATAACCTGAGTTGGGCCAAATGTGCTTTCTTGGGCATCCGTCTCAACACTAGCATCTATCTCATGTCACATAATTCACCCCCTTGCAAGATTCCCTACCACTCTCTTAATCATAAACTGCTGATATGATTCCCCGTTTCTTTTATTAATTAATGAAACTCCTTATATTGGACAAGCATTATTGTACCATTTTAAATTAGCTGTACCACTAAGCAACCCAGTATAGTAATATCCTCATTAATAGCAGAGAAACATGAAATAAAGAGAAATTAAAGTATACTTCAGAGAGTGAAGTTAAATAGGTTCGATGAATAAAACTTAATTTTGGTCTTTTGATTGACATTTTGCTGATCTGTGGCACACTGCATCTGGGTATGGGGAGAATGGCTTTGTAATTGGGGATAACATTTTTAAACTGCATAAAATTCATTAGTGTGGGACTGTAAATATCTGCATAATATGTATTGCATATACTAATGCTGTCATCTTAACATTTGTTCTTCCCATAAATACCCTCCCTAAAGCTGTCCATGTACTAGTCATATCTGAGGGAGCTGGTTGAAATGGTGATTTTTGGAGTAAGCACGGATCCTTTTAATATTATTATTAACACATGAGCCATCTGGCACAAGTGCAATTTCCCTGAAAAGACTCTTGCTTCCTGTTTTCTGTTTATTTTAGCTGGACCACATTGGTTTTTTCTTTGACAGTGAAACAGTTATATTTAAAAATTAAACATTAAGTCAGGTTTTTATGAAAGAGAGAAAAACAATGCTACGTGAGGTGAAAAATATTTTCACTAATTTAATGCTTCCTCTGAAAACAGAAGGCCTTGACTTTTAAATTTTGTTTATAAATCTCACTTTCAAAATACTGTTATTTGACTGAACGAAAATGCTTTGCCATAGCCTCTATTATTTTAATATTCATGTTCTGTTGTTTATTTTCCTTAACCTTATTTTTTCTGTTTATTATTCAACATATACTCCTCACCCATATCTAACACTTTTCTAATTATATCTTTCCAACTAGATCGTCATATTAAGTTCTATGATTTGGGATCATTATCAAAAAAAACAGAACACCCTGGCAGTATTTTTATAATTAGTTAAGTCTGCTCTTTGCCTAGGAGTACAACATATAGTATTCATGGGCTTATTAATTACCTGGTTTCAAGATCCCTGATCAGGGCACTTCCAACCTACCTTCATGCAAATTTTAAAAGGGCATCCATTTCTCAAGACAACCTTATTTTTCTTCTCAGAAAATTGTGTCAACAGGGGGGTTTGTTGTCACAAGGTATTTTGTTATCTTGAATGTTATGATAAATATACAAATCAATACGGTGTGAACAGCCTTCCCAGGGGTTGTGAATTTTAGGTGGGTTCTTCAATTCTATTTTCCAGTTTGATACTTTTTCATTCTGTTTTCTGAATGACTTTTATTCTATCACTGATTTTTCAATTAGACCAGTGTTTCTATTTTTTCCCACTTCCTTAAATTTAGTTCTAACCCTCATTTTGTACTTTTGAATCTTGTCACTATTTGTTTTTTCAACATTTTTAGCATCTTGATTTCTTTTCTTATATTATTTTTATTTTACAGATATTTTTATCTCAAGTACAATGTTCTAGGCACTGTCCAGAATGTTTTATGAATATTAGCTCATTTTTCTATGATAAATCTTACCTGGCCACTCAGCCTGCTGACCTAACTATAAGACTCTGATGAAAGAGTCTTATAGTTCTGTCAACTGAAGATGACAGAAGCAGATGGAAAGATATACCATATTCAGGGATTGGTAGAATTAATATTATTAAAATGATCACACTACCCAAGGCAATCTACAGACTCACTGCAATCCCTATCAAAATACCAGTGGCATTTTTCACAGAGCTAGAACAAATTAATTTTCAATTTTTTTCGGAAACACAAAATACCCCAATAGCCAAAACAATCTTGAGAAAGAAGAACACAGCTGAAGGTATCATGCTCCCTAACTTCAGACTATGCTACAAAGCATACAGAGCCCAGAAATAAATCCACACACTTATGGTCAATTAATCTCTGACGAAGGAAGCAGGAATATACAATGGAGAAAAGACAGCCTCTAATCATCAGGGAAATGCAAATCAAAACCACAATGAGACATCACCCAGCCCCCCGCACCTGTCAGAATGGCTATGATCCAGAAGAACACAAATAACAAATGTTGGTGAAGATGTGGAGAAAAGGGAACCCTCGTACACTGTTGGTGGGAATGTAAACTGGTGCAGCCACTATGGAAAACAGTAGGCAGTGGGGGGATTCCTCAAAAAAACAAAAAAAAAAAAATAGAAATACCATATGATCCAGCAATTCCACTCCTGGGTATATAGCCAAAGAAAATTAGAACACTAATTATAAAAGAGACACGCACCCCAAAGTTCATAGCAGCATTATTAACAACAGTCAAGATATGGAAGCAACCAAAGTGTCCATCACAGATGAATGGATAAAGAAGATGTGATACACACACACACACTGGAATGATACTCAGCCTTAAAAGGGAATGAAATTCTGCTATTTACAAGAACGTGGATGAACCTGGAGGGTATTATGCTTAATGAAGTAAGTCAGAGCGAAAGGCAAATACTCATATATGTATAACTGAGTCACTTTGCTGTACAGCAGAAATTAACACATTGTAAACCAACTATACTTCAATAAAGTTTTTTAAAAAGATAAATACTGTATGTTATCACTCACACAAGGAATCTTTTAAAAAAAAGTCATGAAAATAAAAATAGAAACAGGCTTCCAAATATAGAGAACTAGCAGTTACCCGCTGGAAGAGGGAAGGGGGAGGGTCAAGGAAGAGGTAGGAGATTGAGAGGTACCAACTACTATGTATAAAACAAATAAGGTACAGGGATATACAGTACAGCAAAGGGAATACAGCCAATATTTCATAATCACTATAAACGGAGTACAATCTACAAAAATTTTGAATCTCTATTGTACACCTGAAACTAATATTGTAAATAAACTATAACTCAATAAAAAATATCATAGCTGAAAATTAGGTAAGTGAAGGTATCAATTCCAAACTGATGTCAACTTCAGCAAAATAATAAAGTATCTATTTTATAGGTAAATACAATTCTAGTAGAGATAAATGTTAGTAATAAGAGGTGTAAGTTATATTAAATTGACTTTTTATAAGTGTAAATAAATCCCAGTTGGAAAATGCTGAAATTCAATCTTATCATTTTATCACATATATTTGTCAAAAAACAAAACTAAAAGTTTGCTATTTTTGACAAATATTCTAAATGTTACAGTAACATTACTGTTATTTTGGAATATCAAACTATAAGTCTCCACATGGAAGAAGCCATAGTATAACAAGTTTCTTTGGGTATTATGACAGCTAATCCTCCTCAGAAAAGCTTTAAACTGGATATACTGTCTCTCAAATAATGATGTATGACATTTTCTCATAAATACAAACTTCCCATCAAAAATTCCACAGTATTTCCCAGAGTGTTAACATTTCAAAATAGGTAATATATCCTAAAAGGCCTGATCATGTGGTTTGATTTCATAGAAATACTTGATTAGTGTCTCAAGACGATTCAAATATCAGCCTTACGCTCATTTTCAAATGTCTCCTTGTTGTAAGCAGCATGGTGTATAATGACAAATTGTTAAGCTACTTAATTTTATATTTTTTTAATATCTCCTTTTCTCATTACATCCATTAGTGTTGTTAGAGCTGTTCTTTGAAATCACTAAAAATAAATGTATTTGCTTTTTTCTTGTTATTGTTGTTGTTTGTTTTTAAGGGACAGAAAAGCAATGATGGGAAAAAGAATAATATATCAACTAGTTATACATTCACTAATTTACTGGTATTGATATTCCATGGATGGCCATTATACGGACGAGTGGTTTAATTGGGAAGGTATAGATAAGACAACAATACAAATTCTGTAGCAAGAAAAAAACCCATAAGGGTCAGTTAGGGTGATGATTCAAAATCCAGACACTACACACTTCCACTTCCTGCTCTGATGGAATAGCTTGCTGCTGATCAATATTCTTGCCAAACAAAACAGGAAAATACGATAAAAATTGGGAAGAGGAACTCTGCATGGCCAATGACATCTGAAAATGTTCTCAATCTTTTTAGTTTGGGGGGAAAAGTTAAGTAAACCCACAGTGATGTACCATTACCTACTATCAGAATGGGTGAAATTAAAAACCGAAAATAGCAGGTATGGATGAAATGTGCAGTAGGATTCTCATAAAATAACACGTTTATAGGCCAAACATAGTCAAATATCACTAGTTTCATGTTTTGACCTACATCAATCGTTTTGAAAACCTGCTTGGCTACAGATGTTTACACGCACTGTGTCCCAGCCATTCTATGCTTACGTATAATATAAACTCATCAGAAGTGTGTGTGTGATATACATGGGGAGGGAAGGGGGAGGGAGAGAGGTACTAGTCATTGTTGGCCAAAGCTGGAAAAATTCAAATATACTAGGTATTTGTCACATATTCATGCAATTGCAGTACTAAAATTAAATGAGAGTAAGAGACTGAATGGTACACACAACAGTATGCATCGATCTCACATACAGAATACTGAGGGAAGAAGAGCCATACCCGAAAGAGGACAGACTGTGTCATCCCATTTATGTAAAATTCAAAAATAGAACAACAGAATTGATGATGGTGACGGTAGGCCTAATGGCCATCCGACTGACATTGGGCTCAGGGGCACTCTCCATGGTGCTAGAAATGTTATCGTTCCTGAGCTGAGTGTCAGCTACTATTGGTGCATTTACAGTACGTGCGTTTCAATTAAAATATATTTTAACAAAAAAAAATTAAAATTTTACACATTTGGCAAAAGCACAGTGTTTTGCCCAGCTGTGTTAACACTATAATATTCCTAGACTAACATTTTTAATACACTGTAGAATTGGATGCATCCACAGCTAGAAGGCTAACTGCTTAGTTTGTGTCTCTGGTTCTCAGACTTTTGAAACACTTAGAGTGATGCCTGGATCAGGGAATCTTAAACTGCAAAGAAAAACAGTAAAGGAAGCTTGTTGATATTTTCTTTCCATACATTTTATCTTGTTTTCTCTTGTTTTGTGGTTTTTATCTTTATTCTTACTTTTCTCTGGTGATTTGAAATATATACATTCAAATCTCTCTGATGGCTAATCTTAAGTCCTTAAACAACGTATTTGAATATAAATAAATTATTCTAATTATAAACAGCAAGAATGAAACATTATTTGCTATTTCTCACACATGTGAGATAAATAACTCAGCTCTATTTTCTCCATCTTATCCTCTATTATTTCTGTTTCTTAAATGCTATTTTGATAAAAACTAAAACTTTTTATTGATATTGTAATGATCAAATCAATTCTGTCTTTCAAAATGTATGTTATTTTTTATGGTATATTTTCCTTTAAAATATCTCAATTATATTTTCTGATTGCATTTTCAGAAAAGTTTATCACGTCACAAATCTTAACCTTTTTCATTTGTACCATCTCTCAATTTATTATAATTCTATTTTCTCCTATTATGTTTAAAGTAATGGTTTTCATTAAATACACATGGGCTGTTTACATTCTAAATCCTATGATTCAAGGTTTTTTTCCCTATTTTCTCATCCAGGAATATTAACTTAGTATATGTTGAAACTTAGGTCAAATAAGTTTTACTCAATCTCTCTAATCACAGTATTTCCTTTTATGAAATCCAAGATCTGTCACATTTTTGTAGGAAATCTGATTCTTAAAAAGTCTGAGCATTTCTAAGATTTGTTTTAGAAATTAGAAACAATTGAATTTGAAGGAAAAATTATATAGATGTTAATTGTGTCACAGAAGTTCAAATAAGCGCAAAGTGATTAGAAAATTACTGTGTGCAGAGGAGGTCGATTTAAAAAACACACCAATCACAGTGTAGAAGCAATGTGCTCTATGAAAATCTGGGTAAAATAAAGAAAAATGCATTTAGTTATGAATGTAGTTTTAAAACACTAACGATCTCTTAAAAATAAAACCAGGAGTATGACATTCAGTCTCAGTATTATTCTGAAACATATTAAGGGTGAAAAATCTTGACACAAAATCTGGAAACAAAGACTTTCAGTAATAACACATCTACTAAAACTATAGATCAGGGGTATTTCATATGACACAAATTAAAAAGTATCAATAATTAAGATGCTGTATATTTTAACTAATTATGACATTATATATTTTTAAATTTATTTAATTTATTTATTTTTGGCTTCTTCGGGTCCTCGTTGCTGCATGCAGGCTTTCTCTAGTTGCGGTGAGTGGGGACTACTCTTTGTTGCGGTGCGCGGGCCTCTCATTACAGTGGCTTATCTTTGTTGCAGAGCACTGGCTCTAGGCACATCGGCCTCACTAGTTGTGGCACTTGGGCTCAGCAGTTGTGGCTCGCGGGCTCCAGAGCACAGGCTCAGTAGTTGTGGAGCATGAGCCTAGTTGCTCCATGGCATGTGGGATCCTCCCGGACCAGGGCTCAAACCCATGTCCCCTGTACTGGCAGGTGGATTCTTAACCACTGTGACACCAGAGAAATCCCATGACGTTATAATTTTTTAATGGTATACCAAGCTGGTTCAAAACCGTGTGTATCATCATAAGCTCCATCCACCTACACACATAAACTTCGTTATTATGGTAAAGTGATACTCTGAGAAGAAACACATACCAATAGACATATATAATCTCCCATAATACATGGATACAAGTACACAATTTCACCCATGAATGGTCAATGCAAATCATAAAATAATTTCAAAAATATCTAAGCTTCTATGTGCCAAAACCTTTGTTCATTTATGAAAATACAAAGTTGAACATCATGCAGAAAATCTCTTCAAAAGATTTAATCTAAAGGTACATGTAAAAAGGTAACTCTAACTATATAGTGGGATAAATGTCATAATGAAAACAATAATAGTGATAATATAGGTGTTCTTTCTGTGATAGTGATAATATAGGTATCATTTTTTAAGATGAGACAATAGAAGCCCAAAGAGAGAGTTATAACTGCCTAATAGCAACCATCCTGCAGTACTAATGTCAGGATTGAAATTGAGATAGTCTAATTCTGGATTTTAGGGTCCCACCTATTACAGTACTTTCTCTTGAAATGCTATAATGTCAAGGGCACACAAGGACCTCTTAACCCATCTCCTAGATTCCGATACTTTCTAGTAAATACGATCTTGGAACTACTCAGGAAAAGTGAGGCATTAGCAAACAATAAAGATCTCCCCATTTTTTTAAAAATATAGGAACATTTTAAACACAGTTATATGCTCAAAACAACTAGTCACCTGGCTAGAGATTAGAGACAATGGACTTGGAGCAGTTGAAAATACAGCAGAGAAGTGGGATCAAATATGAATGAAACAAGAACAGAACAACAGAACTAAGATAGGATAATTATCCTAGAGATGATGTAGTTTTTTAAAGATATGGGATATTTAGAAAAGTTCTATTTTTATCCAAGTTGTTACATTGGGACTCACAGCATTTTAAATGTTTAGTCCCTGTCCTCTTAAGAGGCGTGTCGATTTTTTTAAGGATATCCCTTAATTCCCACCTATTGACTAAATAACAGTGATCTAGGTTCCTATTCTTTCTCTTACATTTCCCAGGTGAATTATTACTATTTTGCCACAAATACAGCAATTGCACATCAGTCTCCCAGCATTGACCCCACTTCTGTTTTAGTTTTGATGTTTATTAAATGTCCATCATCTGTCCTTTTGCAGGTATATTCCCAGTCGTCGCTTGGGTGCACTCATCCTGCCTAAGATTCTTCTGAAAGTGCTTATGGATAGAAAGTTTCCTTCAACTCTTACATTCTAAACTTTTATTCCCTTATTCTGGCAGTATAGTGAAGTACATTTTGTTTCATTTTTGTTTTACAGCCTTAAATTCCCCTTTTTGAGTCTCTTCCCCTTCACCACCCAATTGTCAAGGGATGCCTCATTTTTTCCTTTGCGCTGCTTTTTCTCCCCTAGAAAGTCTACATTTCAATGACTGCCACTTCAAACGGCAGGTCCTTTTAACTGCCTTCCCTGTAGAACATGCACTTATCTAGAGGGCACTTATTCTAGGATTTTCAGACTCAGGGTGTACTTGTTCTCTGATGATGATTTTAGACAAGCCTTAGACCCACTGCTAGCTCTTTCTCCCTTCCCCCAGTTTCTCTCAGGGCGGAGTGGGAAAGATGCAGGAGAGATCGCTTAGCTGTAATTTGATGGGCTCATTTTTGTGTATAAATAAAAGAGTTACCTTGAAGTTTAGGCATTTACTGCTTTCAAATTATGCTTTTTGTGGTTTTATTATTTCTTACCGTACTTCTATTTTGTTTCTGGAGAAGTTGTCTTCTATTTACTTCAACATAGTAATCATTGTTATTTTAAAATTCATAGCTGCTAATTCTCATGTACCTCAATAAAGCTGGAAAAAAGGGAAGGATTTTGAATCTTCACATTGTTCTCAGACCCTCCCTATAGTAGGTCTTTGACTCCTAAACAGCGTATTACCGCAGGAAATTTTAATTCATTTTGCAGAAGTTGACTGAACTTTTTAGCCTTGCATGGGGAGATTCTGAATCTAGTAAGTATATGGAGCAGGTACCTAGCCTTGTGTTTTAGAACTCTCATGTCTCTGAGTTTGGTCAAAAGCTCTAATGATTTCTGTCTTAAAATAGAAGCCCTCTGCTTTGTTCAAACCCAGATTCTGAGGCCCTAGCCTGTGTCAGATCAGCAAATGATGCCATCACAGGTAACAGCTCTCTGAATCCTTTAAATATATGGTTTAAATTTATTTTCTACCTCCTCCAGATTTTCTCCATAGAAATACCATCTTGTTGCAAACTAGTTCACTCTTCCACAAAGCAAATAAACCATTTTTATTTTTCAAGCCACCATTTAAAGTCACCAGTTTTAACTACCAAAACAAAAAACTACAAAACTCCTAGAAATAAATCTAACAAAAAGTTATGTAAGACCTAAATAGAAAGTTATAAAGCCTTACTGAAGAACTTTAAGAAATAAATAGAACAGTTTTTTGCATGTACTTGATCAGGAAAACTCAATACCATAAAGACATCAATTCTCACTAGTTTTATGAATATACTAAATGAAATGTTAACCAAAACCACAACAAGGATTTTTGTTGAAGTCAGCAAGTCAATATCAAACTTACAACGAAAGAACAAAAGGAAAAGAAAAGCAGTAGCAGCAGAAGGAAAAGAGGGAAGAGGAGTTAAGAGCCATAGTGTTATAACAATTAAAACAGAGAGCTGCTCATTGGTACAGGCATCTGCACACTGACCAAGGGAAGGTAACTGAGAAGGCTGAAGGATATATACACATGCATATGCCCCCTTGATGGATGATAAATGGGCATGGAAGAGCAGGGAGGAAGGTGGGACCTACTTTGTAAATCAAACAGTAAATTGGGTCCCACTACTTCAGACCATATGTGAAAGCCACCTCCAGGTGACTTGATTTTCAACAAGGTGAACTTCAGAATAGAAAAAAGAGCAATAAATCATTGAACAAATCTCTTTAGCAAAGGAAACCATCAACAAAATGAAAAGACAACTTATGAAATGAAAACATTTACAAACCATAACCCAAAATATACAAGAAACTCATAAAACTGGATAGCAAAAAAACTTAATTAACACAACTTAAAAGTGAGCAAAGGATCTAAGTAGACTTGTTTCCAAAGATGATGTACAGATGACCAACAGATACATAAAAAGACACTCAACATCACTAATCATCAGAGAAATGCAAACCAAAACCACAATGAGATATTATTTCACACCTGTTAGGATGGCTGTTGTGGAAAGGACAAGAATTAACAAGTGTTGGTGAGGATGCAGAGAAAAGGGAACCCTTGTACACTGTTGGTGAGAATGGAAATTAGTAAAGCCATTACGGAAAACAGTATGGTGGTTCCTCAAAAACTAAAAACAGAACTACTGTATGATCCAGCAGTCCCTTTCCTGGGCATATATACAAAGGAAATGAAGCATTCTTTTTAAACTGCAGAAGATTCCAAATAGCCACAGCAATCATGAGCAGAAAGAATAAAGCTGGAGGTATCTACTCCCTAATTTCAAAGTATACTACAAAGCTGTAGAAATCTAAACAGAATGGAACTGGAATAAAAACAGACATACAGATCAATGGGACGAAATTGGGAGCCCTGAGATAACTCCATGTATTTACAATCAATCGATCTATGACAATTGTTCTGAGAAGATACAATGGGGAATAATTCCTTCAACAAATTCCTTCAACAAATGGTGCTGGGAAACTGGACATCCACATGTAAAAGAATAAAATTTGATCTTTATCGCACAGCAAACACAAAAGCAAACTCAAAATGGATTGAAGACTTCATGTAAAACCTGAAACTGTAAAACTACAACAAAAAAAATAAGGAAAAGGATTCTTGACATTGATCTGAGTGATTTCTTGGTTATGACCGCAAAGACGGGCAGCAAAAGCAGAAGCAGCCAAATGGGGCTGCAGGAAACTAAAAAACTTCTAAACAGCAAAGGAAATGATCAACAGAGTAGAAAGACAACCTACGAAATGGGAGAAAATATTTGCAAACCATACATCTGATACGGGGTTAATATCCAAAATATATAAGGAACTCAAGCAACTCAACAGCAAGAAAATAACTCAATTAAAAAATGGGCAAAGGACCTGAACAGACATTTATGAAAAAACATACAAATGGTCTACTGGTATATGATCAAATACTCACCCATCACTAATCATCAGAGCAATGCAGTTCAAAACCACAATGAGATACCACCTTATACCTCTCATAATAGTTATTACCAAAACTGCAAGAGAACATGTGTTGGCAAGGGCATGGAAAAAAGGGAAGCCTTGTACAATGTTGGGAGAAACCTCAGTTGGTAGAGCCATTATGGAAAAAGTTATGGAGGTTTCTTAAAAAATTAAAAAATAGAACTACTATATAATTTGGTAATTCCTTTTCAGGGTATGTATCCAAGGGGAATGAAATCAGGATCTGAAGGAGTTATCTGTACTGCCACGGTCATTCCAACATTGTTCACAATAGCCAAGATATGCAAAGAACCTAAGTGTCTGTTGATAAAGGGATAAAGAAAATGTGATATGTCCCTGTGTGGGGGGGGATTATTATTTAGCCATATGAAAGATGGAAATCCTGCTATCTGCAACAATGTGCGTGAACCTAGAGAACATCGTGCTAAATTAAATAAGCCAAACACAGAAAGACTAATTATATTTATATAATATGTAGAATCTAAACTTATTATAGAATCTAAAAAAGTAGGTGCAGGGTAGAATAGTGGTTCCCAGGGGCTGTGGGTGAAGAAAATAGGGAGATGTTGGTGAAAGGACACATAGTTTTATTTACACAAGATGAATACGTTCTGGAGATCTAATGTAGGGCATGGCACCCAAGTTAATAATTATATTGTTCACCTGAAATTTACTAGGAGAGTAGATCATAAATGTTCTTATCTCACACACAGATAAGTAACCATGTGAGGTGATGGATATGCTAATTAGCTTGATTGTGGTAATCATCTCACAGTGTATATTAAACATCACATTGTATACTGTAAATATATATTGTATAAAATTGTGTTTCTGGCTGCTGCATTGAGGAAAGCAGAGAAACCAGTTAGGAGGTCACTGCAGTAACCCAGATTAGAGGTGATGGAGGCTTACAGGGGGATGGTAGGGAAAGTGAAAGGTGGTCAGACTCTGGATTTATTTTGAATCCAACAGAATTGGCTGTTGATGAGATGTGGGATGTGAAATAAAATGGAGAGTCAAGGAGGAAACCGAAGTTTTCTTGCCTGAAAACTTAAAACAAAGAACCAAAAAAGATGATATTACCTGCTGAGATGAAGAAGCTCTGAAAAAGTGAATTTGGTTGAAGGGACATCAAGATTCCACTTTTGGATGTGTTCAATATGAGCGACCTCTAGCCGCCGCAGGAAAGATGTCAAGTATAGAGTGAGTCTGGAGTTCAGGGAGAGGTTTGCTCTAAAGGGATCAGTTTGGAAGTCATTAACATATAGGTAATAGTTAAAGGCAAAAAGCTGAATGGGATTCTCGACGGAGTCAGTGCAGACAAGCAAGGGAGTTGAGGAAACACCAGTAAAATGTATTTAATGGGGATGGTTAGGGCATTAGGGAGAAATCAGAGAGCTTAGTTTTCTCAAAACCAAATGCAGCAAGCATTTCAAAGGAGAATGGGTTGATCAATTATGCCAAATGCTGCCGATAGGTCAAGTGAAATGAGCGCGGAGCATCAGAAGGAGGGGAAACTGCTAGACCGATCTTCATCAATAGATTCAAAGGCACGGGATCTAGTGCACAAGTGTAGGAATCAGCCCTATATAGAAGCAAGGACGTTTTACCTGGAGAAACAGGGTCTATGAGCGGAGCTATGGAACAGCGAGTGGATGGATTGAGGGCAGGTAGTTACCTCTCTGATACCTCCAGGCTTCTCAGAGAAATGACATCATCAGCTGGATATGAGGATGGGAATGTCTGAACAGAGAACAGAACGCATGAAACACGAGGGTGGGTAGTCCAGAGAAATCAGATTTGAAAGAGCACCCAGAGCCAACTTGTTCAGCATGGCTGTGAGTTTGATTTTACCAAGAAAGTACACAGAGAGAATAAGATCACTCTCCCAGAGAGAAGTCTGTCTGGGGATTGAAATTTCATGGTGCCGGAATGGTGCTGCGGGAGTGATTTCACGTATATTGAAACACAGTGCCCTGTGATAAATTGCATTCCTCACTCCATAAGCCAGGAGATCATCTGTCTTCTCATCAAAGAAATCTACCACATAATTTTTAAAAGCTAGCCTCTCTTTAAAATCTCAACTCTTGCCCACATCTCCACTATGAGCAAATACGGCATTTATTTGCTGGGCATTCTCTTTTTATAATGCCACTATGATATTAAATTCTTCAATGAGCATTTCTGTAATATACCTGTGTGTCAATATATGTGTGCTATTCCATAATTATATAAAACTCCAAGTGAAATTGCTACATTAAGTACTTGCATATGTAACTGTACACATAGGTTGCCGAGATGTCTGTATGCAACATAATAACAAAAATGGTTTTGTAATCTGTATGGGTCTCTGTCTCCCTAACCACAAGGTTTCACGTATGCTGTCCTCTTACAGGGCTGAAGGATGGTGGTAAGGTTTCTCCTTCTCCACACACCAGTACCTTTAAACTAAGGAACCTGAATCATCTCATTAACTCAACACCCTTTTCATCATGTTCACTATCTTTTGAGACACCATGTGGCTTCCTGTGGTTTCTCAGGAGCCACTCTAATCACCTGATTTATGACCATCCTTTCAATTAGGAATTCAAGACAAGTTTTGCTAGCTTTCTGCATAATCTGGTCTTGATAATGAACAATAAGTTGAGGATGACTAATAAAAAGTAAAAGCACTCTTGAATAAGCCATGAAAAAAAATACGGACTTATGTTTCTACTTTGATACTTGATTGTTAAAATAACAAACCTTGTTAAACTTGTATAGGAAGTATTGATCAACCACTTTCAATATACTTTTCTCCAAAATCATGCAGAGCGTTGATCTGTTTAATTTGGATGTCAACACATACAAATAGGACAATCAGCTATTCAACAGTGATTACACATCATATTAATCTGCCTATGGATCTCAGCAGCTGTTGTGTTAATACAACTGAGATAGAGAACCCAATGTTTCAAAATTACGTGTGGGTAACAAGTAGAGTTCCAACCATTCTTTGAGGCAAAAATGGCTTTTATATAATATGGTATGGGATACGTGTGGCTGCAGGTGAGTAACCAGAAGACTGAAAAATTATAACTCTAAAGTTTCTATTTGACCATTCCCTAACCCTATGTATGTGGTTCTTTTTGGCACAGGAATTGGAAATTTAATGAAATAAAGACCAACACAGATGAAAGCATAAGCAACGGTTATGTTTGTGCTTTTGGAATCTTACTGAAACAAACAAAATTCACTGAAATTAGAAGAGCTGATTTGTCTAGCCACAAAGAGTTCACCTAGTCTTCCTACTGCAGAACAAGTCTCAAAGTGGCTGTTGATGGGATGGGTATTAAAGAAACATAAAAATTATTTTCAAGTACATAGAAAAAAGGATACACATGTAGCAGTGTCTTCAGTCACATCTCCACGCACACATACACAAATGGCTCTATTAATATGAGTGCACTTTGGTACTTCCGTCAGGATAGTGTACACAAAGTAAAACTTGAAATTAACATCTTCTGAATCTTGTGTGTAAGACACAGTTGGTCCCAGAGGGGTCTGATAACAGACTGACAACTCAGACTGAGCCATCTACATGAGCAATATGCAAAGCCCCCTCGGAAAAGGATCTCTCTCATCCCCTGCCTTCTACATCCCTCAACTTTGATTCTCTACACATCTTTTTAAATTTTTAATTGGAGTAGAGCTGATGTACAATGTTGTGTTAGTGTCTGCTGTACGGCAAAGTGATTCAGTTATACATGTACATATATCCACTCTTTTTTAGATTCTTTTCCCATGTAAGTCACTACAGAATATTGAGAAGAGTTCCCTGTGCTATACAGTAGGTCCTTACTAGTTGTCTCTTTTATATCCAGTAGTGTGTATATGTCAACCCCAATCTCTCAATGTATCCCTCCCCTCACCTCCCCCCCACTTTCCCCCCTGGTAACCATAACTTTGTTTCTACACCTGTGACTATTTCTGTTTTGTAAATAAGTTCATTTGTACCATTTTTCAGATTCCACAGATAAGCCATATCATATGATATTCACGTTTCTCTGGTCTGACTTACTTCACTCAGTATGACAATCTCTAGGGTCCCTCCATGTTGGTGCAAATGGCATGTTTTGTTCTTTATCTTATGGGGCTTCCATATTGAAGACAGAGATTAGCCTTCTAATACAAAATTTAGATTTAAGTTGGAAAAATAGCATCTTTATTTATTCTACTAATTCTACTGACTACGTAACAGTCTGATTTGGGGGGATAAAAAGTATGTAAGAAATTATTTCTTCCCCAAAGGATCTGAGTTTTCCTCTCTGTTACACATTCTATGTTCCATGAAATAGTGATTGTATTACTAGTTGCAAAGATAAATATATTTTTAAAAAATACTGCCTATACCTTTGTTTTAGGGGCGTAGACTATCAACTCTAAAACTACTTCCCTGTTATTCTGAGATGAAGCAAATAAGTAAATATATTGTTGACATTAGGAACAGGGTTCCTCAATGTCAGAAAAACAAAGTTAAAAATAGGGATACGGGGAATTCCATAATGAACTTTATTGCATTCAACTGGAATTAGAGACATTGGTATGAATTCATAGTTTTCAGTATTTATCTAGTAATAAATATACTCTGTGTGGCTAAACATATAAATACACAGCTCAGTGCATGTTTCTGTGTATGAATAGGCGTATCTATTTCCTAGATTTGTCAGCCTTTTAAATGGTTTACAAGCAATTACACCCAAGTAGAAATTATCCACCCCAGAGCCCAGATCTTGGTTTCTAAATTCAATTCTCCACAAAAAGAACCTTGGGGAAATGACCAGTTTCAGTGAGGATGGGGAAATACGAGATGATCTTAGAACATATTGTGCCAACAGTAAAGTACTCCAAAAGTAACGGACACACGTCCAAAGGGTACAGGAGCCAAACTGAATGTGTTACCACTGGCCAAGTCCGAGAGAGAGCATTAAAAAAATAAGAGTAAAGGATGATACCACGTTGGTTAAAATAAGGACTTGTGATTCCACACATAATTAATGAATTACTTAGTTAATAGGTGAGGGGCTTCCATTTGCAGTCAAGGGGTGGAAGCCTCTTCCTTATACAGAAAGAATAATAAGATGATCAGTTTGGCAATCATGCTAATAATTAAAGCAAGAATCACCAAGGAATAATAAAAACTGCAGAGGGAATTTGAGTAAAAGGTTATGTTCAATCACCTCACAACTTACTTACTATTTACGAAGAAAAAATATTCAATTTTCTATAGACAAACCTGACATTCACCACCTTTCCCAACAGTGACATCACCAGTAATGGAACAAAGCGACCTCATACCTCATGAAAGGAGGCACCGAAAAGAACACAATATCCCTTCTACATAGTCTTGCCAAAAGTGCAATTAAATTGAAAGATTTTCTACAAATAGATGGTCATTACCTGTACTACTTAAAATGACTGAGGAACTGTTTCTGATTAAAGAAGACAAAAGGGATGTGCAAACATAATGCAAGGAACGATCTGGAACTTTGAAGGATGCTATCGGGACAACTGATGAAATCTGTACAAGGTCTGCAGGTCGGCTAATCGTATGGTATCCATGGTGTTTTCCTGATTTGACGAGTATATAATGGTTATGGAAGAGAATATCCTTGTTTTCAGGAACTCTGAAGTATGTAAAGGCAACAGTTCTGGCACAAATTCTACAATGCCTCTCCCAGAATAAAAAATAACATTAATATAAATTGTGTTAGAGAGAGAGAGAGACAAAGATAGGCCGAAGATAAATGGTACCATTTCAAGAATCAGATCGAAGAGGATGTATGAATTTCTGCTTTCCGCTAAGCCTGAAATACTGTGTCCAAATCAGAATGTGAATGAAAGTAATGCCAGCTACTGTATGGAATCTCTTGGAGACTTCAAAAGGACATTGTAATATTGAAGGATTTGCAAATATTTTAAAATTCCCGTTTACCTATTATTTCTGAAACATCTGATGAATAAGCTACGTGCACTCACCCAATCGTTGCCAGAAATCTCTGCATTATGGTGCACTGTGAATTTATCAGTATTTGCACAGCTGAGAAAACAAGTCATCATTTTTTCCATTCCAAACTATTTCTGTAAGTACCCTTCAGGAAAATCCTAGAAAACAGTACGCCAATCAGGGTTCAGACCTCCTATCTTGTTTCTGGCCAGGTTACTCTCCTAAAACCATTCAACCATGCTTAGAAGTGCTATATGTTAATACCTAGTAAGTGTGAAGATGTAGGGAAACAAGCACATTCTAAATACCAGTAAGAGCATGTAAGTTACTGGAACCAATCTGGAGGGAAATATCAGAATATGTAAGAAAATAAGAAATTTACCCTAAGGAAATTTAACTGCACCAAAAAATGTATAAAAGGATAGTCAACACTGTACTCTTTATACAGCAAAACTACTGAGAGCAACTTAATTGTCCCTTATTAGCGGGCTAATCTAGGAGGAGAGGACATACATGCTAGGCAAGGCTGTAGAGAGTTAGGAGTCTGAGAACTCAGGTCAGTCAGCCTGAACACAAGTCCTGGCTTTTCTCCTACTAACTGGAGAACACTGGTCAGATCACTTACTCCACTCTCAGCCTCAGTTCTCCCCTCACAGTATTATTGAGATAAGAGAGATAATGTACCCACTTCACAGGGTTTTTGTGGGAGATGGGTACATAAGGCATTGAGCACAGGCCCTGGCACGTATTGGATATGAAGTGAAATTTAGCCGTTGTTTTATTATCAATTTATACTCACACAATAGAACACTCACCAACTATTACATTCCATGGTGACTAATTACACACTCTTATGTACATTCATTTGTATACTATTTAAATGTATTGTTAAAGTGAAAAAAAGGTTTTCTAACAGCATTATAGTATGATTCTTTCTGTGTGTATATCTCTATAGAAATATCTTCTGGGCTACAATCTAAATATTCACACATAATATTCGTGTTTTTCTTTAATTTTTTTTTTTTCTTTTTGAGTGAACATGTAACTAATTTCATAATCAGGAAAAAAGGTACGTCCTTTATACAAAAAAATTGTCAACCCAATACTTAATCCCTCCCTTCATGTTAACCTCATTTCTAATTTTTATTGCTCATAGAAACAAGAGGATACGTACATCCCATCACTACATCTGCTATGGGTGAGGCCACAACACTTGAGAATATCCTTCCATCACACACCTTGCTCGCTTCTCTCATTCTGGCCCACTACTTGATTTAAGGCAGGCCCTGAATTTTAAATTAATCTTTTTAAAAATCTCCACTTGACTATTTGAACTTTGCATGACAGGATTTTAGTATATTGCTAATGCTTGCACTTAGCGATTTTTATTAAATATGTGCTGGATTTGTACGTACCAGGATGGGAACAATTTTGACTCACACAAGAAAATTAGGTATAATAACTTAAACCAAAAAAATGTGGTTTTTAATGCAAGTTGTGTTTTACGTAAGAAACATTAAGCAGAAACCTAGATACTATATATAAGATGCCATTGATAAGATGCAACATTGTGTCCTCCAAAACAAAGTGGTTTCTTCTCACATTTACTGTGATATGCATCCTAACTTCACAGATGATAAATATGAAAAAAACTACCCAGTTTCAGAAAAACGAATCACCAAATTTCCATAGAGACTGTTTCTTTAACACTGTATTATGGAAGTGACTGCATCAACTCCTATGACATACGTTAAGATGAGGTTTTTTTCTTGTTTTAATTATTGGCTGTCAACAACACAGTTTGTATAAAATTGAATCAGTGTACATAATCAAAGGGATTAAACCTCTAAGCCAAGAATATTCCACTGAGCACCACCCATAATTAAAACATGAACGGCTAATAAAAAGTTGAAGCAGTGTGTTTCTTTTTTTCCTCCTCTCAGTTCAGGGCTACAAAAACAATCTCTGCACAAATACTTTTTCTTCCCCATCCAACATAAATCAGTGCTTAATGGAGAGTCAATAACCTTATTATGAAAATTGATCTAAATCAATAGTACATAGACGGTGGTTAATGATGCCAGGCAGCTTTTTCAAATGCATTTACTGACAGCGTCACATCCCTCTGGTCATGTGTTATTGGGAACACATCTTGAAAAGCACACAGTGATACGAAGAACACACACAGACACCTAGTGCTGAGACTAAATTGAATCACCTCCTGCTTGTGACCATTTGGCAGCTTTGGGAAAGTTCTCTCCTGCACCAACTCTCTGAAGCTGAGCTATTAAAGCGCTAATTAAAGAAAGTGCATGGAAAACATGAACACTAGGAGCCTGGGGTAATTGGCTACAAAAAAGACAAAGCTGAAACACATCACTTTGTCCGCTCCTCCTGATTAGACTGTAATTCGAATACCAATATTTCCCTGCACGCCAAGGTGCTCTGGGAGAGGTGTCTGCCTCTCCCTCTGTTGAACGGATGGCTCTTGTGTGAAAAGGGAAAAATAGCAATTTTGTTTTATATTTAATCCTCTCACACCCTCAGGATCAACAGGGAAGTCCACAAAACCTTTCCTGTGCATCTTGATACGATTTATGAAATATGAGGTGGAAAATTTTTAAAATATCTAACGAAACAAAGAAGTAATTCTGTGCAATAGAAATTGCTCAGCAATCCCGTCAGAAAGCAACAGTAATTACTTTTGAAGTGCTTATACGCTGCCTGCAAAACCAGTTCAAAACATAATGCACCTATTTCTCATCTACTTTCACCTTTCTTCTTTCTTCACAGATGAGACGCTAGAATGGGTACAGAGTAAAGAGGGAGAAGAAACTGGGGGAGCGATGTGTTTACAAAAGTTTTGAACCATCTACCGTGTTCTAGACAATTCTCTGAGCTCTATACCTGTGCCCCTTTATTTAATGCAATCAATTGCCCAGTGAATTTGGTATCATTTCCTTCCTGACTGATGAAGAATCTGACAGAACTTAGGAATCTACCTAGGATGTCCTGTGAAATCACCAGTGAATTCCAATTTTAATTTTGAGGAAAGTGAAGAATGGAGAGGAAGTATTTTCGGTAAAGGCACATACCAGTCAATCCTGGACCCAGAATTTGAGCCCAGACCCTTATTATTGCAGAGTTGATATCATATGCTATATAATAACCAGAACTATTAGAAGTCACAAAGGCAATAGTTTTAAATTATTTGATTAAATTTGTGCATTAATACCTATAAAATTTAAGTAAATATACTATTAAATAATGCAAATTGTATTCTTTGTACTGCTTACTCTGCTTCCCCATCACAATATATTTCAGTCACTACAAAAGCAGCCCAAAGCCCATGTTCCAAGGATGTTAAAATAGCTATGCCTTCATTTAGGACTTATTTGTTCAACAAATTCAGTCCCATTACCTTTTCAAGACTAGTAAGTTCACGTGCCAGACTTTGGAGAAAAACTGAACGTAAGTAAATATTCAAAGCTGAAAACTACCTCTGAGTTTGGCTTATTTACCAGAATTCATTGTCTTCGAGATAATTTCTTAGTCTGAGATTGCAGTGAAAGAAGCATTCTGGAAAGCCAGGTTTTCAAGGTAGCACACAGGATTTGGAAGAGAGCGTGCTACTCTGCAAACACCTATGAAGAATCATTTAACTTTTAGAGAAAAATCCTGGAGGACAGAGTGAGCAGTCACGCAGTCGGACCCACTGCAGAGAAAGGGCCACAGGAACAGGCTTTCAGCGCTGGGGCAGCTGAAAAGGCAATTTACGGGAAGAAAAAGATAGGATTTTCATCTTACGAGCTGTGCTTTCCTCTCTTCCTCCACTCACCTCTGTCTAACTCCTCTTTGACATAACCCATAAAGTCTCCATTTGTCTCTATCAGTGAACTATTTTTGAGAACTTGAAAGAGATCTTGAGAAAACGCAAGTAAATGTGATCCATCCAGAGGAGGAAAGTACCAGGATGTCAGTCTCCAGTATTTCAGACATCAGAGCCGGGAGATGGATAGAACGTTTAGTTACAATCAGCAGATGACAGTCAGAGCTTCAAGTGACAAGGGGTCAGAACATAATTACATAATTAGAAGCCCAGATATCTGGGGAAAAATGTCAATATACAAACTAAAAATAGGCAAGCGATAGGGAGAGCCTTACAGGAGATCTGCCATGACCAGCTCAAGTTCAGCATAATGCAGGTCCTCTCTGCTTGTCTGCACATGTTTTAAAAGTAATGGCTGCATCTGTGCATTTTTTTTTACATCTTTATTAGAGTATAATTGCTTTACAATGGTGAGTTCGTTTCTGCTTTATAACAAAGTGAATCAGTTATACATATACATGTGTTCCCATATCCCCTCCCTCTTGCGTCTGCCTCCCTCCCACCCTCCTTATCCCACCTCTCCAGGCGGTCACAAAGCACCGAGCTGATCTCCCTGTGCTATGCGGCTGCTTCCCACTAGCTATCTACCTTACATTTAGTAGTGTATATAGAGCATCTGTGCATTTTTAACTCACATTTCAAAGTGAGAGCTTCTCTCTCTCTGTCCTGGACCTTATACTTTAAATCTTAGTCCAAGCAATCCACAGATAGATCTTTATGAAAACCACTCATTCAGAGAAAGACATCCCCTCCTAGTGTCCCATGGAAGCCCACGTATGCCTCCTTCATACCTCTTACACACTGCACTAAACTTGCTGCAGTGTGGCTAGAGGAAGTTAGTTTGCAGGAAGTGGGAGGTCCCCCAGGCCAAACAAAGAGAATAAGGTTTCCCTGGTAGACTTTCCCTAGAAAACTGCTGTCAGGGAGACAGAATTCGGTGCTAATGGGGCAGTGAGTAACAGGGCGTATCAGAACTGAGATGTAATTGACGTCCTTGACCCACCCCCGGGATACTGTAAAATCCTTGAAGACAAGGGCGTATATTTTTGTGTTTTCACACTTAGTACAATGCCAAGTTGGTGGTATGCACTTGATGTGTTTTCTTATGTTGATAAATGAATTAATCAGTGAAAGAACAAGTGAACATCCAGCCCATGTTAGTACAACATGAGGGATCTGACAGAGCTTTGAATTTGTTAAATAGATGACGCATAACAGTTCACAAGAAAACAGAAAGATCTGTTCAAAAAGAGCACATTGTGGCTGCAGCGAGGGGCCTGGCTGTTGCCAAAAAGACGTTGGCTGAGGCTGGAAAAGCAAACGGCGGCTGCGTGGAGGCAGTCTGTGCCCAATAGACCTTCCCCTGAAAAACGGTGGCAGGGAAGCAGAATCCCACAATGAGGAACGGGGCACACAGGACGTGAGACATTCAACTGAAACGTGTGAGGATGTTGGGAGAACCAGACCGTCCAGATGGCACGAGATATAAACGTGCAAAACAACGTGTCAGTGAAAGAGCACAAAACAAGTTGCATCTGACAAGAAGAGGCAGCAGATGGATTCGGATGCGCTAAACTTCCTGCTTTATCATCTTCAAAGGATCAAGGGCCCTGCCGCACTGGTCCCACGGATGACATCATTACACTTAGTCTCTTACTATTTACATCACACGTGGTATCACATACATCATTAAACAATGTATCAGGCTTGTAATCCTTTAGCATTTATTTAGACTGTTGTGCTTTTCAAGTACTTTCCTGTAAATGACTGGGAACAATATGCTCAGTGAGAAGGGCAAACAGACAGGTGGGGAAATTGAGTCCAGTGTGTTAAATGACCCCCAGGCTCACTAAGCAATATATGGGCTAGAGCCTCCAAGTAGAGTTGAAATGTCCTTCTCTAGCACTTTTCCACAATATTGGAGCTATTTCTTCAAGGCAGGATATAGGAAGATGGAGCAGAGAAACAGACTCAATCATTAACACACTCCTCTAGAAGCCAGAATATGATACAGTTTGACCAAATGCTATTATAGCTGAGTAATGCATTAACATGCAACACAACTATTTTACCAATAAGAGTACCTAAATTTTAAAGAATCATTAAGAAGCGTATTTGAAAGTGATTTTACAGAATAAACTACTCAAAATTATGAAAACAGGTTCATTACAAAGACAGGCAAGGTTAACAAACAATGACTAACATCAACCACTCAGCATCAAATTGAATTGCCTCTTGGATAAGAGCAATATCCTGGAAGTTAATTCTTCTCTATTCTGAAACATAAATCTACTGGCTTACTTATGCTGCCTAATAAGTTACCCTCTGTGGGTTAGGGGTTCAGGCAACACTTAGCTGGATCCTCTCAAGGTCACAACCACAGTGTTGATTGGGCTGCCTTCTCATCTGGAAGCTCAGCTGAGGAGGGGTCCACTTCCCCATTTACTCAGGTCACTGGCAGGCTTCATTGCTTTGCAGCTATGGGACTAAGGGCTGTAGATTCTTGCTGTCAGCTGGAGGTTGTACTATAGGCACCCTGCAGTTCCTACAGTCCATTCACGGCTCCTTGACACACAGGCATGCATAATAGTTCCTTGGGCCAATAAGGAAACTCCTGCTGCTTGGAACCTTTCAATTCTGGAAAACTCAGCCCAGCTTTTAAGGTTTGTAGCTGATTAAGTCAGGCTCACTCAGGATAATCTCCTTTCTTAATCATCCCAACATCTATCAATTTGGGATCTTAATTACATCTGTCAAGGGCCTTCACCTTTGCCATGGGAGTGGCATTCCGTTACTTTGGCTCTATTATTTTGGCTAGAAGCAAGTTATTGGTTCCACTTACACTAGGATGGATCACTGTAATTCTCAATCCCTAGTATTCATGTTTTATCTAACCCCTTTCCCTTGAGCGTACGTCCAACACAGTAGGTATCAGATACGTGTGACCAGGAGGAAAGAATCCAAGGGAGGTGTGAGTATGATTCAACTAAACTGTGTTTACTAAGATACTCTGGAATACTTCCCTAAGTAGAAATAATAGCATCTTTAAATCAGTTGCTCTGTGACTGTTTTGTTGCTATTGCTTTTCGTACACCTGTGCAGAACCTTCAGTGGCACTGTTCTACCCCTTGGTCCCTCCGAGGTTAATCCAGCTTGCTTCCGGAATCCTTAAAGTTGTAAATATGCAAACGCGAAAAACATTATTTGTTAAGGAAAAGTAAGAATACTATTTTTGAGATGAAATGAGTCAAATTTAAGTGAAGAAATACGCATAAGGCCACAAGGTCATCTTCATTAGCTTAAGGGAATCAGTCCGAGTAGAAGAATTAATTAGTTGTCTGTGCCATAAAAGAGAAGCTCATAAAAGGGTTATTCCAAAGTAGGGTTTACTCCGCATGTGCATCTGTTTATCTTGAAACTGTAACCTGAAACACTAGAGATAATTGGGCAAAATATGTCATCGTAAAGTTTGTATACATCTCTAAGTTTTAAAGCTGAAAAGCTCACGAGAAGTGGAAAACAAAGAAAAAAGCACAGGAGCAATGAAAAGTGAAAATAAAATGCCTTGAAAGGGTGCCACTGCATATACTAGCACTCTTATGCCGGAATAATTCCTATATAACAAAATACAAGTGTCTTGCTTTCTAAAAGCCAAATCCATATATTTTCAAAATCCTAACACGTAGGTAGTTAGGAAAATATCCGTGTAACCACAAATATAGGACATATACTCTAATTATAAAAATGAAGCATCATTTCTTATAGTTTTCCGATTTAAGTACAACCATTTTCATGTATTTATTAGTAAACATTCAGAAAGAAATTCTTTCTTTTCACCTATTTCTCGGCACTGAAAAATAAATCTAACATGGATTAATTATTATTTCAGTTGAGGGGTGTATGGGAGGAAAATAATGACTACGTCTTGTTATTTGCCAGGGTATTCGATATTATTAGCATAAGGCATTTCCTCTCTCACTGCTTAAATAAGCTTGTCCCAGAAAACCCAGTAACTATTACTTAAAACTATTTACAAATTGAAGTTTTTACTTCCTTTTTCTACTTTTTAACTTTCCTCTAGATTATGGTAAGAAAGGACCACCTACTTCTAGGTCTTGTTTTCTGCCTAGAACTTCAGTACCACAAGAGATGGTGTTTTACTCTAATCTGTCTTACTCTAATCCTAACTCACCTCTTCTGGCATCACCTGTTGTTATGAGAAAATCTGGAGAGGTGGAGAATAGTTGGTAATCTTCAGAAACATAGGTAGAGGTGCTCTAAAGAACCATATAGAAGTACGTCTTGAATAGATGGAATACTGTGTGGTACCTTTATTCCTTGCTATAGAGGAAGCACTGAAGACTGTATCTGGTGGAAGGGAACTCCTGCTACATAGCCTTTAGTGACACATCATCAAAAACCATGATTTGTCTTTTATTCCTAGAAACAACCCTAGGATTTCCCTATCAGTGACCGAGTACCCCTCCTGGATTTCACTAGTCCAATGTCCCTATTTAAGGGACCCGATTCAAACTCCCATGAGAAATTTCTGACTAAGAAAACTTTAGAATGTTTGTTTTGTATCATCTCAGAGAAATACTGAGGAATAAGGAAATCCTATTCTCATCTATTTTGATATATACTGTACCCACTGAAGTATTCTTTAAACAGCAGACATATAAATCACTCTCCTAAGTGGTATTTGGTCCAAGAAAGATTTTCTTCATTATTAATAGAAGCTGAATTGTATTCCAGATTCATGATACTGACTGCAGCAATATCTTGTTCTCTGTCAATTGTAACTTTCGGTACAGTGAATTTAAGACATCACTGAACTTTTACAAGTTTCTCAAATTCCCAGCATTCATTCATTATACTTCCCAGAAGAGGAAAAAGAGGCATAGAAAGTCAATTATGTCAATTATGTTAATGACTTAAAAACAATATACTAAATGTGAATGTTATATGACTTGTTAATACACTGAGTCAGAAATTGGAAGTATCTAAGATTCATGTTAAATATAATCCAAATTTGAAAGATACAAATGTTCCTTAAGATCTAAAAGATGTTAATATTTAAACTCTAATGAAATTCTGAATGAAAATAAAAATAAAAATTATGGATTAATCCATCCATCCAAAATGTCTTTTACTTTCCCCAGAGAACTTCTGGAAGGGCTTTTTATTCAAGTGAATGTCAGAGTCATTGTTGGTAGTACAAGTTCATGTATCAAGGTCATTGCTTTGTCAATTTTGCTCAGCCAAATGGCCTTTGAATTGTTTCTATTCGAAGTATGTTCACAGAAGTATTGGATTTGATTTTTTCCAAAGGTATTTCAAACTGGTACAAATTCAGGATGGTCACATCTTCTTCCCCCTCTCAAAACATGGGTTATAACAGCTAAGTTGATGGGACATATTTTTTAGATAACAGAAAATAAGAACATATTTTTTTTTAAGTATGACTTTCTAACATTTATTTCTACATGTCCATGTATTTATGTACTGAGTAGTAACAAAAATATACAAATAATTGCATGTAGTCATCATTAGAATTTGCATTTAAAGTGGTTTCATATACTAAAACTCCAAGGCTATCCAGTTAAATAACAATTTATATTGAAAATAACAAAAGCATTTATATTTGTAATCTTTTGTGTGTGCTTAAATGACTTTCAGGTTTTAATTAAAAACTTCCTTTATAGAGATCTATGATAGTTCTATAATTTAGCTCACTATGGTAACTTGAGAAGAGAAAAATTATTGCTAAATTAATTTTAAAGCTATTTCCATTGGTGCCTTTACTTACAACCTCTTGAGCTCAGAATTCAAAAGTTATTTTTCTCTAAGTAAAGTAGAAGTGACAGAGATATAAACCAGTTTTGTTTTTCTTAATAAGACTTACCTTCCACAATTGAATAGAACCGTATTTATCTAGGGAAACAAAAATGTGATCCTGAGTTACTAAATATCTAAACCCTTGTTTTTATAGCATTTACCTAAGCTTTGAAATTTAGTTCATCAACACCATAGCAGATTCCCCAGAAAAACCTGTAAATCATAAATTATAGGACTCAATAAATGTCTAACGCTATTCTTTTTGGTACAAATCATTTGCAAATCATTAAAATATCACTTTACAAATGTGTTCTAGTGAAGCGTCACTTGAGATCTGATAATTAACAAAGAAATCATATATAAGTCAAAAGTACCTAACTCCCTAGTGAAACATGGTGCTTATGTTAATAGTACATAAGTAGAATTTATATATATTTGATAAATAAATGTATATAAACATCTAGGTGATATCTGTGTGTGTTTCAAAAATATATGACGTAAAAGTCTCAAGGGACTTAACATTTTTGAGTTTTTGGTTTTAATTTTAAGGTTTTATGCTTTGGGTAATGAAGTAGACATCTATTTCATTACAGGGAACAATTTGAATACCCACTTCTAAGACTTCATAGATCGGTTTTTCTAGAAAAATGATTTTCCAATCAACGTGAAATACAAACAGCTATAATTCAGTTAATGTAACTGAAAGTCAAATGGAATTTAAGATGAAGTTGCATTTTAAAAATATACTTACATATACACATTTCAGTTAGAAGAGAAGGTTAAATTAAGTTACAAATGAAGAAAAGTAGAGTAAGACATAAGACTGTACCAGTAACCAGGGTTCAAAAAAATATTTCAAAAAAATAATGCAGTATTTGGTTAACTGTATGTTGTTAATGTTGGAAGCTCTGTGAGTATATAAATTCAAAGGTTTCGCCTACGGACTACGTATAGGGCCCAAGTACACTGTACATTAGACAGAGTAGCTGTTTAATGTTCTATTCCGTACGTTTTAGAATTCTTTGTACACGAGCCACATAAACCAAATGTGGCTGACTTGAATAATGGAAAGTATATGTTGGATTCCCAGGAAGAATTGAGGGAAAAGCTGAAGAGCCTGACATCAGAAAAGACCAGAACCGACGTCTACAAAGCGGAACTAGAGCTGAGTTCATGCCACCATTAAACCGCTGTGTGCCTTGTAACATCAGGGCAAGATTCATAACCCAGGAAGTAAAGGAAATTCACTTGGGAAGATGAGGCACATAAGCTGCCTGACAACACCCCCTTCCCCGCTTCCTGATCCCATGACTCAGCTACTTCTCTCAGCTTCCTCTCGTTGCCACGTGACCAGATTCTCCCGCAGCGTGAGAGATCCGAGCCAGTTCTCAGCCCAGCCTTGATGCCTGAGCGCCTCCTCCCTCATCCTCTGTTTGCCTGCAACACAGGAGAGTCTGACACCCAGCCTTTTCAAACAGATAAGGAGGCGGCCCCATTGCTCTAATATGCCTTTGTCTTTTTTTGATCTGGTGTATTTCTTACGTGATCCGTCCCGTTTCTGCTTCTTTGACCGCTTAAACACACTAACTGGAGTCCACAGGTGCTAATTCAATGACCGGAAGCTTGCGGGGTGCTCTGTCTCTGCTGTGGTCGCTTTGCTGACACTTGCCCGTGGAAGCTTTCTTCTCAGGTGATTTGAATTAGACTGTGAAAGCGGCTTAGCGTATCTCTGCGGAATTGCTTTTCTTCTGCCACTGGGTGTCCCAGGGTTATTTTAAGCCTAGCACCACACATATTAATATGTTAGCTTGATGCTTCCCTAAACACAGAGAAGATGTATATTTCAACATTATACTGAAAGCAAGCCTGTTGTTACCAATTCTTAGGTGTGTTGTTGTTAGCAATTCTTAGGTGTGATTCTATGCTGTTCAGTCAGGTGAAGACAAACAGGATATCACTGTCTCTGACAGTGACCAGAATTATTTATTTATTTATTTTTTTTTTGGTACGCGGGCCTCTCACTGTTGTGGCCTCTCCCTGTTGTGGCCTCTCCCGTTGCGGAGCACAGGCTCCGGACGCGCAGGCTCAGCGGCCATGGCTCACGGGCCCAGCCGCTCCGCGGCACGTGGGATCTTCCCGGACCAGGGCACGAACCCACGTCCCCCGCATTGGCGGGCGGACTCTCAACCACTGCGCCACCAGGGAAGCCTGACCAGAATTATTTTTAATTCCATTTTTTTCACTGAAGTTGTAACCCTTCAATAGGACTAGCTATCTGAAAGAACTTCAGTAAAACCTTTATGTTTTGCACAAGTTCAAAGTCTTGAGTGTCGCCCACACAGTAATTAAAGGAAACCTCCTTGATACTGAGACTGGCAATGGAGTCACAGAGACCGCTCACCAGCTTTCGACCTCATCTTCACTGCTGGCCCTGAGGAATTTCTCTTACCTTCTTGCCAGTTCATCTGTATCTTTAATATTTTATATCACCCATCACTTTTTACAATTTTTCTAGATTAATTTTTTCCATGATAGCATTACAAGGTCTTTCTACTATGAAATGCAATTGAATATATCAGGATGAAAGGAAATGTTCATTAAAATCCTATTCAATTTTTTATAGCATCATACAGTAATTTTGTTTTTTAAACTGTTTTTAAACAAACGCATAGCATGGGCTTTTAAAACCTTTTTAGTTTTGAGTTGCAGTAATGAAATACTCACATGGCAGTGAAAATTAAAGAAAAATTAAATTTGTTACAGACACTGAAAACACATGAAAAATATTACCGACATTCTTGGCAAATGAACACATGAAGAAAAGAGTCTTGATTTAATGTGGATGTGGGTATAAGCTATGCAAATAAAACTTTCAAAGAGTTTCTAAAGAATATATGAAAAACAAATTATTATCCAAAGCTAAAGAATACTATTTAATAAAGGCACTGCTACTAAATGCTATTTATAGCCAAAAGGATAGAAAAGAAATGACAGAATGATAAAGAGTGGAAAAGCACAATAGGCCACATACGTCAATCTGTGAAAGAACCAGGAGCAAGTAACTAACTCATTGTGATAATTAGATTCCTTAACTGTCATAATCCCACAGTCATAAATGCAAAGGCAATATGTTATGTATTTTCCAATGATAGTAAAGAGAAAATGCTCACAACCTAGACTTAACAATGAGGTAAAGAGAAGCAGTCCCACTGGCGTCAGTGAGATAATCAGTGCATAGAAACATCTGATTACTCACCATGCAAATAGTATTTTAAGTACTGAACAACACTTGATTCTGTATTAATTTATAACTGCTCTTTGTAATAATTTAGCATTATTTATTTGGAAGAAATGTAAGTCAATTTACTCTTCACTTTTTTATATAATAGTTATGCCTAACATTTTTCTCAAATTCCAATACTTTACATCCTCTCAAACTTCCCAAAAAGTGTAATGAGAATTGAATTCTGCTTCACCAGTTGCTTTGGCCATAGCATTTTACCTCAAATAAATAGCCCTAGACTAAGCACATCTCCCTCCTAACCCTTCTTAAAAATCAGACCCCCAACAAAGCTAACTGCTTCCAAGTAATTTAACCGTGCCCAAGAACACACCTGTTTCCAACATCCAACAATACAAAGTTCACAGTGCTCACATGTCTGGTCCTATTTGACTGGATTCCAAGAATAAAGAAAATATGATCCATAGTGGGTAATCACTCAATCACAGCAGAGAATGACACAGATGTCAGAATTAATAAGGACGGACATTAAAGCAGTAACTGTAGTTTAAACAGTTGACAAATTAAGTAGAGACATAAAAACTATAGAAATACCCAGAGAGGACTTCTAGAGATGAAAACTATAATATGTGAGATGTAAAACAACTGGATGAGGTTGATGGCAAATTGTGTGTGTAGAAGAAAACACTACTGAACTTGAAGACACAACAATATGAACCATCCAGTGTCGCCAAGGCGCATCACCCTTGTTAGCAAGTCACTTGTATATAAATAAACAACCTAACAAATCTCTGGCTTTTAAATTTTGGGAAGAACACTCCTTGGGGATAGGTGCGCATCCCTTTTAGGACCCATTAAGTGGATGGAGGTCAAGGACAACACAGGTCCCTGGGCACCTGAGATAGCCAGGCTGTGGGAAGCTGAGTGGGATGTTTGCTCAGAGCGCGACTCTTCTCGTCCACTGTGGAAAGGTTTCCCAGCTCCTGCTGTCAGTGGCTTTTCGTTACTCTTGTCAGTCTCTCAGACTTTACACCTCAGCTCCTAATGCTGGCCGTATCTCTTGCCTTGCTCTATCACCAGGCACCCACACTCCTTACACTGCCCCCCCCCCACTTTGGACATACTTTAATAGATTCCTCTAGCTCCATAAACTCCGGTGGTCATGCTGTCACTTCCTGGTCCAGGGGACATATATGTCAGGCCTCCAAGAAAAGGACTGGATGATGGTCATTCTTAAGATGATTTTTGCACTCAAGTAGCAAACCGAAGCAGTATCAAAATGACAGTTCTGCCTAGTGTGTGCCTTTCATTCAGGATAATAGTGATAGAGAAAAAGTAAGTCACAAAATACCAGCTTTTACAATAATTTGATCCAAGTTGCTCTTAATCACATAATAAGCTGGGCAAGGCTCTCGAAGATGACTTTTCTTATCTAATGTCTTACGCTGCCATGAAAATGACCCAAATTCCAAGCTACAGCTAGATGCTTTACCAAATGTTCTCCATAATCTGTGTTAAGTATGTCAAATCATATGTTAATAATAAAATAATGATAAATTAACACACACACTGGCTGCCCTGTACCTTTTCTGTCTATCTTAATATGAACTGCCCCTAATTACATCTTAGAGAATAATGACAGGACAAAACAACTGTCTTTGGGTATATAGAGAGAATAAAAGGCTTACTATACATATGAAATTGTATTGGGGTGTTGTGTAGGTGTGTATGACATCACCTATGAAGTGGATCTTCAAATGTATTCCCTTAAAATTATCCTTGCTCATGGACCCTCCCTTTCAAACTCTCCATCTACCCTTTGGAAAATCTCCATGTACCCTCACAACTACAAGTACCAAAATGTGAAAAATCATTTCTATAAAATTTGTCAGTATTCTAAAATGACAATAACCAGTATACAAAAAACAATTTCCAAGTATAAACAAATATAATTTAATGGCTTACTATTTTATCAACATTCCTTTTAACCTATTAGACTATTGTAGCCATTCCTGTATCTACACATCTCATAAGTTATCAATATTAGCATCTCATACGCCAAAGTTCAATTATGTCATATGAAATCCTCTGCAACATAATTATTAACAGATCTCCTAAGATGATTTATGGAGGAAATATTCAAAGCAGCTTGGAGAAGCATAATATAAATCCTTTTTGTGTCTGTTCTTTCAAGGTGAAAATCTAGCATGTAAAAATGATATCACATTAATTCTCTTCAAGGTCATGATTAGAACATAAAAGTTTGTGGAAAACCAGCAACATTTGCATTTCACATGAAGTGTGACCAATGACAGGTGCATCCCTTACATGGTTCATAAGACTAGCAAGGATTGCTGCAGAGTCACTACCCACTTGATAAAAAAAAAAAAAAAGAAAGAAATATTTACTGAAATGGAATATACAGTGATCCCAAATCATGTTGCTAAACCAGGCAAGCATAAGTAAATGAACCCTCCAAACGGAAAAGATGCTTTAACACAGTTACTAGGGTGGTATAATTCCAAAGAAATGTAACATCGTGTTATAGGCTAAGGAAACCTACTGGCCGTATTCTCATTCTAGGGATGATGGCATTCATCCTGGCGAAGTACAACAGCTAGTTAAGGGCACAGCCCCCCCAAAATATACTCAGCCCTTCAATGTCTAACTCATTGTTCTTTCCACATTGTTTATATATTTTAGAAATTTCATTCTGAGGATAAAATTTAAAACCAAAACAAGAATAAAAGCCTCTCACTCAAAGGCTTTGAGGTTAAGATCCTTAGTTGAATCTAAAGGAAAAAATAAATCATTAGCCTGAGTTAGAAACGGATAACCTTCCTCTTCCTGCTAACATTTCTTCACATTTTGCTTTTGATCATTTGCTAACAGACCTCATTTGTACTGTTTCCTTTAATGTTCCTCTGCCTCACCCCATCACTCCTTCAACTAAGGGAGATTTTCGGGGTTTAAAATCAAGCCTTAAGCTAGCGAGGGCCAAGTAAATGGATAACTAAGCAGGAAGCCTTATTAGCAGACACTGAAAAAGCCCCAAACATTCCAGCAAAGATTTCAGTGTTCATTTCTTCTCCGAGTTACTAAGTTACCTCTACTTTGTGGCCTAAATTGCTCTCTTGCCAGCTGAAGACTCTCCTCATTAGCATGAAGCTACAAAATGTTAACAGAGGAATTATTCTTTCTCTGGAACACCTCGCACAGTCTGCGCAATATATTTCTGATTTATACTTCCTGGTTCATTGAAGAAATTACCTATCCAAATAGCACTGGAGAGAAGGTGGAGAATCAGCCATGGCAACATAAAATAGCCAGTCATCTATTGAAGAACAGGCTATATTTCATCATGACAGCTATTTTTACTGATTCCCTTGTTCATAAAGTTACACGGGCACAATTATTCCCGAAACAGTTGGAAGACTTGCTGAAATGTTTACAAGGTTTACACAATATTATCAGTCTTGACAGATTGTTTTTCTCCTACTGAGCTGTCCAAATATGTTTTTGCATGTATAAATTATTCCAAATATTATGAAAATAAGACATATCATGCTGTTTGAAAATACAACATTTTATCCACCCCAAATGCCAAATCCGTAAGGAAATATTTTCAATAAAATTGAACATGGTTTCTTCCCCCCAATTTTTTTTGCAGCTCCTGTCTTAAACATAGTAGAGATGCAATGTTGGTCTCAGTAAATATATAATGTACAAAACAGAATTTGAAAGAATAGATTGAAATTCACTCCAATATTAATTTGAAGGTTGAAGCTCATCAGATTCTAAAATATTAACAAAAATGTTCTGCTACAGTGAGAGTATCAATTATGCATAAATATACTCTTTAGCTTCGCATTTGAAACAAGGAACAGAAATCTGTCCTGTAATTTGTACAAAAGGCCTATAAATGCAGCCTCCCATGGGAGGAGATTACATACCAAGTAGATTGCTTAACCATGCTAGAAATCTGCATGAACGTTATCACAAAATTCTTACTTTATAGATTCTGTTTTCTATCAGACAATGCTGAGGAGGTCTGTAAACACAGTCGGAGAGGATTCTCCTTAAGAACCATCTTCCTTTCTATGAAAAGTTAGGCACAAAAATTCATGAGACTATTTCCATTCTTAAGACTTAAACATACATCCTGGTCATGGAAATGTACCCGATATTTTATGGGGAGGTTAAACCCTCCCAATTTCAAGAAGATCACACCAGGATGCCATGTACTAGTCCCGAGATTCACCGCTCAACTTGAAACAGCCAGTGGAAGGCAGCTAATAAAACAGCCACGCAGGAAGACCAAAAACCATGACCAATAACTCTTCTTCTTTCAAACCCAACAGAGCAAGATTCCAAAGAAATACGTCAAAGGAAATTCACTGTAATTAAAATTAAGTAAGCCGTTATAACGTCCACAGTCCTCCATGAATTCCTTTCGCAAAGAAAAAGTGTACTAGACACAAAATAAATCACAGACATTGTCTAACTTACCACGTTGTGGCGGTTCAGCAGGGGGAACTGAGGCTGAAAGCTGACACTTGTCCCCATGTTGTCATCAACCGAATCTGGTTTAGAAGGCCCAGTTCCTGAGCAAAAAATTCCCATCTGCAAAGGAAAAAAAAATTCAAACATTTACAATTATTTCTCACATGTATATATATTTCTAATACATATATACATAGATAATATATACATATGTACATGTTATATATGTACACACATCAAGAATTATTCTACATACAAGGGAAACAATGAAATGTAATAACAATTTTTATGTCTTCACATTTTCTTATAACCTGTTTAATTATAACCTTATAACCTCCAAGTCTTAATTAAATGTATTAAGATTTATCTAGGGAAAGAAACTGTTGTTTTAAATGCACTATTTAGGAATTTTGAAAACACAAGGGTTTTACTAAAATACGAAAATATTAAGATAAGTTACATCGTTTAATCTTGTCTCAATGAGTCAGCCCAGAGCCACTCCCAGAACACTGATCTCAAAAGATTGCAACAAAATTTTACAGACCAAGTCCTGACTTGTGCAATGGGGAGCCTCTTCTGCGCAGGTTCAATACCTATGAATCATCCTAACGAGGGAGGAAGGGACCAAGACTCATCTTCTGTCCCGCCAAGAGAGCTCTCAAGTAGGTAGAGAACACACACATACACTCGCACACACGACAGAAAAACTGGGATGGAGAGTTAGAAGTCAGTCAAGGGGCACATCGTTCCCACATTTAAGAAGTAAACCAAGCCACCAGCCTGTTATTCCGTGTTTCAGAGAGAAGCAAAGTCCAAGGTAAAGTGAGCTTTGAGCCACTTCAGATTCAAACACTAAGAACTGGACTCAAGGGCTTGCCTGGTGGCGCAGTGGTTGAGAGTCCACCTGCCGATGCAGGGGACGCAGGTTCGTGCCCTGGTCCGGGAAGATCCCACATGCCGCGGAGCGGCTGGGCCCCTGAGCCATGGCCGCTGAGCCTGTGCATCTGGAGCCTGTGCTCCGCAACGGGAGAGGCCACAACAGTGAGAGGCCCACGTACTGCAAAAAAAAAAAAAAAAAAAAAACTGGACTCAAGTGAAAAACCCTTCCATCCCAGCAATGGCAGCACAGGACCAAAAGGGCATCCACAGACCTGGGACAACTCTTAAGGTAGAAGGCTTCCAACTACAACTAAAGCAGAGGCTCAACTCACTGAAGTGTGAGCCCAGCTTCTTGGAGAGGAGGAACCAGAAGTGGACACAAAAAGTCAATGACTGAGGACGTTCAAGGCTATGTTAACTATAAACTAGCTTTTAAAGTGAGTTTTCATTTCACAGAGTTCAACTCTATTGTAAACATCATCTTATGCTTATGATTTGAGTTTTTAAATACCTTCCTCTCCTCCCCCTTTCTTCCTCCCCGTCCCTTCCCTCCCGGTCTATCCATCCCTACATACCTATTATTTCAGCATAGATTTCGCTGCTTAGAAGGTGCAAGGTAAATAAGGGATTCTTCCATGGAACATTTATCTTCTAGATGTCCCACCCACGTAGGTATGCCTCTACCATGACATTAGTCATCAGAAGTCTTATTGTTTAAAGCCACAGTGTGTGAATGCTTGAAAAGGGGTGGTGAGGGTCACCTCACCTTTGGCAGCACAGGCAGGGGAGGCAGGAGGGCGCAGGGCCGGCCACCCTTAGATGCTGCACAGACAAGGCCACGAAAATGGTGCTCCCTGCCGCCGCCTCTGCCCTACAGGTTGCTTATCCTTGACCTAGATACAGAATCATCATGATCTACAAAGCAAAGCTTTTCCTTTTTAATGTTTTATCGGAGTATAGTTGATTTAAAGTGTTGTGTTAGTTTCCGTTGTACAGCAGTGAATCAATTATACATATATCCACTCTTTTTTTAGATTCTTTTCCTATGTAGGTCATTACAGAGTATTGAGAAGAGTTCCCCGTGCTCTACAGTAGGTCTTTATGAGTTATCTGTTTTATACAGAGTAGTGTGTATATGTCAATCCCTATTTCCATTAGGAATATTGAATCTCTACAAACAGCATGAGTACGATGTCATTAATAACACTGAATTATAAACAAGAGCTCTCATTCCACTTCACTCTGCCACTGTCCAGCCTTACGCCCTTGGGCTTATGACTTAAACCTAGAGGTTAAGAGCAAGGCCACCGAAGCAGCCACATCCTCTTCACAACTGCTTCACACCCTCCACCAACTATACAACTTATTTTCCTTAAACAACGATCAGAACACGTTTCTCATCGATTTGTTGGGAAGTTTAAATGTAACCCCTGCACACGACACCGAGTGCCCCTTGCTCAGTAAATCAGGCCTTTTATTACTAAAACAAGCATCTGTGAATCTCTAATTCTTAAACTTGATGCAAATCACGCAGGCGTGCACAGCCTGGGAAAATTCCGTGTATGTAAACGTAAATGAAGATGCTGGAGAAATAGCAGTTGTGTGTCCCAGAGGAGATGCCAGAAGCCACAGCGGGATTGCTCTAAGTCTCTTCTCTCTGTCCCACAGGATCATCCCCAGGGTGGCCCTGATTTATCTCCTGTGTAGACACAGCCATAGCGACGACCCAAGTGCTCACATTAAAGAGGAAGAAACATTTTAACAGAGTTTTAAAAGCATTTCAGGTCAGTTGAAACTGAGTTCTTGCCCCCATTTTGTTAATAAAATGGACTATCCTTGTAAGTGAATTATTTGTTCTAAGACAGTTTAAAAATCTGAGGGGAAAAATTCCAAAATAAATAGTACAGGAGGGTGTGTACGCTATATATCAAGAAAGATTATCTCCCTCTGTAACTGCAAAGATGAATGCTATTGTATTCCTTTCAGGCACTTTTCTGGTATTTATTAATGCTTAATTAAATATTAATCACAAGAAAAATAGAGGTTTGGGTCAGAAGAAGTTTTCTGTGCACCATACTAAGAAGACCACGTTAATAACGCAAACAATTTGACGCGACAGTCGCGAAGGCTCTAATCTTGTGAGTTGAACTCTTGTTTTACTGAACTAAACAAGGGCTTAGTTCCAAAGAAATTTTGACTCTGGTGAGCCTATTTAATCCCTGAGATATTTGCTTTTATTAACGTTAGTGACATCTTTCAAAGGGCATACTAGTGCCAATTATATTCACCCTTCATTTTAAGGTTCCAGTCTTAAAGACAAATCCAATAACTACTTCTTCTTGATCATTAAGTCTGCCCAGATACTTGACATAAGGTAATGCTTTGGGATATTATCGTTAGACTTTGTGAAGTGTGGATAACTGAAAGGGTGCATTTAGTATTTTTATTTGTATTTTCAATTTCACACGGAGGGTAAGACTGCAGGCTTCAGAGCCGGCTGCCCTGATGCCAACCCTGGCTCTCCAGCTTATTAGTTACGTGAGCGAGGGCAAGTTAACATTTTTACACATCAATCTCCTTACCTAGAAGGGTGGCAATAAATTAGTACAAAATTCTATTTTCAGGCATTCATTACATGGAATAGAACCTTGTACATGATCATTGCTGTCAAAAGTGATGTCTGTTATTCATATTAATACTCTGAATATCTGAGGACCACCTTTATGCCAGGATTCTCTCTTCGGTTGGATAAAGCATTAAACGAGGTTCACGCATCCCTGTCATCGTGAAGCTTTTATTTTAACGAGGCAGATAACCAATAAGCACTGGAAATAAGAAAAATACATAGAACTTAAATGAGCAACACTAAGGAGGGAAACAAAGCAGGACAGAGAACAGGAAATGTTAGAAGGTGGTGAAATTCTAGAAGGGGTGGGGGGGCCAAGCATTAAACATTCGCCTCTCAGTTTCAAAACCCACCCCCTCTTCTGCGTGGTACTGGGCGCCGCTGCCCAGCTGGCCGGCTCCTTGCAAGGCCTTGCCTGTAGGGGGGTGCTAGAGACAAGCCGAGGAGCAGGAAGAAGGGGCCTTCTACTTCCTCTTCACTTCCTGCTGGCTTCCGGGTTCCACCAGGGTCCGTGCAGCCTCCCTGTACTCCAGCATTGTCTCAAGCAGCCGAAGCCCGTTTTTATGTTTTCCCACCACTTTCAGAACCGACCCCAGAGAAGTACGTGCACCAACTGGCTGGTGGCTCGTCGGAGGTGAAGGTGCCCGAGCCCGTGGATCGTCTCCTCCAAGCCCAGAGACAGCAGTCAGCGGAGCTGCACCTCTCCTTGACGGCCGGGACCAAGCTTGGCAGGGCTCATCCTCCAGGCTTCTAAACTGTCATCATCCCAGTCGTTGCCCCCTCTCTCCAGCCCCAGGGATGGCAGCCTGCTTCCTGCAGCGGCGGCCTCTGTGATACCTTTGTGTTCTCACTACCCCGCTACCAGCTACCTGGTGAAAAATTCTTCATACTTAGCTAATAGCTTTTCTATTAAATTTTCTCTTTTAAACCCTCATGTGAGTTCTCTCTCCCGGGAAGAATGTGACTGTAAGACGGACAGCAAAGGCTTCACTGAGTCAAAGCTTGAAAGAAGGTAGGGAGTGAACCACACAGTTACGACGCGGGGGAGACCCATGCTGGGCAGAGTCAAGTGCAAAGGTCCTGGGGTCTGGGTCTGGTCTGCACGAGGGATCACCAGAAAGCCTGTGCTTCTGGACAGTAAGCAAGGGTGGAGCAGGCGAAGCCGAGACCTGAGAGGTTCCAGGGGCCGGATTCTGGAACGCCTCACAAATAGGGCGACCAGGACACCCCTCGGAGCAGGACACTTCGGAAGGTGAAAGGGGTGCTGTAAACAAGCACACTGAAATAACAGGCATTGATGGGGAATGTTCTGGGCATATTGATTGGAATCACCCTCCTCTGTGTAAGTCACTGCCACGACTTGGGTTTTTATTTAAAGTGCGGTATAAAGCTATTTGACCGTATTGCATAGAGAGATGACTTGCTCTGATATACATTATAACTGCTCCCAAGAGGAAAACAGGTATGTATTTTCTACAAAACAGTGTTTCTCAACTCAGTATGAATTATTTAACTACCATCTATAATAAATGGGCTAAAACATACATAGGTTTTTTAGCAAATTTAATATAAAGGAAAACACACATGTACCAGTACATTTACCATGAAATCCAAATGTTATGAATAATTATTGAAGCAAACCTTGGCTCTCGTTTCTATTTTCAAGAAAATCCTTAGGAGTTGTGAAACTTTGAAGTTTAATATGTTAAAAATCCTTAGGCTTTTGTCTGTTCCAGATTTTTCCTTCTGTTCTTGAAATAGTATAAAGGGTGAATTAGCCTACCTCTATTTCCAGCTGATACTCATGACAGGAAAAAGTAAAGGTTAGAAGTAAAAAATTGTAGCTAAGAATTAACAGGGCTGAGATTTGAGCCCTTACCTGTTTTCAAAGCCAGAATTTTATGTGTCTCACCAAGCTCCATGTATCAAACATCCTTTCTGGCTAATTTTATGACCTTTTAATTTCATTTGAAACGTTAAATATAAAACACAAAGAAAGGTACGTGCTGTTTTAATTTGTTGAGGAGAAATCGGAACTTTTTTAAATGAGAAAAGTAATTCCTTTGAAAATGAAATTTCAATGATCTTAATTCTTTTCCTCTGCCAACAAAGGCCTGTTTGTACTCATACCATTTCTTTTCTCTAACATTCCCATATGTGACAAGAATAGGAAGACAGGAAGCTTCATTTATCAGACTCCACGGTCAGCAGGGTTCCAGCTTGATTCTACCACTGAGATTCACTTAGACAAATTGTTCATTACATATGAATATCAGTTCTGTGCACTGTAGAGAATAAACATTCATCCCTTATCCGGGTTGTTCTGTGTCCTACCCAGGCTAGAAAGAGCCTCAATTCTGTAATGTTCTCTATATCATATGCATTGAGTAAAAGAGTTTTAACCTATTCAGAGTAATAAAACAGAGACATTTCAACTCCTGTCTTATTTTTGGAGACAGTAAAAAAAAAAAAAAAATCGGCCTCAAAGACAGAGAACGTGTGTATCAAGTTCAGTCTGTGTTTCAAACAATAGCCTTCAGTATCTCCCTAGAAACAGGACTGGTGACAAAAATAAAGGAATACAGAACTAAGTAAGGCAATGGAGATGGAAAATACTCATCAGCCAGAATTTCGCTTCTCTGATAATGTATTCAGAGTGAGTTTATGAATTAAATGCCATTTCTCTTTTCTAAATTATATCTTTATTTTCTTAGAAGCCACATATTCTGTTACATGAAACAAAACCTGTGCTTACTTAAAGAGCAAAACAATTAAATAGTTGAATTTGAGAGGAAGGTCTACTTTCCTATTTTGAAGCAAGTTTTCAATAGCGATGTTATTGGGTTGGCCAAGAAGTTCTTTTGGGTTTTTTGGCAGCATTGTACCAAAAACCTGAACGAACCTTTTGGACAGCCCAGTTTTTTTTTCTAAAATCCATACAGGATTTATGAAAATCATCTCTCTGAAAGATCTGAAGGATCAGTATTTTTGTCGACAGTAGACTGACTTTGTGCGCCAGGCTCAGATTCTCATCCTCCTCCTCTGATGCTGAAAATGCCTAAGGGCTCTCCAGTGACACGTGAAATGATCTTCCAACAACTGCCGCGATCCTGAAGGAACTTCCACCATATGACCCAACCTTTCAATCCGCTGGCATTATTCGTCACCATGAGTTATTTCTCTTTAACCAGTCTGGATTTCTTGCTATTGTCCGAAGAGGTTCTCAAATTCCCTACACTTTTTTTTTTTAAACATCTTTATTGGATTAATCTCTTACACTTTTTATCAGACGGATGTCCACACAGAACACACTTGACTCTTCTTTTCTGGGAATGCGGCCAGGAGCTGCCCCTCCACCAGTGGCCAGCGGCGCACTAAGATTTTTGTTTTTCTCCAAACAGAGGGTTATTCTGTCCCAAGGGGCAGGTATGGCTTTTACTTTAGAACTCTAGAGGAGTGTGCGGTGACTCACACACTGAGGAATGCCGCACGTATCTCCAGCACTACTGGACCTCCCAGATCATACCACCTTTTCTCAGAATACCGTGAACCACAGCTTGAACCCGCTACAGTACTCATTCTCCCTCTCTCTGGCTCTAGGCCCTACGTAAAACGTGAAGGCATCTGTTAATCTAATAAAAGGATCCCAGGAGTGCTTTTTTCTTAAAGCAGAGAGAGACTTTCTTCCGGCATCATTACAGGTAATGCATTGCACACGAGCTAACTGGCAGACGGTACAAGCCCCACCAGGCTGTAAGCAGATAAATCAGCAGAGAGAACTGCATGAAGTACAGCAAGAGGATAACCCTAAACTTCAAACACGAGACTGAAACTCACTTTACCGAAAACAAGCAAAGGAAAACAAGCAGTCACGTTTATATTTTAAGTGTCAGCGCTTAAGTGGAAAAGCATCAAAAGTATCAAATGATACGCCCAGTTAGCTGTGTAACACTTGACTGTTCGGCTGTTCCTTCCCTCCGTGGCCCAGCCTGTCCTATTTTATAAAGTTTAAAAGGTTCACATTTTCATCTTTGGGGATATTTTTAATATGTTCTTTCTATATTAATTTCTTAAACACACCAACATAACACTTAGCTAATATTCATCAGTTGTAAGCATTAAGACCAAAAACTTTCCCTTCCTACGGTTTAGGTCTGAGTAAAAAAGAAACCAAACATCTTAAAAAGTCAAATAGCGGAGCCAGTGCCAATTTTAAAAAAAAAAGCACGCCTATCCTCCCTTAGAGTTCTACTTCGATAACTATTAATATTTAACCAGTTAGCAAAACAGTTAACCCCGTTACCAGATTAACGGTGTCATTCCGATAGTCACTCTTCTGTGCATAGGATGTGTGGGAAAGATGAACTTCATATTTGATAAAGCAGAGTTGAAAGACCGTTTGCATGAAAGTGCGCCTCTCAACACCAGTTTAAGCTCAGAAAAATGAATATAGGCCTCTAGCAACTGATGTGAAATAGAAAATAGACTGAGGCTCAGGAAAAACGGAAGAGAAAGAGCTGCAGACATGGGACGTGAGTGGAAGGAGAGAAAAAAGAAGGACTGGGAACAGAAAAAGGGAGACCGCGAGTGCCAACAGCGGGAAAATCCCTCTCACAGAAGTATTCTTAAGTGAGACATGCGTGGCCCCCAAAATGCAAAGCTATTAACTAACTGCTTACCTCTGTCTTCTCAGCGGGAGTTGCAAGGTGCAACCACTTCCTCTTTACCTTAGAGGGGAACGTCCCAGCATGACCGAGACCCTGTAATTTTTACTATACGTTTTACTGATATGGCATTCCCCTGAATGTCCATGGAGTTCACTCCTACTTCCTGGAACATGTGCTGTGATAGAAGGCTTGGAATACTTGTATCTTCCTGATCACCGGGTCTAATTAGCATAATGTCATCCACAGAGTAGACCAGCGTGATGTTCTTTAGAATGCCACCTTGACTGTGGTCCCTATGTACTGTACTATGAAAGACAGCAGGCGAAGTAACACAGCTCTGGGGCAAGACAAGGAATGTGTGCTGCTGTTCTCACTATTTAGAGGCAAACTGTTCTTACTCTTCCCCAGTGGTGGGTAGAAAGAAGAAAGCAGTTGCCAGATAAAAAGGCCACATACAGAGAGCCAGAAGCTGTGTTGATACGTTCTGTTAAAATAACAGCACATCCGACACAGCGGCTGTGATGGGGCTACCAGCGCATTGAGAGAAGCAACCTGCCATTGGACCTGAGTGTGCCTGCCTGCCCTTGCTGAGCACGCCAAGGGGGCAAGGTCCTGACCACCCTCTACCTGAGACGTTTCTAGGGCTTGGGTTTCCAGTGAGCAACCTCGAGGGATGCGGTGATGTCTCGTGGTGGACATTATGTTCCCACATCTCTGAGTTCCTCAGCTGTGATGCAAACGCACTGTTTCTGCAGAGCGTAGCCATGTGATGGTTGCCTTCGCTGCGGATAACCCGTCCATGGCTGCATATACAACAGCTTGAGTCCCCGTATCCCGTATCCTTTCTTTAATTCTACGTGAAGGAAATTCTGGCATCTTTACTTCGTTTGCTTACGCAGAGCTATGTCTGGATTCCAGGGGCTCTCCCGGAACACCATTTGGATGAGTTCCCAGTGTCCTTGCAAAACACTGAATCCTAAATCATGGGTCAGTGTCCCTTGTGTGGTAAACAGAATAATGGCTCTCCAAAGATGTCCAAGTCCTAACCCTTGAAACTTGTGAACGTGGTACCTTACATGGAAAAGAGACTTTTTCGATTAATTTTAGACATTTGTGAAGGGGAGATTACCCAGGTGGATGCAATGTTATCACAAGGTCCTTTTAAGAGGGAGGCAGGAGGGTCAGATTCAGAACAGGAGAGGCTGGTATGACACTAGGAAGAAACTCCAAGGCCAGGGAAGTGGTCAACCTCCAGAAGCTGGAAAGGCAAGTAAATAGATTTTTCCCTAAAACCTCCAGAATGAACACAGCCCTGCTGAGCCATTTTAGACTTCTGACCTACAGAATACTCAGATAATACATACATATTTGTTATTCTGAAGCAAAGTATTTGTGGTTGTTATATCATCAGCAGTAAACTAACACATCTGTTCAGCCTTCCATTTAATATTTATCCTTCCCCTCTCAGCCTAATTCCCCGAGATCTACTGCCCTGTGTATTGTCCCACTTTCTGCCAGTAAACGTTGGCCAAATCTGACTTGCATTCTGGAGAAGTCTTGAATTTCTCTGCTAGGACTATACTACGACCTAGAGGCAAAGAGGAGAGGTGAGAATGGTTCTGCAGGAAAGTAAGCAGCATCTTGCTGGACGGTGGGATCACGGCACAGTCTCCATGGCAGGGGTAGGAGCTACTTCTGCTCAAGCGTTTAAAGCTATTTGGGGAGAAATATTTGGGGATTTACTCAAATATTCCTATCCTAAGTCTTAGGATCCCACCGTCCCTTTGAGAACCCCGAGTCGGGCAAAGTTTCAAACGGAGCCGATTTTGTGTCAAGGCCACCATCATAACGTGATCCTGAACTGATTTTTAGCTCAAGAGGTAAGACTACTTATTACAGCTGCCACAGAGGCTCTCTGGTTTCCAAATATGTCTTAAGTTGTCAATTACCTGCTCTGAACTCAAGCATCTGAAATATTTTCAGGATTTCATTTCTATTTCAGTGTCTTGTCTTTAAGCTATCATCCTTACCACCTTTAATTACATCAAAGCTAGACCACTGTCAACCAAAATAATACAGTATTACAAGTGAAGGTCAAATAGGAGCTGTGGAGTCTGCAGACTGTATTCCAAGCCACACTTCTCACGAAGCTGAACGGCTAATATTGATTAGGTAGCTGACCACTAGAATGCACCCAAAAGGCAAACCAGAGACCGGTAAGGGGACTTTCTGCGCTACTGTTCCTTCCTCAGCCACTCCAATGACTCATTTGGTTTAGGTCAGTCAGTTTTATAGTTTTTGCAGGACTGGAAGACTGCCATTTAAACTGCCCTAAATTTATCATTTTTTCACTCCAAATATATGCTGTAATCTTTCTTCTGATGGTTAGCAACTTAGAAGCGTACGGTGATGTAAGCTTAAGGGTGTGACAATACAGGTTTTTTTTTTTTCTAGAGTCCTCCTTATTATCAACGTTGGAGTGTTTTTCAGGGTCAGCATAGGAAGAGTGGGACTTTCGGGTGGAATCTGATTGCTAGGTAAGCTATGTAATGCTTTCTTGGGAAAGTAAGTCTGATGATTGGGGTAGACAGGCAAGCATTTTACCATCAAAGGTTGCTAAGTCATCTCGGTGTTCTCAGGGTTGCCAGTTGCTCATACAGCACATTTATAAAAATTGCTAAAAAGCATCCCTACCTCCAGACACTTTACTTCCATCTACAGGAAAATTTTCGTAATGCATTGTTCTTCTCATGACACTCTAACGCCATATTCCAGAAAAATTGTGATAATGAGTATATACATCTCTAGTGTGTACAATATGACTCATACTTAGATGTGGTGCCCTGTGCACTAGACACCTGAAGAATTCAGCATGCGTGTCCTCACAGAGTCCTAACTACTGGCTATATAGGTTCTTATAAAACTCTAATCTTACGTTGGTCTTAGGGGTTATGGTTTCAGTGGTATAAGACCAAGTTGATTAGTAGTAAGGTTTAATCTAAAATTTCACATAGTTTTCAGTTAATGAAATATAAGAGGCAAATCCAACGTTAAGTAAAATCCCTCTTCTTTCTTATAAAGTCAATTTATGGCATATTCACAGGGGATAAGTGATTGATGAATCACTAATAGTAAATGGATAATCTTAATAGAGAACCACTGAGACTGTCCTCTCAGTCTCTCTTAATAGAGAACCACTGAGACGCATCCTCTTTCTAGTCATGCAAAAACTCCAAGAGTTAGCCTGGAATAAGGGCCATCACAGTAGATTTAACCCTCTTAGACCACGGGCTCCTGAATTTTAATCCAAGGGAATATACGAAGATTTCATGTAAGCACGTGATGATATTTCAATTGAAGTAGTTATAAAGGACCTCAGTCATCAGTATTGAAAGATGATATTTATTCTGCATCACTGCAGTACTATTTCCAATGCTTTTAAATTTCTGTTTACTTTCATCACGATAAAAATAATTTCAAAATTCTTTACTTTCTTCTAGTGGATTCCTGGCATCTTCCACAGCAACTGCCGGTAAATTGAATTTGTAATTAAACTTTCCACAAAAAGCATTCCAGGCCTAGAAGACATCTCTGTTGAATGAAATCAAACAATTAAAGAAGAAATAATGCCAATTCTACTCAAACTCTTTAACATAATAGAAGATGAAGGACCATTTCATGAAAACACTATTACCCTGTCACTAAAACCAGACACAGACATCAAGAGACAATTTTCAGGCTGTATCTCTTATGAACATAGATCTAAAACCTTCAGTAAAATATTAAAAAACTGAATATTAAGGGACATACAGAGCAGTACAAAATGATCAAAAGTTCAACCTACAAAGAATACATAGCAGCCCTAAATATGTATTCAAACTGTAGCAGTGTAAAACATACAAAGCAAAAACTGACTAAAAAATAAATTCACAAGCAAAATTGGAGACATCGACTCCCCTACTTCAACAACAGAACAGGTAGAAAATCATCAAGGATACAGAAGAACTCAACAAGACCATCAACCAATTGACATTTACAGAAAACTCAACAACACCAGAATACAATTTTTTCAAGCACCCATAGAATATTCACCCATATAAATTATACCATGAATCACAAAATAAACCTAAGATTTTAAATGACTGAAATCATAGGTTGTCTGACCACAACGGCATCAACCTAGAAATCATTAACAAGAAAGACAGCAAAAACAAATCTCCAACACTTAGAAACTAAGAAACACACTTCTAAATAATCCATTGGTTAAAGAACACATCAATTCTTTGAATAAGTCTCATTCCTTTGGAAATAAAAAAATATTACAGTGAGTAGATAAAAATATAACATCTTAAAATGTGTGGAATGCAGCTAAAGCAATTCAGAGAGGAAAATGCATAGCACTAAATGCTTAAGGTAGAAAAGAAGAAATATAACAAATCAATCTAATTTCCTGCCACAAGACACTAGGAAAAGAAAAGCAAACCCAAAAGATGTGCAAGGAATAAAGATAAGATCAGAAATCAATGAACTTGTGAGCAGAAAAACAATAGAGAAGCCAATAAAAGAAATAACTTTGCAGTGGTGGTTAACACAAATCTACACATGTGATAAAATGACATAAAACTATATACACACGTTTTACTAATGTCAATTTCTTGATTTTAATATGGTACTATAATTACTTAACCAATGGAGAAAACCGGGCAAAGCATAAACAGAACATCTCTGTATCATCTTCAACTTCCTATGAATTTACAATTACTTTAAAATAATAATGTAAAAAAACGAATGCTCAGAAAATGACAAGTCACTTCACTAAAACAGAAATATGGGTGACAATTAAGCACGTGAAATGGTTCAACATCACTAGGCATTAGGAAAATGCAAATTAAAATTACCATGCCTTTTGTTTCTACATATCTTTCATAATAGCTAAAATTTTTAAAAATATATATATACAAACTAACAATAATGGACTCTGGCCAGAAAGCAGAGCAACTGGAACTCTCATTCATCACTGGTGCAAATGCAAAATGGCGCAGTCACTTGGGAAAACAGTTTGGCAACTTCTTATAAACTTAATCATTCACTATCCTGAAACTCAGCAATCCCAGTCCCAGGTATTTACTCAGGTCAGCTGAAGATGTATGTTCCCACAAAGACACGTACTTGAATGTTTAATAGTATCTCTATGCATCATTAGCAAAACTTGGAAACAAACCAAATACCTTTTAAACTGGTGAATGGATAAACATACCAACAACCATCACTGCAGTGGAGTGCTGGTCAGCAATAAAAAGGAATGAGCTGGTGATTTATACAACAAAATGAATAAATCTCAGATTAATTATGCTAATTGTAAAAGCTCAAAACGCTACATACTGTATCCTATTTATATGACCCTGGAGGACAGAAAAATCTCTAGGGAGAAAGAAACAGTCACCGCAAGGGGTAGGGCACGTGTAGGAAATGACTGCAAAAGGGAGACAGGGAGTTTAAGATGAAGGAACGGCTCTACATTTTTGTTGTGTTGGTATTACAGGTCTTTATGTCAAATATGGTGGTTTATGTCAAAAATGTTGGTATTATAGGTCTTTATGACAAAACCCATAGAACTCTACACCTGAAAGGGTAAATTTTACTGTATGTGAATTATACCGCAGTATTAAATAGGAATGAAAAGAGAATGGCTAATAGGAAACACAAATTAAGACGATAGATTTAAGTTTAAATATACCCCTTATCCCCAAAATACATATTTAACCTGATCTTTTAAAAGAAAATCTCAGATTGGATAAAATTATAAAGTCATTAAATACTCTTAAATCAGATACATATGTAAAAGATAATGGCTCAAAGAGTCTAAAAGGATGGAAATAATGTGTCATACAAATACTTAGCAAGAAAAAAAGGTTTAATAATATCAGAATAAGTAGATTATAATGCAAAAATTGAAAACAAAATGCAAAAGTATCATTTACTTTCACAGGGGACTTTTAAATGTATCTTAAAGTCTGATAATAGAAAACAATAACATTTGTTGCATCTGATTTTATTGGCACATAGTAGTCTTCTATGTGTTAATTAATCAAGGAAGCCATTAGGCTGAGATGGCGCTAATGCCACAGCAGCCTACAGAAGCAAACCAAAATCTAAGCCTGTAAATGCCTCAAGGTTACAAAACCAAAACCTAAGGACAACCAATCACAAACAGCCAACTACACTTTAAGCCACCGCCAGTCGGTAATGTCTTTACTTTGCTTCCCCCTTTTCTGTATGAAAGTCTGACCCTGAGCTCTTGTCCGCAGAGACCCTAACCACTTCCAGTTCGGCATTGCCCGATTCAAAACCATTGTTGCTCAAACTCTTAGAAATTTTAATATGCCTCGATGTATATTTTAAAATATATTTGAAATATTTTAACTGAAATAAGCATAAAAAGCAAATAAGTACAAGATACAGTAAAGCTCTAGAAATTTTTAACCTGGAGAAAATTCCTAGGAGGTCAGCTCTACCCTTTAATTTCTTTGTCCACTTCTGGTCATCACAGTCTCATTTGAGTATCCCCTTTTATGGCTATGCACACCTTATACACACATGCATCCCACACATCTAAAATTTATATTCACAATAACTAAGGTTTTATTGAGAAAGCTATCAGCAAAGAGTGTGGGTACTCAGTATCATACTTTTTCTCTAGCAACAAGTTAACAGTCCCCTGGTATTAATTAATAGCAGCAAGGGATGGGTAGGGAATTTTAAAAGGCAAAATAAAAGTGATCACTGAATAATGAGCTATCGTTAGATACCTGGGGCCATAGGCAGCACTAAAATAGAACAAATAAACAGTCAACAGGAGATTCAGACAGTGATTTGAATTAGAAAAATAACGGGTGTGTCCTTTGTAAAAGCATGAGATGTAGTCATTCAAGTCTGAGGGCTGAGCATATTTTTATGCCAGATCTGCATATCATGGACAAGTCTGTTTAGACAGTAAGGTATCGACTGGAATTTATTGTACCTCTTGATATCTGGGAGCAACCCGTTCATTTGCCTGGCTGAAGTTTTGCTCCCACACACTAACTAAGGTAGGAAGACTTGCAATCTCCCAGAAATATGGCCAGACGACTGCCACTGTATCCCCCTTGATGAGAAAGTACAAAATAAATGAAGGCAAGTAATTGGTGTGAAAATGTCTTCAAAAAAAAAAAAAAATCCATGCGTAGGAAATATTTTGAGAGGTGCGAGGAGAATAGGGTACTATGGAGTATTCCCTGAAAAGATTTCACGGAGTCGCTGGGCCGCCAGACTGTAGAGCAGCAGCTACGCATAGTCGATGCTTAAGCAAAGTTTTTAAACGAAGGCGTGAAAGACGGGATTCGTTCCCCTGCCGAAGGCAGATAATGCCAGTATGTTTGAAACGCTGAGAAAAGCAAGAGGTCCAAGTTGCCTTCTCTAACCACTGTTCCCTCAAAGGCATCAGACAAAGGGAGAACCCGGGCTGTCAGATGTATGTCACGAGGCTCTGAATACAAGAGATGAGCTAAGGTTTGGACCCCTGGTAAGAAACCAGTCCGCTCTCGAAGGGTGATTTACCGGGTTTGTTTCTAGATTAGCTTGACTGAAAGACCCAGGAGTCCACAGTAGATGGTGAGGAGTGAGGGCTGGGGTCGAGGTGGGGAGTTTAATCTAAAGGTTCATTTAGGTTCCGGGCTGGAACTTCCTTGAGCGGCCGGTGATGCCGTGCAGAAAGTGGCTGTGTAGACAGGAGCATGGTACACATTCTGGGCAGAGAGTAGCAGAGCCGGATGACACGTGGCCCGAGGGAGAAAGTAAGGGCAAGTTTTTTCATAACTTTTCAATTCTAGTGCAACTCAAGATTATTTTCTGCACTTTTCTGTTGTTAAACGATAGGAGCTCGAGCAAAATTCAGTTTAAATCGGGCAGCACCAAACAGGAAGTAGTTAGCAACGCTCCACCCACAGGAACTTGGAGAGACTTTTATAGAGAAAACAAAACAGGAAGCAAAGTAAGGACATTACTGATTGGCTGTAGCTTAAAGCCTAATTGGCCGTGATTGGTTATCCTCTGGTTTCCATTTTGTAAGCTTGAGGCATTTTTAGGCTTAGATTTCAGTTTTCTTCCACAGCTGCCATGGCACTGAGTCTAAAGGCTTCACTGAATTATTTTAACTATTATGATAGAACTTTTTATGCTTTCAATTGATTCATTAGAAATAAATGTCGAACTCCTACTTTATGTTATGCATTACTCTTTATGCTAAGACATAAAACAATGGACAAATAAAATCTGTGCTCTCAGGACTTATATTTGCATGGGGAAAGGAGGGGAAGCAGATAATGGACAAGAAAATCAATTTTACATATATGTGTGTCTATATATATATGTATATAAGTACAACATGGTATGTAAAGGGGGACAAGCGGAAAAGAAAAGGTTAGCAATTGGATTTGACTGCAGTTTTATGACAAGTGATCAGAGAAAGACTCACCAATAAAGTAATTAAGAAGTCATTAGCAGAGGTATTTAAGTCATGAAACTGGATGAAATAACCCAAGAAGTGTATAAAAAAGAACAAATTTAATTTTTAACTTTTTTCTTTTTATACTTACTTCAAGAGATTTCTGCTCTTTGCAACCAAACAAGTCTGAATTAAAAGAAGAATTGTTATGGGAAGTAGTCAGAAGTCCCTGACGCCACTTTGTTCCCAATTCTGGATCTTAGAATGAATGCCCAGCTATGTTTTGCCTCTCTCCTTTCATTAACTCCCCTTTATTTGAATTAGAGTGGTTGGGTTTCCTTCAACTATCACCCTTTCTGAAAGAAACTTAATAATAAATTTGGCTTCAAACAACACTGTACTTTCTTAAAAACTCTTTGTGGGGGGCTTTCCTGGTGGCGCAGTGGTTGAGAATCTGCCTGCTAATGCAGGGAACATGGGTTCGAGCCCTGGTCTGGGAAGATCCCACATGCCGCGGAGCAACTAGGCCCGTGAGCCACAACTACTGAACCTGCGTGTCTGGAGCCTGTGCTCCGCAACAAGAGAGGCCGCGATAGTGAGAGGCCCCCGCTTGCCACAACTAGACAAAGCCCTCGCACAGAAACGAAGACCCAACACAGCCAAAAATAAATAAATAAAATATTAATTCTTTGAGCAAAAAAAACAAACAAACAAACAAACAAAAACTCTTTGTTGGCTTCCCTGGTGGCGCAGTGGTTGAGAATCTGCCTGCCAATGCAGGGGACACAGGTTCGAGCCCTGGTCTGGGAGGATCCCACATGCCGCGGAGCAACTAGGCCCGTGAGCCACAACTACTGAGCCTGCGCGTCTGGAGCTTGTGCTACGCAACAAGAGAGGCCGGGACAGTGAGAGGCCCGCGCACTGCGATGAAGAGTGGCCCCCGCTCGCCGCAACTAGAGAAAGGCCTCGCACAGAAACGAAGACCCAACACAGCCAAAAATAAATTAATTAATTAATTAAAAAAAAAAAAACCTCTTTGTATCCCTCTGCACAATTAGAATGAACAGAAATATTGCCATTTGGCTGGGTCCCTAAAACTAGTTTTGCAGTAATTTAATTCTGATCTTCTTTAAAAATGATTAAGGCAGAGATGATAATAAGTCATTACAAATAAATTATTTCCTTAAGTAGTAAAATATATAATAATGTCTACTTTCAGTCTGTAGAAAATGATGTTAGAGCAAGCAGGATGTCGGCCATACTCTTAACAACCTTCTGTACTGGCTGACTGAAGAATTCTCTGGAGACCGTCTGTCAAATATATCAAACAAATGACACTCAGAAATTGTTGCCTGCTGTAGCTGAAGCCTTCCGATATATTTTTCTAGTACTCTGTAGAATCAGAGACCTTTCTGTGTCCAACCAAAATTTTTTTTCCCCTTCATTAAAAAATTTAGTTCTGGTTTGTTTATTCTTGAAACAGACAAAATAATACTCCTTACTTTGTTGAACCGTTAATGATTTTCCCCCAAAGGCTGAAAAGTAGATGGCCGGGATAATGAGCAAAAACTCGAATCCACTTCGATTTTATTTTTTCTCTAAAATATTAGGCATATTTTTCACCTGTTCAATGTGATAATTTTGACTGTTATTTTGATGCAGCAAAAATCTGAATTCCAGGCTAATAATAAGTTCTATTGACTTGTCACTTTAAATAGACCACTGTGCTAGAGAGTTATAAAGACTCTCGCAGGAGGGGAGGTTAACACTATACTAGCGACTCAGCCCTAGGTAAGCCTAAAATCTGATACTTGTGCAACTGTGAGATCACACTGAAGTACCAGAGATGTATCAGTATAATGTTGACAGACTGTAGAAGGAGAGGGCCACGTGGCCTGGAGAATTCATGGAAAGCTTCTCAAAGGAGAAAAGTCTAATAGGGGCCTTTTTAGAGGTTATGAAAAAAAAATTGTTCTGATTCCCTTTAATGTTCCATTTAACGAACATTTACTGAGTATCCACCATGCAGAAAGTATCTTGCAACATCACAGGAAAGCACAGACTTCATAAACTCGAATAAGACCTTGCCTCTGACCTCAAATGATGGCAGAACTCCTGGGAGTAGGAACCACTCTTTATGCAAAGACCAGGTAGACGAAGAAGGAGGGCCATAAGCTTCAACGGAATTAGTCTCAGGTTTCCTTCCTAAAGCATTTTTATTAAGGGACCGCTTCCTTTAAAATCTGTTCTAATGATGCTGTTGATGAGAGAAAACTGTATGGCATTTACTAATAAGGCCAATGGGAGGGACCAATTTTTAAGCCTGTTCCCCCCCACCACCTCCCCAAATTAGACAAAAAACCTAAGTGGTGAAATACAGAGAAAATGTTAAGTGAGCTATTGTACATACAATGGATTAACACGCTTTCATTTTTTATTGTACTATGCCCATCCTATAGCAACACAGGAGTATAAACACAGACATATCAATATTGACTGTTATCAGGAGGGACAGGAAACCAGACAGACAACACTTGCGTAAACCAAACAAAACCTACTTATCTACATCATATAGAAATAGTTTGGCCCTGTAAAGATACCCAGCAGAAAGTTTCACAGTTTTTTTTAGGACGATGCAAACTTCCTGGGCCCCCAGATCTCACCAGTTGGGCACAGGGAATGGATGACAATATCTAGACTGAAAATGTTACATCAGAAATTCTCAATGAGATATCATAATGCTAAAGATCTGTATGATTTTGTAAAGTATTTTTCATAATCTCTTAAATTCTTCGAACTTCCCTAGATGTGAGAAATTAGGGAAACAAAGAATTGGGAGAATTTTGTCAACTTTGCATTTGTTTTTGGAGAAACAATCATTTAAACAGAACATGTCTGTTTCTAATGATCTGATAACGCTGCCCCGAAGGACAAGAAAGACAAGTTTCCAAAAGCAAGTGCGTAATTCAGGTGGTTATGGTATCTGAAAATTACTGAGGAGCATTTTATCCTGGGATAGCTATATGGCTAATTTTGATACGGCAAAAATAAAAACATAACATTTAATTTTTCAGCATCCATGTACGCTTAGGTAAAAGAAGGTAAAAAGAAATCATTGATGTAGGTTTCTAAGAGACATCCAAAACATTTAGAACTGCTCAGAATGTTTCTGTGTAACATTCTGATATTCTATTAATGACATTTTTCTAAGTCTGAGATTTGTATAGTCTATCCTTTAGCTTTCTGTTTAGTTCATTTCCTAAGATGTTAAGTCCAGTGGGCAGGTTCAATTATATTTAGTTCCCAATGTACAAGAAAATTCTCTAATTCAAAAGGATTGGCAATGCTTGTTTCAAAGCTGGAAATCAATATGTAATTTAATCATTTATTTTCAGATTGATTAGTTGTCTACTGGAACAGTCAACAAAAGATGGCTAATTACAAAAGATTGAGATAGAAAGGGTGCTATTTACACATAAATAGTGTTTCCAAAATGGGAAATCCAGGGGAAAAAAAAATCACAGGGCTTAAAAGAGGACTGGGGAGGACTGAATCAAGTCCTCCCCCCTTCATTGTGAAAGTTATGATTTTAAAAAAAAATTGCTCGCTACCTTAGCAGGAAAAGGTACTTGGACAGAGGTAAACAGCTGCAGCACAAGGATTTTTATTCTGCTGAGCCCCCTGTGGTTTAAGGGTAGGAGGCAGAGACTTGAGGAAACGCCGTTTGTGTTTGGAATGCGGATACTAACAGCCTTTCTTGGTGTGCAAGGGCCGGGAGTAGTTGGATTTCATGTTGATCCTGGGGAATCTTGAGAAAGAACTGAGGAAAAGGTATGAAGTCTGGTACTGAAGTAGAGATGCCGGCAGACGGCCAGTGGATGGCGGGGGAAGATGGCTCCAAGCCAGGCACTTCCCTTGGAGGGAACTCAACCCTCACCTGCATCTCGGCAAGCAGGCTTGCACCTGGAGAGAAGGCAGGATCGTGGGCGAAAGAAAGCTCTAGTTCAGATTCCACATATAAATGATATCATATGATATTTGTCTTTCTCTGACTTACTTCACTCAGTATGATCATTTCTAGGTCCATCCATGCTGCTGCAAATGGCATTATCTCATTCTTTTTAATGGCTGAGTAATATTCCATTGTACAACTAATAAGGACCCCACTGTATAGCACAGGGAACTCTACTCGATACTCTGTTATGGCCTATATGGGAAAAGAATCTAAAAAGAGTGGATATATGTATTCACTTTGCTGTTTACTTGAAACTAACACAACACTGTAAATCAACTATGCTCCAATAAAAATTTAAAAACAACAAAAAAGAAAGCTCTAGTTCATGACCTGGTCCCCACCCTGAGAAGCATGCTCTCTGCAACCCGACTTCATGTAACAGCGATGTTCTCTGCCCACTGTGACACACGACCACAGTGCTGCAATTCCCATCACAACAAAAAGCAGATTTACATCTCTATCAGGAATCACGGTGTGAACAGGGCAAAGAGCAGAGCTCCACCTGCTTGAGAGCAACTGAGTGCATCTGTCAGCGATGGGGCTGCAGAGCCTGGTGTACGTAGCCTCGGGGGTGAGGGAAGGAAGTGTGTCTGGTGTCATCGTCCAGTCTAACCTTTTGGAGTTGGGATGAACTTTGTGGGAGGTCCTACTCCATTTCTTCCCAGACAAGCATAACACAGTGTTCTTCTTAATTCTCCAGAATTCCGTACAGTAGCGGTGCAGCTAGAGTTATCCTATTGCACAGACTTTGGGTGGTTTGTCACCTCTTCATAACCCCCCATCCTAGTTATTGGGCCCTAAGGGTCAGCCAGTCTAGATTCGTCCGAAAGGGAAAATCATACAACCGAAGTTTTTAACAAATGGTGAATCTGCACAATTCTCCATGTTTTGTTTCCTTGTCGGTTTTTGTCACCTGTGCACATAAAGCTTCATGCATAGATTTACACCAGAGAAATTCACAAGGCCCTTGTGCATATAGATCAGTTTTTAAATCTGTATGGCTATTCAGCTATTCAAGAGCTATTTAGCCCTTTTAATGTAAATGTGGTTAGTGAAATTGAGGAATGAAATTATTTTATTTAATATAAATAGCCCCATGTGACTATTGGCTACTGTTTACACAACATAGGTCTATAAGGTAATAGGAAAAATGATTATTTTATTTAAATCTGTAACTTAAGATTCTCATTTTTGTCAGTATAAAATGTCTTCCCCACCAAGCTACCAATGAGAGGCTAGCTTACAGTTACAGCAAACTGCTAAGTGTTGTGATACACAAAATTCTCCACTAGGTGCTGGTATCTCCTCTCCTACTGAGCGACTGGTAAAAAAAGGAAAAAAAGAATGGCCCCTGATGCAGGCAGAAGAATAAGCAAACAGTAATGATTTAAGGCCATTCTTTCTGGAAAATATTAGCCTCTGATTAATTGTGAGTTGGCTAAGTCACAACCCAAGACCCCCAAAAGTGTCATTTAGCCACTTTGAAGCAATTTATTACTTATCCAAGTGGTGAAATATTTTTATCAAATACTGGAAAGGATGGGGAGTTAGATAATATTGGTAGATTTTGTTTTGTTCTTTTCCTGTACTTTAACTTTTGTTCACATAAATTAAAGTTATCATCTACAACTATCTGAAGTTTTCTTCTAGTCTCTAATAAATGCTGATGGAGACAGATGTGTCAATAATATGCACATTCTACTGTTTTGATGAGCAACTTTCTTCTCCATGACAGCTAATGTTGACCACTTTAAAAATTATGACTCTACATCTTAAATTTATGTTTGCATTGTTCTTTGCAGAGTGCAAAATGTGATCTCCACTTTTAGCATCAGGACCATTTCTGATGGATGTAAATGGTGGCCAACGGAATGCGACTCAGAAGGAAAGATTGACAGTCGACATGAGTTCTCTGATTTACGGAGTATTTCACTCTCCCGAATCAACTTGAAGAAAAAGAAGCACTTAGCACTTAAGATATTATCAATGACAACCTGCCATTTTCTATGTGGGTTAAAGTAGTGCGAAGGTAGTTTCATGCCTGAGTCACACATACTCCTGACATCCTACTGGTAGGCATAGGTGAGGACGTATATTACATTTCAGGATTTGTTCAATTTTAGTTGATGAACAACAGATTATGAGACTAGCTTTAACGAGTACTGTTTTGCCTTATCCACGCCACCCAATTTGGAAACAGTAGTCTAAAATATGTCATTTCGAGGGCACAAGAATTACTGGCACTCTTGCATGTAAGGTAGCAAAGAGCTTTCTCCCTCTCTATGCAGTAAAAAAAAAGAACACATTGGTGAAAAATCCAGGATAAATCACATGTACTTGCCTTTTACCTTCAGTGCTTCTTATGTTTGTAATGGGCAGTAGCAACATTATAAAAACTTCATGAAAAGACCGTGGATGACTTCTGAATGGAATCACCTGTGAAATCAATCTTTACACGCGCCAGTCCCCAATCCTATTTAGTTGCACTTAAACCTACATCTTGTAGTTACTTAAAAATGTATTTTTTTAAAGAAAAAAAAAATGCTGCTACTTTCAACTCATACAAAATTGGAGGAAATTTTCCAAGAGTTTGTTTCAAATATGTACATATTTAGAAATAATGTTTATGAGCATTATTATTATGAGCATGTATGATTATGAGCATGTATGATTCTTATCAGATCTGTTTTACTCTTCAATGGTAAGTTATAGCTGTGATATTGGGTACTTTACAAAAGGACACTCACCTTTCTACAAACTCCACTATGTGAGGAAAATCACTTCCCCACTGCTGTGGACAGAACCGTGTCTCCCAAAATTCATGTTGAATCCTTAATCCCTAATGTGACTGTATTTGGAGATGGGGCTTTTAAAAAGGAAATTTAAGTTAAATGAAGCCATAAGGGTGAAGGGCCCTAATCCAATAGAAGTGGATAAGAAGAGAGCACAAGTACACACCTTCTACAAGCTGGGAAAAAAGCCTTCACCAGAATCCGACCACACTGGCAACCTGATCTTGGATTTCCAGCCTCCAGATCAACCACTACAGTATTTTGTAAAAATAAAGCGACTTATTGCTCATAAGAGTAAGATAAAACATGTCAGATGTCCTCAGTATACATGCATATGAGTGAATGGTACCCTACGCAGTTATATAGCATACAGTGTAAAATGGCAAGCCAAGATGGGGTTATCCTTCTAGAAACAAAGACTGGTAGAAGACATGAAACAAACTCAGGATCATGAACGAAACAGATTCTATAAATATCGGTCTCTAGCATTACACACTGAACAGATTGAGTATATGTAACACCAATATCCAACTGAGTGCAAAATTTGCTACTCAGAGTAAAAATTACTCAGCGAATGAAAATCATACACACCATATTGTGAGTGTACATGAAAGTCGAATTTGTAGATCTACAATGTTCATGTATCTAAACATCTAGAAAATCCAAAACATTCATCTGGCAAGAATATCACCTAAGGGTTTCACGTTAGCATATTTCACTTAGAAATTTAACAACACTACCGCTTACTTGGAAGATAAATACAAACAAATGATTTTTACCTCGGTATTCAATAACTTCTAAAGATCCTTAATCTTAATTGATGAATTCATTTTTTAGTTAAACAGCCACTGTGTGGCATTATTTATTAGTACAGTTCATACTGTAAATCTTATCCTCAATCACTGTCAAACAGATAAGATTAAAGACGTCCGAAAAAAATCTGTCTGTGACCTGAGGGAGCTACTGTTCCAGACTGAAAGCATCACTGACACAGGGTCCTGTGAGAGGCGCTTCCCCCTGCCCTGCCCTGGAATGTTGGTGGCCACATGGTTCCAGCCTCCCCTGTATCTTCTCACTCCCCCCCTTCCCATATCACCATGACATAGAGACTCCCCTATGGGCATCGCTAAGTTTTCTCTTCCTTCCAGGATTCAGAAGGCCAGTTCTCATGCTGACCAAAAATGCAGCATTTCATAGAAATAGTAATTCCAAACTGTTCCATATCAAACTCATTAACTTCCTCTTGTCTCAAAACAGCGTTCTGTTTTTTCCAGTAGAGGAGACCTGACGACCAAACAAGATAAATGACTTTGGCAGCATCATCTCTGGTTTTCTGCCTTTTATTCTTCCACAATTCAATTCTGAAAACTCTCCTTTTCATTCCCTTTGTTCCATCCCTGAGTACACTTGACCAACTTTAAACTTTTATCTTCAGTAAATCTTCCTACCTGTAACCAATTGTCCTGTTAAACAACTGAGTGTTTTCCAAGTTTTTGCAGTATTACCTTTCCACTTTCAAATGCTCAATGCCAGACGCTTACAACTTTTTAGCGTGGCATTTAACGAATTCTTCCATCCAACATTATTCCAAGGTTTTAATATTGTCTCCTGTTTCCACCTACTCCATCCCTATCCAATAAACCTGGTGCTTGTTCATTCCAAATATGTGCCTGTGCTTGTACTGTTTTAGAAATGCCTGTCCCCTTGTCTGTGAAACCTCTTCTCTAGCCCCCAAACACATGTGATTCCAGGGCACAAAAGAGTTGACAGACATCACATGCTCTCAGATCACAGTAGCTGGTATATGTAGCTGGTACTCTAACCGGATTGGGAATTTTTAAGTATCCTATTTTAGTTTCTTTCCCCCAATTCCTAATGCATGACTTAACGCAAGGCAAATGCTTTTTAAGCATGTGTTAAAATGATTTTAATTTAATTTAACATCAAACAATTTTGAGTTCTAAAAAAGAACAATCCATGTATTTGCAACCACTCCCTAACTTCCCAAATTCTGTATAAATATTTTTGGCTTTATTTTTGCATCTCACTGCACTGGCCTAATCGTTAAGCCTTTTAAGTTAAATATTCTCAAAGACTAGTCATGGATATGCGTTGCTATGGTAACGTGGTCCTGCCAATATCTAGTGCTCTTAAAACTTCATGAGTTTTCTGAATGTAAGAACCCTGGAATAAGCATAACCTTTACACTTTAGGTGCAACTATATAATTTTGAAAGTTATGTCTAAAGGAAAAAATAAAGATAAACTCATTCACGTAAGGATAGTATTCTATGTAAGAAGCTTAGGGCCCATAGGTATCATGGGACCGCTGAGCCTGCGCGTCCGGAGCCTGTGCTCCGCAACGGGAGAGGCCACAACAGTGAGAGGCCCGCGTACCGCAAAAAAATAATAATTAAAAAAATAAAAATAAAGACCTAACTTAAGAAATCTAATATTGTACATTTCAAAGGTCTTTAACATAATTACACTTGATTATTCATACTTTTATTTAGTTGAGTGTATCTCTGTAACTATGTTTTTTAAGTCAGTGAATTCACCCAAAATATGTCTCATGAATGCTTTATTTCAAGGCTATTTTATTCTCAGGGACATACAATTTTAAGCTGCTATATAGCAATGCCTCCAGATAACAAGATAAAGAATTAACAATCTATTTAAATAAAGATTGTGCTTATGAGTGGTTAAAGATATTGTTATTCATAAACATGCTAAATTTTGGGTTTTTTCTTACATTTTAGAGTTTTGTTTAGATTATATTAACAGTAAAAGAACTCAATATATCTTGGAAAATGCAACAGATTTTTCCCATAGACATAATACCTCACATAAAATTATGAAGTAACAATATAAACTCAATAAAAGATTTTTCTTTGTATTCATCCATTCTAATGAGCGAGTGGCAGTCATACATTGCTTTCTCATTACCCTATGGCTTTGGTCATAAACTCCTGTTTTCAAGTGCAGAAGACAGTAGCAACTGGCCACATCAATCTATATGTGATTGAATTACTGCTCATTTTCCCCTAAGTAGTTGTTACAGGAAACTGCCGGTTTCATGAAGGAAGCTCAGAAGTTGCATAAGCTAAGGGAAACAGTGATTTTGTGCTGTCTGTTACAAGCTGGTTTGCAATGGTCAACGAGCTGACCCATTAGAGAGCAAAGAAAAGAGATCTGTCCCGTATGCACGGAAGTTACTCAGCTTCTTCTCTAAGGACAAATCACTGTGTAGCCGAGTTAAAGGATCTACAGCCAAAATGGTTTTTATCAATAAAAAGTATACTAAGTCACTAATTCAAATTTTCATACACTCCTTCCTTGAAAAATGTAAAGAAAAAATACTTCATAATTACAGATTATTTAGAATCCTGAACAAGCACCTTCACTGAGTACCAAAGGCTTGAAATTTATCCTTACAAAACTACATTTGGACAAATCTCAACTCTCCTCAAATCGTTTTTCCCCTTATAGGGATCATTAATGTCTCACTTTGCTGTCCACCTCTGTATCTGTATCTCTATCTTTATACCTATACCTATGTGTGTACCTACATCTAAATCCATACCATTTCTCTGCGTACATGCATATGTATTTATTTGAAAACATAGTTTGAAATATACATGATCTGAAAATACATTTAATAAACCGTGTCAGAAGCTTCTCATGAATAGTTTATGAAACACCAAATCATTATTATAAAGGTTTATAAAATTATAAAACGAAGACTTTTAAAATATAACGCTTTTTAAACACACCTGCGTGCTGTAATAGTTTACACTAACAATCCATTTAGCTAGAAACCAGTCTCTCAGATAAGGCCAAGCTGGAAAATATCCATGGAGAGAAGGCGTTCAGTTCAAACGGTTGCTGCTGTGGAAGAGCAAAAGCTAAGAGAAGACCACATCCAGCGCTGCGATGACCAAAACTAAAGCAGACGTATGAGGCAAAGTACTTACGGAAGTGGCAGGGGCTACCCTGCAATCCTCCTCAAAGCAACCAGGCATATTTAGAGATTCAGTCTGGTAGTCATCTGGCTGGAAGTTAAATTACTCATCTTACAGCATCCTCCCAGCTCATTCTCTACATTACATGTCGGAGATCAGTATCTACTAGTTAACATCATCCAGACTTAGTCTAGTCCTCTGATTCAGACATCTTGGGCATTTTTTTCAGTTGTTCTCTAAAGAATGCTCCTTTTTTTGTTTGTTTTTTGTACGCGGGCCTCTCACTGTTGTGGCCTCTCCCGTTGCGGAACACAGGCTCCGGACGCACAGGCTCAGCGGCCATGGCTCACGGGCCCAGCCGCTCCATGGCATGTGGGATCCTCCCGGACCAGGGCACGAACCCGTGTCCCCTGCATCGGCAGGCGGACTCCCAACCCCTGCGCCACCAGGGAAGCCCAGAATGCTCCTTTTTATCAGGGTCAGAGAACATGTGACAGATTTTCTGTAACAGCAACCAAGCAGATTCTTAACCAAGACACTTTGGCAATTATAACTAAGTATTTACCATTAGCTAATACCAACACAAAGGTATTTCACAGGAAGATGGTTAAATGGAATGAACCTAGAAGCTTTCTATGCTCTGCTTTCACTTTCAACTTTTCAAAGCAGGTAAGCAAACCAAAAGCCGGAGTATCACCCTACCCCCACGAGCTCAAGCCCAGTTATAAATAAATATTGAAAATATACTTTGGCCTAGTGTAGATTTATTCATTGACCCTTGTGAAGACTCATCCATATAGAATAATGATATCACTGGCTTGATGCGTGTAGATATCAGCAAGTTATCTTTCTACTAAGGAATCCCTCAAGAGAACACTGCCACTACCATCAAGAGCTTATAACACCAGTGAAGTCACTGCTTGGTTTTGACAAAATCACCTGCTTAAATTCTTCAACACCTAATTAATGCCTTTGATCAATGCCATTTTACTGTACTAGTGCATCATTCCACAAATGCTAATGATACATTAAATGCGCCTGATCGATATTAACGTAGTGAGTTGTAATCTATTTCAACTAAAAGTAATGGTATTATTTTAAGGCTTTACAGCTCTATATCCACGGCTTCATGGATTGCACTGTGTGATCTGCGAGATTCTCTGTCTTTCACAAACACTGCCAAGAGCTGCACTCAGAGAACAAAACTCATTATATCATCAAAAATACGTGGTTTGAAAATGCCGATACTTTTACCCTTAAAAATCACTATTTGGAAGACAAAGCAGAGTATCTGAAGGAGGAGTGTGACCTGTGACTTAAGAAGACTTTGCCTTTTTTAAAGGAGATGGTTTGGGCACTGGATGCGAAAGATCACAGAGGAGTGAGCAGGTCCGTTTGAACGAGGAATCTCAGATCCCCTGGGAAGGGAAATTATGAATGCCTTATTTCTGAGGTTCAAAGTCAGCGAAGCCTTTCAGAATAGATCTGGTGGCACAAATCACAGACCAATGGCTGAGAAGAAATGGGGTTGACATGATACAATCACTGTGAGAAGACAAGCTTGCCTGCCCTGCAATGAATGAGAATGGGTGGCGGAGCACAGTGGTTTGGGGAGATCCGATAAAGCAAACGTTGAACCTGTTTCCGCTGGATCCCTGCGATGGCAGGCTTGCCCCTGAGCCCGGCTCCACCTGTGCTCCTAGACTGAAGCATGGTGGGCTGGTGGGAGACACGGAAAGGTCATCTGCCCTTGCCTTTGAAAACAAACGCTGCTTTGGGATGGCTACGTACCAGTGAGAGACAAAGCCCTAGGCATCATTTTACTAGAACAAGTTGTGAACAATCTTTTCAGTATTTCCAGGTTTCCAGGAAACCACAGCAAAGTGGCAACAAGAAGTTTTTGTCACTTGTGATAGATTCTCCCAACCTCAAAGACGGCTGGCTTCTCAGAGCTCTAATGTCGGTGGTTCAAATGGAAACAGGACTGTCCTTAAAAAAACAGAAGATAACAACACATTCCTAGGCGAAAAATGCTGGACTCCCTTCTAATACAGTAGGGAGGGCCTAAATTGTCCTTGAATTATGGACACTTTTTGCAAATGTAAATTATAAAGCAAAGTGCTCCAGTTAAATGGATCAATCTACTGCCTGACCTAAACCCTCGCCCAGGGAGTAACTAAGATGTACCACAGTGAGTCCCATCTAAGATACAGACCGACTTCTCTTTCCTCGCCTGTATACCAACAACCCAGTGTCCTCCAATAAGCAAGATCAATTATCCCAGGCAGTAGAACGACTTCCTCCTCTGCTTATCTGCTCAGCCATGTGAGGGGCCCAAAATGGCTGGGAAGCTGTTTCAACTTCCAGTTCAGCAGAACCACGGCTCTGTTCTTGGGTAACAACACGTGTCCCTTGAGCAACAGGACCTTCAAGCTGCTGAGGCCAGAGTTGCTACTACAAGGAGGAAAAGGTCCTCCCGATTTAATAGTGACAAGGGCCACTTCCACTCTTCCCCCCCCCCCACCCCGCATCTGTGAGTTCTGATTACAGGAAGGGAAAGCGGGAGGGAGATGGGGAAGGGGGGAAGGGAGAGAGAGGGAGAGAAGCAATAAAATCCAGTCTTTTCGTAGCCTAATCCCATGATTTATGCTGTGCAAACCCACCACGCAAATCCAATAGGTAGGAGGAATTTACCATGTCCAGCCCACTCTGTAGAAGAGATTATACAGGGCATGAGTTCGCAGAGGAAAGGACACTTAGGAGCCGTTTTGGAGGCTGCCTACCACAGAGGGGATCACAGTAATGAAACTGCCATGTACAGACTGGTCTGCTCACCACGAGACTTGCGATAAGCTTCTTTGCCAGGCAGGGTACCCATCAGTAGCGGCTGCCAGACCAGCTTTGATAAAAGGCGATGTTCAAGGGCCCATTGAAAAACACCTGAATGGCCAGGGAGGGAAGTTGACTGGTATTGTACAATGGGTCATCTTGTCTACCTAATATGTGAACGCTTATTGTTACCGTCAATACCCTCTGGTAGACATTTCTGTGGGATGCAAATAGTTGCATACTCTATTTCCATTTCAAAATATATACCTTCCTCTTAGAGGTCTGTCATGAACTTTTCAGTCTTTTTTTTTTTCCCCTAAGAGTTCGTCCAGCCAGCCAATCATTGCTCAAGGATGGATGCATATTCTCGCCTCAGGCCGTTTCTCATTCCACCCAAGGTGGGCCAACGTACTACCCAAAGTTCTACTCATGGCAGTTCTCTTCATCAATGTGGTACTGGGTCAATCTGAGTGAGACTCTAATTCTAGAGCATTCCAATTTTAACTGGTACCAACCTACCCCGTAAATACTTTAACTGACCGTTATCAGGTTATAGCAACCTCCTTAAAGGTTCATCTCTGTAGACAGAGAGAGAAGCAGTAAAATAGGGTGAGAAGTACCATGAACGTCTGAGCCACCTGCCCTTCACGTTGCTTACGTGCACCTTCCAGACCTGCCGGGAGCCAGTCTCATATACAGCATTTCCAATTTATAATGGGACGTGAATGTCTTGGTATGTCGCATAACCGCCAGTCCTGATAGGAGAAGTTTGGGTGGAGGCATTGCCCCCTCAGGTCTCCGAGAGCGGTGCTAACATGAGGTGTGCTGTTAGCTCACGGCTTTCCACTCACACGCCCTGGGATCTGCTAGTGTTCACACCGAAGCCACGCTCTCCGTGGGCTGCTCCCAGCCACTGCTGAGCACAGCAGGAGTTCCACAGCTGAGCCATTTTGGTCCCATGCTGACCTCCTCTAATGAAATCTTTGCCCTGGGCCTCCTTCAGCCTGGACAACACTTTCTCAAAACTGCCCCGCACGCTGGGGCTATTCCTGCTGCCGTCTGTGCCTCCTTCCAGAGCTATCACACTGTTCCCGTGGTCTAAACGTTCTCCCTGCTTACTCCCGGCTCCCTCTTCCCTCTGCCCTTATGAGTCCTTCCCCCAGTAAGTCATCTGTGTTTCTAATTCTGTCTTGACCTCTGCTTCTCAGAGGACCTGAATTGACATTAGCAGCATAGTTACTTGGTTTCCCATGGTCAGAGCCGCTCAACCTCTACCGCTGTTCAGTAGCAAGTCAAGAGAGCTTTTCAAACAGGACGGTGTGGCCTTACTTCAAAACCCTAGGGACCTGTACCGAATATGCTTCTACTGAGAAGACTGAGATTTGCCACGTGTTCCATACTGTTTCTCTCTCACAGTCACACCCAGTAGCATCGGTACACTATACCATCTGGGCCATGGTACCTACACTCCAATAGCTTTGTGCCTACACTTCAGGCTGTGTGGTCTTTTCCTAATCAGCCTCCTGGGTTATCTGGTAATTGGGTTATGCTGGGTGTGAACGTGCAGAATTTGCCTCTTGCCTTACAGAGGTATAACTGATGTGTCCAAGACCAGTGGACCCCTAGAAATTTCACTAATAAAGCAACATCTCAGGATGTACCTTGCGCCTATCGGCATGCATGTCTTTTTAAGGCAACCACAGTACTCGCTACTTCCTGCTCGCTAGGCCCAAGTAGCTTAATCCTATTATATAAAAAAACTGTAATGTCCAGAGGGATTTCAAAATCATCAAGATACCTCTGGACTTTATGATGGCAGCGAGTAAAAGGGTGGACTCACCTCTGCAGCTTTTAAGATACAGCCTTGTCCCTGCTTCTGCTTTCTTTACTGAAAACAATGGCAAAAAAGAATCTGCTAGATCAAGAGCTGAATACCAGGTGCCAGAGGCTCTATTGATTTGCTAGCATACAGACAGCACGTCCAGAAATCCGGCTACAATTGATAAGACCATGATTAAGTCTGCAATAATTTCCTGTCATTCTCCCTCATCCATCTGGCTTTTGCTGTGTCCAAACAAGCAATTTAAAACTGGGACTGTGGTGGGAACGTGGTAGGAAGTGAAACCCTGCATCTCAGCAGCCTTTGACAATGACACCAACCTCTTCCTTTGCCTCGGAAGCATGGTATTGCTTCTGGCTTATTGCCTTGATGGAACACGGAAACACGCCCAAGGGCTCCTTGCCCGTTCCTATCAGAATAGCTCCTATTCCAGGGGTCAGAGAACAAAGGAGGGTTTCTGTTGGCTTGTAAGTATCTTTACACAAGATACTACAGAGTCATCATGACAATACATAACGGCAATATCTTTTCTGGTTGTACAGGTGTTCTATTCTTGGATCAAGACTTGTACTAACTGTCCATGATCCCTACACTGGGAATTAATCCTAGTTATAGACCTGGAGGCTATGAACGGTAGTGGAACAGGTAGCACAGACACCTGCCACCCCTTGTGAGGCATCTGCCCCAGGTACAGCCATTAAAGGAGATCTGATGTAAAAGACGGTTCCCCAGGCAGGACGTGGGGGACCTGCCTCTGCCACCAGGGGAGATGCAGGGGGGTTAGGGGAACAGAGTCCTCAGCCTGTGTTCTTGACATCTGCCAGCATCCCACTTCTCCCCACCTGTGTGGGGTGTGACCATTTACTTGACTCTGACTCTGCTACTCTCACTCTCAGGTCTCTGGTTTGACGCTGGGGTGTGTGTCCTGCAATTACAGGAGATGAAGGACTTCTCAGCAGCCATCATCCTTTCTGACAATTGACCTGCTTCCTTAGACCCTCACAGCTCTCATTTTCTCTCTTCCCCTGTCTGTGCGTGCTCTGTGCTCTATGACACACTAGAAGTCAGGTCACTCTCCAATCTTTTCCATCAACATGGTCACCACAGCGTCCAAGTGTCACTGTCACTGGTTCTCTGGACACCTGGCTCTCCAGCTGCATCAATACACCAACCTCAGGCCAGGACAGTGAGAATTCGAGAAATAGAGATGTCACTATGCTGGGTAATACCCTGGCTCTTTTATTCCAGTTAGAAGGTCATCTATGAGCTCTTCAAGTACGTGAACAACCCAATCCCAGCATTCAACTTTGAGAGTCAGTTTCCTGGTTTGTTCTGGCATTAATTACTGTATCAGTCAGTAGAAAAGCAGGAACACTACATGTGCTAATGTAAGTCACTATTAATAAATGCACTGTATTCACGGGTGTGGGTGGGATGTAGAGAACTGAAAATGGGTAATAATGCCAAAATCCTTTACTCCACTGGGCCTGATGTAGTGAGGGCAGGTAGTCCTTCAGGCTACCTCGGGCCCAGGCTTCCTCATGTATAAAACAGTAATAGTGACAATTAATGGCTCATAATTAGTTTGAAGAGTAAATGAGATGATATTTGTAAAGTGCCTGGAAAGTACGTAATAAACAATATATTTTAAGACCTCTAATCATATTACAAATTTTAATGGTTTCACTTTCTAAGGACCCAGCACTGCACTAAGGCATATCATCTCTGCTACAACCCTACGAGGTAGGTATTATTTGTATCCCCATTTTTCAGAAGAAGAAACAGGCTCTAAGAGGTTAAGAAACTTGCCCAAGATGATACAGTGAGTAACTGTCGGAGCTGGGATTTGAATCCAGGCTGTCTGCCTCCAGAACCCTTGGAGCAATATGCTATATTACCTCTATTCGGGTGAAGGACTCCCTTGCAAATTGTCTTGAGAGCCCATCCTCTTTCCAGCATATTCTCTTTGTGGATGACGGAGCACATGTAACAGCTGAATAGAGGCCAGAGGGTAAGTGTGAGCTCACAGAACCGAACAGCTTGGAATCATTCTCGACTCATTTCTCCCACAACTTCATCTAATTCATTTTAAAAATTCTACTTTACAGCTGTGATATATCCAGAATGTTATCTATTCTTTTTTTTTTTTTTGACTTGTAACATTACTTAATTTTACTTGGCTTTTCTGTTCATACTTGCTTTAAATGAGTCCATCGCATTGTCCTGTGATTAGACAATTCTAGGAGAAAGGCTATTGCATTTCTTGGAGTTGCTGACTTGATACACAACCAAAGCCGCCTCCCTATGGACAAACCTAGGAAGATAACAGATTTCCGTAGCCACCTGAGCAGAAGCAGGCAGGCTATTGCTTCTGTGTACCATTCAAGCCACATGTAGGGGAGCGAGGGGCCCAAGAACTCAATGGATACAGCAAGTTAATTAAAACACATAGGATCTTACCTATGCTTAACTCAACTACTACCTCATTCCACCTGGATCAGTCTCCCAAATAATCTCCCTGTAGTTTATTCTTCAGGTAGTACTAGTATCTCTTCTAAACTCTTAGACAAATCATGTCACTGCTCTCTACAAAATCTTTAAATAGCTCCCTATCTCATTCTCATTACCATTCAGAAACCTCTAGGATACATCCCTCATCTCCCTCACGCTTCTCTCACTCCCTGCAAACACCCTGCCTACCTTATGGTTCATCAGACACACCAAGCATATGATCACCTTGGGATCCCTCACTGGAGTATCCCCCTGAAATGTCCATATGGTTTCCTCCTTGATGTCCCTCAGATCTGTGCTCAATTGTTGCTTTACCTGATCAACCTATCAATACTACAGTGAAAATTTTCCTCCTAATTTTTACAAACTTATGGATAAGAAATTGTATTATATTAATCTTTAGCCAGGTTAAAGATTGTGTTTGGATGTATGGCTTCAGTTCCAAAAGTTAATGTGCTTGGAAATCATCACTCCTGTCCTTACAACAAGAAAACACTGGACAAGTGATAATCAGTGACTTTTTTGGACCCATTCAAGCAGGTTACAGGAAAATCTGCTTCCCTAAATCTACAGAGAAAGGAACATCCAGAGAAACACAGCTGATATCCATGTACCTGGACTTGAAGCCACCAGAACTAAAAAACACTAGCAATGCTTAAATGGTACTTTTGACTAATTCGTGTACCAGCATGAAAGTGAAAAACTCCAGGGGCCCACAGTCTTCGGGGGGCGGGGGGTGCTCCCATGCTCTTATGGGCTTTACCTCCTGGTTCTCATGATGAAGATTCAAAAAAAATTCCCTCCTGGTTCTTATGGAAAGAGGAGAAAAGTAATCATTATTAAATAAACCCAGCACCTTGTCCACAGCAAAGACCTACTTTCCAGTGGAAAGGACTTTCCCAGACCCTTATCTAGTTGGGGGAAGCTGGATAAGGCTCCCAACTCCAGGCCCCCTCTAGCCTTCCTGTCTAACCTAAGAGGGGGAAATAGAGTCAACAGGGTTTAGGGCTTCAAGAAAATAGATTAGGAATGCTGCAACCAGGAAAAGGAGTAGGAGGCAAGGTGGAAAACAGCTATACCATTGTAGAAATATCTCTTAGGACCACAGATCTAAAGACACAGAGCTACTAAAAGCCTAAAGACTGGAAGAATTCACAGCACTCCTCCTCTTGTACACCTTACGACCATACCGACAAGGCTTCAGCACAGTAAAAGTGAATTCTAGCTAAAGAGTCAAGAGAAGAACCAAAAACAAGGACACCACCAGAATTTGAAGGCTCTGCCATCTACAGCCACCGCAACATTAAACAGGCCAACTTCTAGACAGATTAACATAAATCCTCACACTGAAGAACTATTTAAGTTCATATCACCCAATGCAAAATGTACACCTTTCAACAAAAAAATTACAAGCCATGCCAAAAGAAAAAACAGTCTGAAGAGACAAAGCAAGTCATCAGAACCAGATATGACACATGTGTTGGAATTATCTTTCAGGGATAAATATACTATGAATATGCAAAAGACTAACGGAAAAAGTAGCAAAAGCAGGCAGACAGTATCTCCAGAAAGATGGAAATTATATGGAAGACTCAAAAGGAAATGCTCCAAGTCAAAGCAGTATAACAGAAATGAAGAATGCCTTTGAAAGGCTCATCCTTGCTCTTGCCACGGCCAAGGATCAGCAATGTCACAAGAAATGGGAGGGAGAAATTGAGAGCACTCTAAGATTCTTGTACTACGCATGAAGCAGCACAACTGAAGTTGGATTCACATCAGTTTAAAATGTATATTTTAAACACAAGAGAATCACTGTTCTTTTCAAATCGGCATAACTGGTACAGTAAGAGAGGAGATAAAAGGGACTTACACTAATGCTCAGTTAAAACCAGATAAGGTAGAAAATGGGGTTTAAGGCAAGTGGGAGACAAATAATAGAAAGATTTACAAATATGGTAGATATTAAACCAAGTATTTCAATAATCACTTCAAATGTGCATGGTCTAAGTGTGCCAATTAAAATATAGGTTCAAAAGTATCCCAAAAGTTATGCAACAAAATGTTGTCTACAAGAAACCCACTTTATAAAAAGACTCCAATAGGTTAGCAGTTAAGAAATGGAGAAAGATATACCATCCTAACACTAATAAAAAGAAAGGTGGAGTATCTATATTAGTGTAAGACAAAGTAGTCTTCAGAGCAAGAAATATAAGCAGTGAGAAAGAGGGGGGCATTCTTGTATTAGTTTGCTAGAAATGTGTATGTCTTCTAGGGTTGCCATAACATGACATAGGGTGGTTTAAACCACAGAAATTTTCTCATCGTTCTGGAGGCTGGGGAGTCCAAGATCAAGGTGCTGGCAGATTTAGTTCCTGGTTAAGAGCTCTCTTCCCGGCTTGCAGGTAGACACCTTCTTGCTGTGTCCTCGGGTGGTGAGGGTAGAGAGAAAGCTTGCTTGCCGCTGTCTCTTCTTATAAGGGCACCAACCCTATTGGCTCAGGAGTCCACCCTTACAACTTCATCTAACCTTCGTCATCTCCTTATAGCCCTATTTCCAACTACAGCCACACTGAGGGTTTGAGTTTCAACATATACATTTTGGAAGACACAATTCAGTCCACAGCATGTTAAGCATAACAAAATAGCACAGACAGGGCAGCTTAAACAGCAGAAATTCTGGAGGCTGGAAGACTGAGAAAAAGATGTTGGCAGGTTTAGTTTCTCCTGAGGCTTTCTCTATTGGGGCCACCTTCCCACTGTGTCCTCACATGGTCTTTCCTCTGTGTGTTTGCATCGCTCATGCCTCTCTTTGGGTCCAAATTTCCTCTCCTTACAAGGACAGCAGTCAGATTGGATTAGGATCCACCTAACAGACCCTTATGCATTAATCGTCTCTTTAAAGGCCCTATCCCCCAATATAGTAACATTCTGGGGTACTGGAGGTTAGAGCTTCAACATGTGACCAAAATTACACAAGGAAAAAGGGGTCAATTCTCCAAGAAGACACAATCCTAAACTTGTAGAGCCCTAACAACAGACCACCAAAATAAATGTGGCAAATACAGAACTAAAAGGAACTTTGGTTCCCTGTGACCTAAAATAATAGATTTCTTATTTTTCCTAATAATCAAATTTAAAAATTGGGTTCTGCTATCAGGGCACGTTGGTGTAACATATTAATACCTAGAAGTACACAGGCGTACCTCAGAGGCATTCGCAGGTTCAGCTCAAGACCACCACAGTAAAGTGAGCCACACAGACGTTTTGGTTCCCCAGTGCGTATAAAAGTTATGTTTACACTATACTGTAGTCTGTGAAGTAGGCAATAGCATTATGTCTACAGAAATAAGGTGCATAACTTCCTTAAAAACACTGTATTGTTAGAAAAACGCTAACCATCATCTGAGGCTTCAGCAAGTCCTAGTAGTAACAAAGATCACTGATCACAGATCACCAAAACAAAAACAAGGAAAAGTTTGAAACATTGTGAGAATTACCGAAATATTACACTGAGATACAAAGTGAACAAACGCTGTTGGAAAATTGACACCAATTGACTTACTCGATGCAAGATTGTCATAAACCTGCAATTTGTAAAAAGTTAGAATCTTCTAAGTGCAATAAAGTAAAATACAATAAAAAACAGGCATGCCTGTACTACAGTCACATTTCTGGTATTAGTGGCATAAAGGATCTATCTACGCCTCAACGCTGTAGCCTCTTGAACCAAAGGAGGGTACTCCTTCAGCTTTTCTCAATAATCCCCCTCCTCGTCCCACCAAAATGACACCTCGAAATCTGAACACAGGCTGTGCTATTACACTCAACAACATCTTCTCCCACCTCCCATCTGATCACTCTCTATATCCCCTGATTTATTTTTCTTTGATTAGACTTATCCCATGTGTCACACTGCTATTTATTTTTACTACCCCACTCTAAAAGTTAAGCTTCATGAGAACAGGCACTTGATCTATTTATTGTTATATCTGAGACCAAAATAGTGTGTGGGATAATTCAAATTGAATGAATGACTCATGAATTTTCTACCCTGTTTGGAGATATGCTTTTGTGACAGTGTTTTTCTTTTTATGTCATATGAAGACCAGCATGCTATCTGTAATTCTATTTTGTAATTATGCTACAGGGGATTTAAAACATCACTATCAGGAAAAATCACTTCCTTGTCTTTTTAAGCGTAAAAAAATTTTTCTACTCCTGAGAATCTTACGAAGAAAATTCATGGATGAGATAACACATCGTCAAATCCCCACTGATAACTTCTTATGCCTTTTTGAGAGCAAATTTTGGCACTGAATTGGAGTGGGGAAATGTGGAAAAGGAAAGCCACAGCGCCAAAGACCTAGAACAGGCTTTTTCTCCATCACTACAAGGAGAGCTCGTTCCAGCACATGCAGAATAACAGCTTCTAAATTCGCTTCTTAGTCCTAATTTTCCACTGTATCTAGATTATGTAGAAGGTTTAATGTCTCCTTTCGTTACTTCAGTGAGAACTAAATGTGCACCACGTTATTCAGTTATTCACCTTCATAGCAACACAGACCACATACTGCATACGGTAATTCGGCAGACGTTAAACGTTTATTGCTTCCAGGCACTGGATTAGACTTTGGGCATACAGAAATAGAATGATGATACGCTTGACCTTAAGGGGTTAAAGTCTAGTATTAATAGTCATGAACACAAACATAATATGCTACTGTTATAACGGAGGTACGCCTGTATATAGGACATGCTACAATGGTGTAAGATAGAGATTAAATGGGAATATGCACAAGAGGGCATAACCATCCCTAATGGAACGACACACCCCTCTCCAAAAATCACCGGAGCTCAGCTTTGAAAGCAGTGGAAGCTTGCCAGGACATCAAGGCATAGGAGGGCGGAGCAAACTATGTCACTAAGCAAATTTCTTCCTTATACCAGTAGGGAAAAAATATATTTAATATCCAAATTCAACAAAATATTATTTTGCATTTTATTTTTACTGATTTTCTGTAGATGCAAATGCTGAGTTGCCTTTGGCATTTCTTACTAATTGTCTACGTTATTGATATTGTAATTTTATTATGTCTTTGACATACTTTCTAGAAAGCAGTGAGAAAAATAAGCTTTTACGTTATTTCAAGCTCTGTATTAGTGTTACATCTAGAGATTTTTTCCAGCCATTTAATTTACAGAATGAATAGTTGCTTGTTATATGATTCAAAAACTCTGAAGAGTCTACAATATAACTAACGGCCTCCCCACTGCCTTCTCCAATTCACTTTCTTGTGTTACACATTGCAAACTAGTAACCAGTAAGTAATACATCTTTGCTTCCCCTATAAAAACACATTAAACAAATGTGAAGATATAGGATGCTTTCTGGTGTCCAATTTTATTGTATAAGAGTTTTATCCTATAATGCATACCATTCTGTAACTCTTACTCTACGTAACATACATCATGAATTATTCCAGAGTATTTTAACAAATTTTTGTCATTTACTAAGAAATATTAAAGACCAAAAATGTGCCCAGCTTTCTGAAAAGCACTGGTGATAGTGTGGGGTGTGCAGCTATGGCCTCTGCCCACGTGGACCTCACATCTCACCAGGACAGTAGGCAGAAGAGTGGAGGTCATGCTTATTGTAGATGCAAGGGAGCTCTGCATTCTCCCAGTGCTAAGAAAACCCAGAAAAACTAGCTCTTGGAGAGTGAAAATTGAAGTTTAACCAAGCCAGGGGAAAAAAGAGGAACAATTTCACAGCGTTTTCATTCACTCGGAAGATTTCAACAAGTATTTACTGCACACCTATTATTTACCAGGAATAAAATCCTCCTGCCATGTGGAAAGGGAATAAAATTAATATCAATGTATATGTAGTTTATTAGGAGGGAATGAATGCACAAGAGAAAAATAAAGCACACGAAGATACAGGAAGAGCCAGGTTAGAGATGGGAAACTGTGTTTCTTGTTGTTGTTGTTTTATATCGAGTGGGTGAGTGAAGTCCTCACTCATACGGAGATATTTAAGCAGAAAAAAGAAGAAAGTACAGAAACAAGTCAAGAGGATACTTGTGAAGGGCTGTTTGAAGGCAGGGGAATGGTCAGTGTGAAAATCCCGAAGCCAGAGGAGGTGAGCGTTTTGGGGGGAAGTACAAAGGACACCGTGGCTATATCCAGAAGAGAGTTAGGAGATGAATTCAAAGGTCACAGAGAGACAGGAGACCACCGAGGGCTTTGACCAGAGAAGTGCTCTGGCTGCTAAGTGGAGCGCTGATATTACAGAGCACGAAATGAAGCTGGAGGGCCAGCCTGCAGGCAATGGAGGTTGGCGATTGGACCAGACTGGCAACAGGGCAGCGCGCAAAGATCACTGGTACTTCGGCTAAAGATAGTTGCAAGAACCTCTCAAGGATTTTATGTAACAATTTTCGTAAAGACTCTGGTTGGGAGAGAACAAGCATAAATTTGAATATAACGAATCTACTTAGGAAGTCATTACATAAATTTGGAAATTTTCTGTTTTCCTTCTTAAACAAACTTCTAAAGAAGGAAAAGAATTCATATTCATGATAGAGGCTAAGCAGATGCACATGTTGGGAAAGGATGGAGCAGAAAGCTTCCCAGGCAACCTAGAGGACTGATCAAGGGCGATAATGGTTTTGAATATATGGGATTTGACACCATAAAAAAATCGACTATGCCATATTGCAAAACCCACAAATAAACATGAAGAATATTTTAAAAATCAAACCACCTTAATACAAAAGTCGTGCTGATGGATAAAAATGCCATGATTCAGCTTTATAATTTCTTTTTGACGTAAGAATTTCAAGGGTTGTTGAAGTTACTTGTGGAAATACAAAGTCATGCTTTTTTAACCCGTCACAACCATGAAGCTCTATTCACTGTAATTATTTATAATTGCTGCCTTAGTTATTTTAAAGACTGGACTTTGCTAATTAGCTCTTTGTGAATGCTCTGATCCTCGGGTTCTTACTTCCTCTTCATCCAGGCTTTGTTTGGTCTCGCTTTTATTTGTATTGACCTTTGACATCCCAATTTTCTGTTTGCTTTTACAATCCTAGCTAATTAGAGGATTTCAAATTCTTCTTGATAAAGAAGTTCTTGTACAGAGCATGTAATTAGACTATCTGATGACAAGCCGGGATTTTAGCACCCCACAGTTAAAAGATCACACCTCCAAGCAGCATTTTCCCACAGGATGCTTTGCGTTTCAGCAATTAACCTCCTGTTCAGGACATGGTCTGCTATTCATCTCCTAAAATTCCTTAGTCGGGATTATTTCAAAGTCTGCCCTTTTATTGCCTTTTATCAGATGCAGTGAACCCTGAGGTCAAAGTAAAAAGGCCTAGAGAAAAAGTCTCATCATCTTGTAGAAATGATCACAGTGCCTTTTATTAGAAATGTATCATCGAAAGCTTGCAAATTGCCTTTTGCCCTACATAAAACTGCTACACTTACAATTGCTTGTAACATTACAGCTACTGATATTTCCTTGGTGAATTACAGACCGTGCTGCACCACCTATGCATTTGGATGTGCACACACACGTGCACACTTCCTATGGAGTCACAGAAATTGTTGGAATGACAATTAGTATCTGAGTAGGCAATGAGCTAGGACGGAAAGGATCTAGGAGCTCCTATTGCCACGAAATTGGATTTTCATTCCTCCTTCATTCTGTGTACGCTTAACAAGTGCCTACTCTGTGTTGGGTGCTGTAATTTATGCTCAAGACACAGATGTGATAAAACCATGTCCCTGTCTCCCAGAAGTAGAGAGAATAAATAAGCCAACTTAAAAGTGTTAATACCACCAGATGTGGTCTTAAGTGATACTACATAAATACTTAGTGGTTAACAGAAGAAACATCCACATCTGCTTGAGGACCTAGGGAAAACTTCAGGAAAGAGGACACGTTCGCCCTGAGATTTGACAGAGAAGTAGAAGCTCTGTGGAGAGACGGTGGGAGTGGGAGGTGTGTGTGGTGGGGCGGTAGTGGTAGAGAGAGGGGATTCTGAGTATGTGGAAACGCACAGAGCCCCGACAGAACATGTTCAAAACTCAGCTTAATCCCACACTGTCAGAGCAGGGAGAGACGACGATCTGGACAGCTAGGTAGTTAACAAGTCAAAAATATACGGCTCCTCTTCTAAAGCAGTCAAAAACCAGCAAAAGCCTTGGCACAGACGCCGACGCCAAAAAAAGACGCTTCAAATTTTATCCAACAGACGACGAAGAGCCACAGGAAATGTGTGTGACTGGACATGTGTTGCTATAAGATTACTTTGCTAGTAGTAGGAAGGCTATACCAGTAGGGTTGTGACCAGAGACAGGGAAGCCAGTAAGATGACCAAAAAGAGAGTCCAGAAAACAGGAGATGAGGACCTGAAATTGGACAATGGCAGTGGAAAAGTAGAGGTGGCAAAAAATACAAGGGAGACTCTAGAAGTACTTGTTGACTGATTAAGTGTACCTGGTTTAGTCCCCCCCACCGACCCCGTTTCCTGACTTGGGAGAGCACACAAATGATGATGCAGAGGCTCAAAAGAATGCTCCACCAACCCATGGATCACGCAATGTGATGCAACATTCGAGAATGTTCCATGACTCCTTGAAGCCCATTTCTAAATGGAGATAATACTGGCACCTGCCTCAAAGGGTTGCTATGAGAATTAATGAATTAAGATTCTCCAATTCAACTGTACGGACTCAGAGCAAGCACTAAGTGTTAACTAGTATTTTATAGGTATCTTGAATTTATCATGACTTTGAGGCAATCAAGTTAAAAGGTCCATATTTGGATAAGTAATAGACTACAGAGAATTTTGATTTTCAGCATAAACGTAATAGATTAAGCTCACAGACAAATCTAGAAATTTCCAGAATGAAAACACGACAGGTGAGTACACAGTTTTGAAGAATGTCAACATGTAGGGGGAGAACACAAAAAATGAAGCCCACAAAAATAGCTGAGGGTAAATGGGGGTCCAGGAACAGACTGAAAGCAGAAATCATGCAACGTAAGATAGACTCAGTGGACTGGAGTTAAGGGCAGGTATCCAGGCTCTGAGAGGCTCCTGAGAAGGATGCCAATCAAACTTGTTTCAAAGGGCATATGGACATTCACGTATGCATTCCTATTATAATGCACATAATACTATGATTCATGTGTTTGTTTTTCAAGTCTGCCTTCCATTTTGAAAAAGTAATCTTCTGTATCAGTTCTATATTGATCATAAGAAACTGTCCCCAAACTTAGTAACTGGGGGGAAAAAAGCATTTTATTTGCTTACAAATAACGTGCCACGTTTTAGGCTGGGCTCGGCTGAGCAGTTCTGCTGCTGGTCCCTCCTGAGACGGCTCTTTGCATTCATGCAAGGGCGTGCACGTGTGGTCAGAGCACTGAAGATCTACCCTCTTGGCCAATGTCAAGTATACAACATAGTACTATTAACTACAGTCACCACGTGGTATAGATCTTCGGAACTTATTCATCTTGCATAACTGAATCTTTGTGCCTTGACCAATATCTCCCCATTTCCTCCACCCTCCAGCCCCTGGCAACCACCATCCTACTCTCTGCTTCTATGAATTTGACTATTTTAGGTTCCACATACAAGTGAGACCATGCAGTATCTGTCACTCTGTGTTTGGCTTATTTCACTTAGGATAACGTCTTCCAGATTCATCCATGTGGGTTGCCAATGTCAGCACTGCCTTCTTTAAGGCTGAATAAAAGTCCACTGTGTCTATGCTTTGCTTGTCTAGCAGCTCCACCGGGGCTGCAATAACTAAGGTGGCTACACGTACACTGCTGGCAGTAGAGGCTGGTAGTGGTCTTGGCCACGTGTAGCCAAAAGGCAACTGTCACCTGAGAGAGAGAGAGACACACACAACACGGAAACTCAAGACCTCAAGGCTCACAACTCCCACGTGATTTTCACTACCTTCTATTGGTCAAAGCGAGTCATTACACAGGCCCAAAATCAAGGGGTTGCGAAATAGACTCCACTTTTCTATGAGACAAGTTGCAAATAATTCTTGGCCATTTTCAATCTACCATGTCACCTCAGGGCAAGAGCCACAGGGTTTGGGTTTTGTATTCCCAAATCCTGATACACTATTATTCTTAAAGCTATATTGAATAGCAGCATGGTTCTTTGGGGGCATACTTCCTTTCCCAACATCAGAAGTTAAGAGTTTAAAAGAAAACACAAAACTTCTGCAATAAAACAGAATGAGATTTACAAAGATTGGCGTCAAAAAAATAAACCTATGTGAGGAATGAAGCCCTACCTCAAAACCGTGACTCTTCTTTTGAAGTGTACCATCCCCCTGAGAGATGACTTTTCATGGCTGCCAACACCATGTACTCAAAATGACGACCCAGAAACCTTTCCTTGATATGCCCTATCTTAGATGAAACTAATCTGAAACATTACACGAGACTGAACTATGGCAATAAAGGTCAAGTGTAACATAAAACCAAACACGGCTTACTCCCAAAGGATTTAGACCCCATCCCATGTTCATCCTTCAAGCATCCACCTCGACTCCGGCAGAGCCATCACTGCGTATCTCCACGGCTACCCTCATCACTGTCTCAACTCAAAGAAGACTGCCTTGGAGAACGGCAGGAACTCCTTCTCCCATCTCCTTCAGAATCTTTTCTCCCTGCCTGAGGATCAAGGTCTTTTTCAGGTATTGACTCAAGGACTGTGATCAGGGAGACTCCACACCCCGCTTACAGGGATGTGACCTTAACCCATGGTCATTGCTAGAACCGTAACTGAAGAGAACTCATCACAACACCCATAAACGACAACATCAGGAGTACCCATCTTCGGTGAGGGTGCTTTATCACACAGACTTAAGAAATGTTAAAGGTAAAGAGCGATCCAACACTTTTTTTTTTTCCATTCACGCAAATAATTTTCCTGATGTGTCAGAGCAAGAAAGAAGGGTAAGAAAGGGAGGGAGAAATGTCCGACCTAATTTAAAATCTGTGACAACGTAACAGAGTTGTTCCCTATGTTAATACATTCCATGAAGCTACTTACTTCTTGACATCCGTGTAGTAAAATTTCTGAATGTTCTAACATTTAATTTTCCAATAACAATTTTCACTTTTTCATAGCACTAAGGTTACTCCTAGATTCACTTAATCAATGTTAGGCAAGATTCAAAGCCTCAGACAAATGATCATTTAGTCTCAAAATATACCCAAGACCATCTAATTGTCAAAGAATAGTCTCAACATATTCCCAAGACCATTTAATTGTCAAAACTACAGATGCTAAATAAATCTGGCTATATCATACAGTAAATAAATCTGAAATATATTCCCACCATTTTCCCCCTTCGTTTTTCAGTACTAACCATTGTTGTCACTTTTGCCTGGAGTTGTAAAACTTTTCATTGCATTCTCCAAACTAAAGATAACTTACATAATACAAAAGAAAATGGTGAATAGACGACATACAGCTACATATAGGAAAAGAGTCTCCTTTCATCTACCACAAGGCTACCTTGGAGCCAAGGTTCCAAGAATGCAGGAGAACCAAGCATCTTCAAATAGAAGAACTTGAATTGAAAGGAATTCTATATTTCAAACAGAAAATGTCCCAAGGGGGAGAAATAGACACAAGTTTGAATTTTTCTAAATGAGCAAATAACAAGAAAATGTCAGAAATATTACTTTCATACGAGGAACGAAAATAAATGAAAAATTTCAGAGGCAAAGCAACAAAGCCTACTTGTCGTAATAGCGGTACATAGCATTTGCATAGAGCATAACAAGTTGATTCTCTATTAAAAAAATAACTGAACTAATGTTTCAATGGGATTATCAAATTTTTCTGATTGAAGATGTGACTCACTCGGTGTGAGAATTACTTAGCTTGAAGTCAGTAATGTGGCTCATCATAGCCAACAGCAAACTCGTTCACATAGCAATACAATCGGGTGTTGTTAGATTCAACGTCCAGATAAAGATAGAGGTGACTGCTCGGAGGTCTCACATTCACACTGGTATTAGGTACCATAAACCTTTGAGAGTTGCTACTGCACAGTGCATGGTTCGTACATAAATTGAATATAAAAGAGTAAGTCGTCCTTTTTTCTAAATTGAATATCCCAACATACGTGTTGGTACACCAGCAGGAAGAGCGAATACCAGAAGCAACCCCAAACCCGTAATGCATAGATGCAGGTGCTTGAAACTTCAGAGAATGGGAGAATGATGTGATCATTTTGGTCCCCAAAGACCCATTGTTAGTGCATCTGTTCTTGCCAGCCTGATTCCAAGTGGGTGGGCTGCTGAAGACACTCCCAGCATTAGTTATAAATAAACTCTGGACAAAAACAGTGAAGCAGGACTGCTTCCTTCCCACGTACTTGCTCCCTTTCTTGCCAATGCCTCTACTCCCCCGCCCAAGTCCTGACGCTCTAGGAAGGCATTCTGCTTTCAGGGCTGCACAAAGTGACACCAGATGCAGGCTGGATCTTCCCCCCTCATCATAATCCAATCGATTCATCATCTCACTCGTCATCAAACTTACCCTCCACCTCAGGACTCTACTAGTTAATCTAATTGATTTCAACAAAACATTCATGGTTTATTTGGGTTTAATTTGTTCTCATTGCCAGTTACCATGTTCGCATTCACTGAGGGACTTACTGGCTGGACCCAGTGAATGAACAGTGTGACAATTTCACGGGCTGCAGGATAACCAGAGGAAAAACAACTTGGGAAGCAGGTGGGACTCTGGTCTCCAACGAAGTCACAGTGAATTCGTGGCTGCCGGTCTGCATGGGTTTACAAAGAACCCAGAACCGGTATGTCTTGCTGTAAGAGCTACACCTATTGAGACGGGATCCTCCAACTGACAGCACTGTATTGCTCAGATCCGGTCTTCGATTTGAAATGCAGCAGAGAACAACACATAAGCCCACAGGGTTTTTTTAGTCTCTTGATGGGAATTATTGAGTTGTAGACTTTTTTTTTATTACTGGGAAAAGGCCAGGTGAAAGTGACTGAAATGTAAATTATAAGTAAAAAATGGTACTACAGAAAAGGGTTTATTTTAGATTTCATAACAATCCAATGTGCAGTTATGAATTTTCAAGCGAAAGCAGAAGATCCCTATTACCTGCTGCTCCTGGAGGGTGGACCAAGCATAGATGATTGCTTTATTATCACCCTCCTGGGAATTCGCCAGGTGTTCCAGACAATGCAACACAAAACTGCCCGTTTGGATTGCTGCCACTGACTTAATAGGAAACAGCAAGTGGATAGACTAACAAGAAATGACTTCAACATTTTTCAGGACAGTAAAACTTTAGCTTTCCATTACTTGCTGCGTTTTTTTTATTATTATTATTACCTTTGTAAGCCTATCAGGTATTTTAGAACTTTTTTTTAAATACCCAAAACATAAAAAGTACCTTTCCCTGGTCTGATCATCTCACCCGGATGCGATCTCTATTAGGCATTTACATTTTTGCTACACTGAAATACTTTCTCTATTAGAAGTCAGTGCACTTTTTCTGTAAAGGGCGGATAAATATTTTAGTTTTTATGGGCGATATGGTCTTTGTCACAATTACTCAACTCTGTCATGGTACTGTTAAAATGGCATAGAGGGCACATAAATGAATGAGCATGCATGTGTTGCAATAAAATTTTATTTACAAAACAGGCAATGAGCTGGATTCGGCCCATAAGCAAGAAATCTAGCGACCACTCTTCTATATGATGTTTGTGTGTATTTTTTCCACTATCGCCTAAGTGCTCTATACATAGGTGGTACTCTGTGTTTCCTGTAGACTGGATGACTAAATGGCTTAAAGCAAATTATTTAGTGTTGATGATAAATGTAAAGACAGTTCTGCAAAGTCTTATTAGGGAAAAAAAAAGCTTCCTAACCGCTTTCTGTCTTGTCTCATAAAGCTCATGTCAAAATGTGCTTCCCAAGATAATCCCTTAAAAATAACTTTGCATTTTTAGGAGGAACACAAAGAACAGTGCAAGCTTTCACTCAAGAACTACTTAAAATTTATACCCCAAGATCCTTAGGAATTAAGGCCTTATTTAAGCCTTTTGCTGTGCTGTTTTTCACAGAATATTAAATGACAGCCGTACAAAAAAAGGATACTTCAAAAATTTGGGGGTAATCATGGTTTTAAAAATAATTAATTACAAATAATGAAACCTGGCTTAGCAATTAACATAAAATCCTTTCAAATGAAATTATAATTTAGGCTCCTTTTTACCTGTAGACTAAAATTTTTTTGATTCACGTTGGATGACAATTTCACTTAATTACATGGCCAACCAACTACACTCGTAAAATTTATCCATACCTACCATGTTATGACATTGCAATCCTAATGATACAAAGACTATGTGAGTCTTTGGTACCCCACAGAATATATAAGACAGTTAAGAAAATAAGATGTTCTTGAGGTTCAAGGAAGACATGACACCTCATTAAACTGGTCGGATCAGGAAAAGATTCCTGGAGTCCCATCTTTTTTGTAAGACACATCGACCCACACATCATAATCTGGACTTGAACGATTTTTCACATTTAATTTCTTGTTCCTACCATGTTCCATAAATGTCTTGTGCATTTATAACTCCTCGTGTGGTTTCCAGTTAGGAATACCAGTCTTAAACTTGGCCATCCTGGCGACCTTTCAAAGCCTACTTCAAATATCTTAACATGAAGTCTTATTAATTTTTACTTCTTCCATGCCTATCAAAATTTCTTTCTCTCTCACTCAGAGCTGTAAAGCATTTTTGATTCCTAAAAAAGCACTTCCCACATGGTGAGGCTTTTCCTTGTATTGGTATATCAAGTCTGAAGGGTCTGAGATTGTACTTACTTATAAGCTAACAAGGTAACCTGCCGCAGTTGCAGAGCTGGCAGAAGACACAAGATGCCTGTGTCAGAAATAACTTTACTATTCACAGCAATAGGAGCCAGAGTGACAATACTGCAAGCCCCAGTTTCCTCAGGCAAAGTCAAGAGAACCAGGTGATGCCTGCGCACACAAGAGGCTCATCACAGGAAAGGAACCCTAAGTTCAGGGGCCTGAATCTTTTCTAATGGGCCATAAGCATGCCTGACCTTCGCCTCAAGGAAGGTATCTTAATTCTACGAGACATGAAACACCTCTTCCCTCTGCTCTAGTGCAGTCACTAGCCCTATCTTCCCCCAAGGTCCCCTCCACAAATAGAGTTGAAATCACAGTCCAGAACAAAGCAGTCAGTGTTTCTACTCAGACTCGCTACGATGTGAGAACCGTGGAGAATCTGGAGAACTGTCTCCCAATAAGTGACCTTCCCTCCTTTTCACTTCAGAGCAGTCTTATTTTGTGCTCCCCCTGAGAAAGATCCTGAGATGAGGACTCAAGCAGACATGGTTCGGAGACAGATGTCGGAAAACATCAGTAGGGGAGTGAGAGTGAGAAAAGGAACAGAAGGAAGCCAATGAAGGGCAAGTCATCACTCTGGGTACCGTTGCGGATAACTAGAGGCGCATCCTTCTGGGAACTCAGGGAGACCATGGAGAAGAAGTAAGAACTCTGAACTAGCCCCCTTAAGGAAAGGGTGCTGACGTATTTATACACCAACTGTCCTTGGTTACTGTCTGAGAATTGTTCCTGGAAGGTGACAATATATCTAGCGGCTCTGCCTACTGTTTTCAGAAACAGAATAAGCTCAGGTACAAAAAAAGAAAGAAAAAGAAAATCCTCTGGCCAAAGAAAATAGGTGCATTGCACGTTAACACAAAAATGGTAAGGCCCGTAGGGATGTGGACAAGACATGGCCAGTAACTGCTACAAGGGCAGAATATATATTTTTTTCTTTAACAATTAGCAAAACTTAGTTTCTTGTTGGCACTTAATCTTTTGTTATTGAACGGAAAAGAAAACTTGACACAGGTCTTGAAAGAAGAGTATCGATAGGCCTAAGTGGAGGAAAAAATACAGGTTTGATCTGTGAAAAAAACTTAATTTAACAAGTAAATGTCTCATCTACTGTTGTGCCAAATCAGACACAACTGAAATATTTAATGCTGCTAATTTATTTCTGGGCCATAGTAAAAAAAAAAATGGCCCTATAACTCATGAGATCATAAGTTAACTGCGATAAACTCTAGTGCAAATTGACTCTTCTTTCAAAATTTATTCATCTTCATTGTATAAGTGAAGACAAGAGCTCAATGAAGCATGTTTTAGATAAGACTTAATTCATTTCCAAACAACTAAATTCTGTCAATTAGACAGTTTGAAATAAAATTTTCTTAAAGAAACTCAACTTCTAAATACAATTATGTATTCTAAGTGAAAGAACTGTATTCTAAATGTGTGCTTATATCATCTCACACCCGTCAGAATGGCCATCATCAAAGTATCTGCAAACAATAAATGCTGGAGAGGGTGTGGAGAGAAGGGAACCCTCCTGCACTGTTGGTGGGAATGTAAATTGGTATAGCCACTATGGAGAACAGTATGGAGGTTCCTTTAAAAAAAACTAAAAATAGAGCTACCGTATGATCCAGCAATCCCACTCCTGGGCATGTATCTGGAGAAAACCACAGTTCAAAAAGACACATGCACCCCAACGTTCACTGCAGTGCTGTTTACAATAGCCAAGACATGGAAGCAACCTAAATATCCATCGTGAGATGAATGGCTAAAGAAGACGTGGTACATGTAAATATGCTGGAATATTACACAGCCACTAAAAAGAATGGAATAATGCCATTTGCAGCAACATTCAGGACCTGAAGACTATCATACTAAGTAAAGTCAGACAGAGAAAGACAAATATGGTATCTCTCATATGCAGAATCTAAAAAAAATGGATACAAATGAACTTAGTTACAAAACAGAAGCAGACTCACAGACTTACAGAATGAATTTATAGTTACCAGAGGGGAAGGGTGGAGAGGAGGGATAGATTGGGAGTTTGGGATTGACATGTACACACGGCTACATTTAAAATAAAATGCCTAAAAAAGTTAAAAAAAATAAAGTTATTCTTACTACTCATCTTCAAAAGAAATAAATAAAAATGAATAAATGTGTGCCTTCCCATAGACTAGACTAAGGCTCCCAGGGAGGCTGAAACTCTGTTCATGATGATACAAAACTGACTAAGGATGCCCTTATTCTTCCTGGTGGACAAGAGTCTGTTTCTGGGCAGGTTTTGTCAAATGCATGCAGAGCTTCACGTACTAAAGATTTCCTTACAGTTTAGACACTGATCAACTATTGGCTCCATAAGGGTTCCCTTTGATTTTTCTTCGAGATGCTGCAGAAACTTTCTCGAATCCCGGCTGTTGCCAGTGAGTCTTTCTTCTGCCTGCCTTTGTCAAAAACAACAGTAAGATGAAACCTTCAGCTGGGGTGGTACATCTTCACCCAAATTCACATCCTATTATTCACAAACTATTTCAACTTGCTTCTTGGCCAAGTAGCCTCACCCAAGACAACAGAAAAACTCTCTGAAGAAGTCCAGTTATGCTTAAATATCCCAGTATCTGATGGTTAGAAAGAATACCAGGGCCATCTGATGTTATTATCCCAAGCCTTTATCCTCTCTAGAGAGCGCCTGGCCTCAGCTTCTTCAGTTTCTGCTCTCCTGTCCCATAACGTAGTGATATGGGAGGTGATAAACTATCTTATTATGAGCCAAAGGGTATCTTTCTTCAGCTTTTTCCATTAGCCAAGTTTAACCTCGTGCAACAAAAAATAAATACCATTAAGGACTATTATATACCGGAAGACCAAGTCTTTCCTCTCTTCCCATGTTAGTTCCTTAAATCATGTGTCACATGGCATTTATCCTAAAGTTCCTCCAGACCCATCGCCAACCTTTTCAGACTCCACTCAGCATTCTCTACTTTTTCAGTTATCTCTTAAAAATACTCAGTTTTTTTATTCTTATATGGTAAGATGATTTACCTCAAATATTTTTTAAGACACAAGAAATTCAACTTACATACTTTACACATATAATTACTAGTTACAAATTTAGATTTCATTAATAGGAAAAATCCATGTCTAATTATTTTAATTATTTCAGACACCAGTGTTAAGGGCATGTTTATAGATATATCAACTAAACTACTAAATATTTATTGTTATTCCCCTTTGCACATAAACAATACAATTACCAATAAACTAAATCAGTATTTCTGAGCAGTATTAAGCACTAATGAGAGTGAATCTATTATCTCTATAAATGTTTTAACTTTAAAATTCATAAACACCAAAACTATTTTAAAGATGAAAGGGACACAAAAGAATAGGCTATAAAATTATCCTAAGTATTCATTTTCAGGGAAGGATAAGCAGCAGCATATGGTGAAAGGTATTTTTATGGGCTTCCTTGCATAGGTAAAACAAAAACAAAAACATTTAGAACTTCAGACCACAACACACGAGCTGTGGAGTCTAGTATCTTTAGCTAATGAACACCGAAGCAGACACCAAATTCTAAAATGCTTAATATATTCAAGGAATTATCAAAAAAAGGCAACATTTTCCTAAAAACTCACATAATCTCTATGCTTTTTTATACACAATGACTGCATCAATAAAAAAATCTAAGTACTCGCCAGCAGAACATGATTGGACATGGTGTGCACCTTCTACGTCGCTTAATAGGAAATGTCTCACCCTGCTTTCCAATTCCTTTAGATCCGAACCCGCAAACGGCAGAAAACCAACCTCAACCTCGCACACTAGGGATGGCAGAGCAGCAAGATGTGGCAACTCTGGGTCCTTGAATAACTTCAAGTGGCAGGAATACCTCTGCCTGCCCTCTCTTCAGGCCACCACTTCTAGACAGTTACCTTACTTAAGCCATCAAGCATTTTTCTATACTATAGACCCTTGCTAATTCACCAAGTATCTGGAGCCCTGAACTTCCATCACTTCTTTTTCCTTTGGTGGTGGTTGTTCAGTTTGCTTTTATTAATGTCGTGGTAAGAGGTGGAGCTTTTAACATCCAATCTCACTGTCTTTGTTTCAACACATCTTCTAGGTTCTGCTGTCTGTGTATTCCTGGAAATGCAGAAATGCACGAGCATTTTAAGAAGACCAATTCTTACTCTTTACATTTCACAAAGGAACACACCATACCTGCTGTACGTTCTTTGAGTATAAATTTATGGCACGTTTTTCAAGGCATTCTCTGTAAATTCAGCTACATTGCTATTTTGAACTGTTTTATGATGCCCATTTTTCTCAGTCTGACGTTCCAGTAGGTCCTAACACACACATTCACTGGGCAAGTCTAAACACTAAAGAAATACAGGGTTTATCAATCAAGCAGCAGTTCCTGAGAGCCTACTAGGGCAAGCTCTCTGCTGGGTGAGTGATGGAGAGGCAAAACATGGTCCCGATATAAAGGAGCCTGTGATCTTGTTGGGAAGACAGAATACACACAATGTGAACCAAATGTGAACCAAATGACTAGCAAGCACATGATAAATGCCACTAAGTTCCAACGAAGGGTCGAAGGGGAATATTTTAAGGTAAAATTGATGCAAAAAACTTAAAGCTACCTAAATACGCTGTCAGCACTCTTGGCACATTTCAGCATTTTTCTTCACTCAGTTTGGGACAACTCAGCATTGCTACCAGACTCGTCTAAGGTTTTTGTTGTTTTTTTTTAATTGGGGTATAGTTGTTTTACAGTGTTGTGTTAGTTTCTACTGTACAGCGAAGTGCAGTTCCCTGGGCTATACAGCAGATTCTCATTAGTTATCTATTTTATACATATTAGTATATATATATGTCAATCCCAATCCCCGATCCATCCCACCCCCGCCTTGGTATCCACACGTTTGTTCTCTACATCTGTGTCTCTATTTCTGCCTTGCAAACCGGTTCATCTGTACCATTTTTCTAGATTCCACATATATGTGTTAATATACGATACTTGTTTTTCTCTTTCTGACTTACTTCACTCTGTATGAGTCTCTAGGTTCATCCACATCTCTACAAATGACCCAATTTCATTCCTTTTTATGATTATGTAATATTCCATTGTATATATGTACCACATAAGGCCTTTTTTCATCCCAGGAATTGCAAACACATCTTCCAGAATTAATTTCTCTATATGGGACTTGAGTGTGCCCATGAGAAGCATGTGTACGAGGTTTGGAAAGCATGGCTCTGGGGCCATTTTCTCTAGAGGGAGTTGCAGCCAGATGTGCAGACAGAAATGAGGCATCCCAGTGGGCTCCTGGAGGGCTCTTGAGAATCACATGCCGTCCTGTTGCAGACTGACACAGTTGGTGGTAGCTTCCCAGAGATGCTTCAGAAATGCCACCATTTCTCAGGAAGCACTTGAGAACCACCTGCTGGGGAGTTTCTGGCTGAGGTCTCTACAAGGACCTTCCTGAACTTCAACGTCATCTTCCCTGACCTTTACTCTTCCAGTTCTTGCTACCTTTGTGTAAGCCTCTATTCCTTCATGAAACCCTTTATCCTCGGAGTATATACAGTGGCTTGTATTTTCCTGTCTGAACCCTGATGGCCATAGGTGGGAATCCTTATAAAGTGAGAAGATGACAGGCGGGAGGTGCTTGTACTCCCAGACACTCCTTCTTCACCAAAACAAAACCAGACCAAACCATACACAGTGAAAAATGCATGGGGGCAGCGGCAACGATAAATTCTAAATCTGGTAACTCATTAACTTAAACTGAGTGAAATCGGAAAGTGGACCGAGAGTCAGACAGGAGGCTGGACATAAACCCTGGCTCAGCAGAGTCAAGAGGAAATGCCGAGAGGAAGGCAAACCAGGGTGGAGTTCACCTGGGATGGAGACACAAGACCCAGGAAGAAGAAAACAAGGCAGGAGGAGACAGGGAAGTCAGCACAGCTAAGGAAATCAGATGATTTTTCAGAAATCAGAGTGAAAATAATTTCAATTTCAAATACAAACGACGTTGATAGCATTTAACAAATGTTCTATTTGAGGAACTGGAGTTTCTTTTCTCCACACTCCCCATCTCCACACTCCCGCCTCCTACACAGCTCATGAATGCCATGGATGTCAATATAAGGCCCCTTCTTCCTTTCTTATCTCTATATGTATTTTTTTAACAGCAAAACCTAAGTTGTACTGTCATCCACTTTAAGTATTGCAGTGAGATGAACTTTAGAGAGCTTCAGGGAAGGTGAGAGTAGCCGACTATAGTCACAACACCTGATGCAGGACAACAAAGCAGATACAGCACGTCTGAACAGTCATGGTTCCCAGCCAAGTACCAGTCTGCTAAAACACCCGCGGTGCACACATCTTCAGGAAACTCAAGATTTGTTTTTAATAGTATCAAAATTATTTTTAATTGAAAAGGCAACCTATGGAACAGGAGAAGACTGTGTACATCATATATCTGATATGGAGTTAATACCCAGAATATGTAAGGAACTCCTACAACTCAACAGGAAAATCAAATAATCTGTTTTTAAAATGGTCAAATGACCTAAATAGACATTTCTCCTTAGATAACATACCAATAACCAACAAGGATATGAAAAGATGTTCAATATTGATAGTTAGAGAAATTAAATGCAAATTAAAACCATAGTGAAGTATCACCTCACACCCATTAAAATCGCTACTATCAAAAAAAAAAAGAAAAACCCCAGAAAATAAATGACAGCAAGGATGTGAAGCAACTGGAAACTTTATGTACTGTTGATGGAATTATAAAATAGTGCAACCACCAGAGAAGAGCGTGGAGCTTCCTTAAAAATTTTTAAAGCTACCATATGATCTGGCAATGCCACTTCTAGGTAATTTAAAAGAACTGAAAGCAGGGTCTCAAAGAAGTATTTGCACACCCATGTTCACAGCAGCACTATTCACAACAGGCAAGAGGTAGAATCAACTCAAATGTCCAAATGAATAAATAGACAAAGTGTGATATTACGCATATAACAGAAGAAAATTCAGCCTAAAACAAGAAAAAAAAGGGGCTTCCCTGGTGGCGCAGTGGTTGAGAGTCCGCCTGCCGATGCAGGGGAAACGGGTTCGTGCCCCGGTCCGGGAAGATCCCACATGCCACGGAGCGGCTGGGCCCGTGAGCCATGGCCGCCGAGCCTGCGCTCCGCAACGGGAGAGGCCACAGCAGTGAGAGGCCCGCGTACCACAAAAAAAAAAAAAAAAAAAAAGGAAATCCAGTCAAATGCTACCAATTGGATGAACCTTGAGGACATTATGCTATATAGAATAAGCCACTCACAAAAGGACAAATACTATATGATCCCATTTATGTGGTGTATCTAAAATAGTGAAATTTATAGAAACACAAACTAGAATGGTGGTTGGCAGGGACTGGGTGGGAGTGGAAAAGGTGAGTGGTTCTTTAACGGGTAAATATTAAGTTTCACAAAATGAAAACGTTCTGGAGATCTGTTTCACAATAGTGCGAATATACTTAGCACTACTGAACTGTATAATGAAAAATGAGTAAGATGGTAAATTTTGTGTGTTTTTTCACTAAAATTTTTTAAGTAGCTTAAAAATTAGCTTTAAAAACATTCCAAGAAATATTTTTCACAGAAAATGTGCATCGTTCCCACCAGAGTAGGAACGTGTGTCTCTTCAGTTAGTCACATTTGCTGATGCCTTTTATTTCCTCGTGAAGGCTTCCTCACTGGAATGTATTTACTAAACACAAGAATTTCCAGGCACACATGTAGGGCACATAGTACTTCCATTGTGCCCCTTTGTTAGTAGTTTAGTACATCTGCGAAACTTCACTTTCACAAAGTCTCTAACTAGCTTAAAACCCCATTTGTTTACCTTTTACGTATCACACCAGAACACCAGAGACCATGAGCTCAAATGCTTACCAAATCTGCTGAGATTCTAAATTATGCTTGGTGCTCTGTACATTATTACATTCAGGACCTCACAATCCACTAAGTGAACAGATAATTATAACACCATAAATGCAAAGCAAATGAACACATACGAGGTGAGAAGTTCAAAGATAAAGGTACATAGGCAACATGAACAGGAGATGATTAATTGTCAGAGCACACAGTGAAAGCTTTAGAGAGGACTTAGTGAAAGCCGAGAGAATTTTCCAGGCAGATGGGCAAGAGAGGAGAGAGAAAGGGATTCTAACAGAAAGAAGAGCGTCAATAAATAAATGATAGGTATGGTGTTCAAGGAACTACAGGTCTTCCAGTATTTCTGGAACTTGCAGTGCAAAAGGTAGAAAGAATAAAAGATAAATTTACAGCAAAAGGCAGGAACCAGGTAACGGAGGGCCTTGTAACTCATACTAAGAAACTTGGACTCGCCATTTGCAGCAACATAGATGCTAGATGCTACTACAGATTATCACACTAGGTGAAGTAAGTCAGAAAGAGAAAGACAAATACCATATGGTATCACTTATATGCGGACTCGAAAATATGACACAAATGAACCTATCTATGAAACAAAAACAGAATCAGGGACATAGAGACCAGACTGGTGGTTGCCAAGGGGGAGGGGGTTGGGGGAGGGATGGAGTGGGAGGTTGGGATTAGCAGATGAAAACTAGTATATATAGAATGTATAAACAGCAAGGTCCTACTGTATGGCCCAGGGAATTATATTCAATATCCTGTGATAACCCATAATGGAAAAGAATATAAAAAAGAATGTATATATATGTAACTGAGTCACTTTGCTATACAGCAGTAATTAACGCATTGTAATTCAACTATATTTCAATAAAAAATAATTTTTTTAATAAAAAATAAATTTAAAAAATAAAATAAATGACATCTTGAAAAACGGAGAAATTTGGACTCATTTTAAGGGAAATCCTTTGAGGGTTCAGTGGGATACAGAATATAATATCAGATTTTTACTTTAGAAAAATCACACAAGCAATGCTGTCAATTATAGTTTTGGGACAGTAGGACTATGAAACAGAAGGGCATCAATTAGAAAACTCTTGAAACATCTGGACTGATACTAAAACACCAATTTAAGGCAAATGGGCATGTAGCACAGGCAGGAAATTTTGAGAAATATTTACAAAGTTTGCAGACTGTGATGTTTTGTTCGGTATGCTGGATAAGGAGAAATCTAGGATGCATCACTGGTGCTCAACTTTTGAACCTTCTACACACAAGAGTAAGCTAAGAGGGAAGTAACTGTGGAGAATAAGGAAGAAGAAAAAATTGGGGGTTGAGGAATAATCAAATAATATATTGAGTTGGAGCATCCTGGATCTAGATTCTTGTGGGGCATGGAGACAAAGACAGGCACAGAGCAGTTGAATGTACGGCTCTAGACCTCAAGGGCGAGAACGGGACTGGGATAGAGGTTGAAGAGTCATCACCTAAGTCATAATAATGGATGACATTCATAGGGAATAGAGGTAGCACAAGATCAAGTACAGAGAAATATACATCCCTGGATTTAAAATAATAATAAATGAGTCAAGGAAGAGAAGCCCCTGGCAAAACGGACTATAGTAATATATGAACAACATAATGCAAAGTTCCCAATATTATAAAAATTTCTTAATAAATGAAAGCATAATTAATTTTGCAGCACTAATCTGAATCCCTTCTCATAATTTACCTCCTCACTCAGAATGTTAAGTATATGCATAGATATAGTAGCGACATAAAGTGCTACGTAACCTTGACACCATGGTATCTTCACATCATCATTTCATGTCACTCTGATGATCTTCAGTATAATCCAACCTGACCCCCATGTATATATCTACTTACATCTGAACAGAACTTTCTGAAACTTAGTTATCATCCACTCGTTCAACGCATTTTTTCCAGTCTTCCAATATCACCACAATTATGCTCTCTCCACAGTCCTCGTCATCTATTGACTAGCTACCTTGAAAACTATTTAAAGCTAACGCATCCTTGGATGGCAGTAGTTTAAAACCACGTGCGTTTCATTTTTTTTTTTACAGGAATTTTCCATCTCTTGACTGAAAGCAACGATTGATGTTGTATTGGAAATCACCAACATGCTATGTTAGCCTCCAAGTATGCTAACTGGCAAGCTATTCCACAAGTCACAAAACAGAAGGGCTCACCCATCACATTAAGATGCTTAAATCATACACAGTGAAAACAGGAGGAAAAGTATGGGCCAAGTTAACACACTCAGTAGAGAATGCAAGCCGGGTAGCAGAACCACACCACTGAATTCCTGGGTCACGTAATGTTCCTACAGGCAAATGTTCTGCTCTTTCTACCACATCTGCCTTCTCTGCTGCTGATGTGGTTATGAAGACCAGAGCTGGGGTTTGAGTAAGAGGACTTAGCAGATGGAAAGTCCTGGAACCAACACACCCTTGCTCTTTTGGAAAGTATAGTGACCATTATGCCAGGTCACAGCTGTAGCTTGAAGAGGAGCTTTTGATAAGTTTCTTGTGCAGAAGACAGGTGGAGCCAGGAGAGAGTCTTAATGCTTCTCTTAATGCTTAGTGGGTGGTCAATTTAAGATTTCATGAAGGCTGAGGGCTTCGCATGCATCACGTACATCTGTTTATCTTAAATATTAGCTACCTCTGGGTCCTTCCACCTCCGATCTGCATTCAGCATATAGATTTATTTTGTCGTATCTAACATGCCTTATAAGTAATTAACTTCCTTATAAACAGAATTCATAATATGAGTTAAGTTTACATTTCACATACTACTTACACATTCAGTATATATACCTGCCATAGCTTATGAGGTTCAACTATGTTTACAATCGATTCATCATCCATGTTTAACATAAATAATGAAGGTTTTATTTTTTAGTAGTTTTCACACCACATATTTTCTCTTTCCTTATAAATGCACAACTATAGATTCTTAATTAAGGTAGCAAAAATACATTACAACTTAATACTGGTAAAATATTCAGGCATGTGACATGTCATGGGAAGAGACTGATTTTAAAAAATGAAAACTTTAGATTTCCAGGAAATCACATTTCATAGAGAACCACTTACTGTCAATTTTTAATACCCCACATACTCTGATACAATGCCTCTCAAAGATAGAGCTTGAATTCATGATGCTGAGAACCCCCAAGGTTGCCAGTAGTTTACTCAACAGTAACTTCTGAATCATATTGTCAGAGTTACTCCAAATTTCTGCAGAACATGAAGAATGAGTAGAAATGGAGAATGATGCTTTTCTTTACTAAAATGATTTTTCAACTAACCTTTTCCATTGCTATGAGAATAAGTATCTTAACTCAGAAAAGTTGAAGTAATTAAGATGTTTCTAGAAGTTCTTATTCAAAATAATCACCCACTGCAGTTGTGTGGAAAAGTCTACTCTGTGCCATTATTCCGCTTTGTGAATAACCATTATTTCTTTATCAGATAAAAACACATCCCTTGAAAGTCTTAAAATTCTAATAATTTATTAATTTATTATAAGAGCCCCAAAGTGAAACAGTCAAGTATGTCAAAGGATGTCACTTCATTAGAGAAAGAAACGTAGTAAAGTATAAACAATCCATGTGCTCACATTGATACCATTTACTGTAAAAGTTTTGGCCTAATTAATAAAAATTTCAAGGTAACAAATTTAAAAAGAGTATCATAACATATCCAAAATATATTTATCTCGTCGGATTAGCTAATAGTTATTTTTTACTATGACTTTGTTGATTCCAAATAAAGTAGGAATTTTTTGCCTGTGTTTTTCAACAACTATTTCATCAAATTGAAAATAAATTGAAGATCCTGCAGTTAAAACTACTAGAAGGAAGCATAGAAAAAAAAGCTTTTTGACAATGGTCTTGGCAATGACATTTTTGTTTTGGGATATGACACCAAAAGCACAGGCAACAAAAGCAAAAAATAGACAAGTGGGAATATATAAAACTAAAAAGTTTCTTCACAGCAAAGGAAACTATCAACAAAAAGGCAACAAAAGGAATGGGAGAAAATATTTGCAAACCATATATGTGATGCAGAATTAATATCCAAAACATATAAGGAACTCATACAAGTTAATAGCAAAAATAACACAATTTTTAAAAATGGGTAAAGGGCTTGAAAAGATATTTCTCAAAATACAAAATGATCAACAGGTATATGAAAAAACACTCATTATTAATCAGGGAAATGCAAATCAAAACCAAAATGAAATATCCCCTCACACTTAGGATGGCTATTATCAAAGAGACCAAAGGTAGCAAGTATTAGAAAGGATGTGGAAAAAAGGGAAGACTTGTGCACTGTTGGTGGGAATGAAAACTGGTACAGCTACTACAGAAAGCATGGTGGAGGTTTCTCCAAAAATTAAAAATAGAATTACTTTATGATCCAACTTCCCATTTCCGGGTTTATATCCAAAGGGAATGCAATCAGTATTTCAAAGAGATTTGCACTCCCATGTTCACTGCAGTATCATTCACAATAGCCAAGATATGGAAGTGCCTTAAGTTTCCATAAACAGATAAATGAGTAAAAAATGTGGTGTACATGAACACACACACACACAGCGGAATATTATTTAGTCATGAAAAAGAAAGAAATTCTGATATCTGCAACAATGTGCATAAGCTTAGAGGACATTACGCTCAATGAAATAAGCCAGAGACAGAAAGACAAATACTGCGTCATCTCACGTGGCATTTACAATAGTCAAAGTCATTGAAGCAGAGGAGAATGGTGTTTTCCAGGCTGGGGGTTGAGCGCAATAGGGAGATGTCGGTTAAACAGCAGAAAGTTTCAGTTATGCTGGATGGATATTGGAGGTACAGCATGGTGACTGTTGTTAATACTTCACTGTATACTTGAAATTTACAGAGGGCAGATCTGTAGTGTCCTCACCACAAAATAAAAAGAAAATGGTAACTGTGTAGTGATGGATGTGTTAATCAGCTTGGCTGTGGTGATCGTTTCACTATGTATACATTTATCAAAACATCAAATTGTATACCTTACATATATACAATTTTTGTTAATTATAGCTGAATTAAGCTACTTTTTAGAAAAGAAAAATATATCTGAGCTGCACGAAGTGGAAGAAGCAATTTCTGGCCAATATCTAAAATGTCATCTTTTTTCCATTAAAATAAAAAACCAAGTGTCCTATTGTATGTGTTTATCAATACCCATAGAACTGTACCTTAGAAAAAGCAAGTTTTACTGTACAGAGACAAAAAAGTGAATTAAAAACATTATGTGACCTCCTAAAGGTAAATTCTACAAACTTCAAAAAATAATAATCTATCAAAGCTGTGTCAAATATGGTAACACACACAAAAAAAAGAGCATTTGGTTTAAGTAATTTTGTCCCTGCCATAAATAAACATATTGATAATGGTTCACTGGAGGGTCAGAGATGATTTACAGTATTAAGAAATCTGGAAGAGTGCTCAAGGAGAAAGCCCAGGGGCAGCCCAGTGAGGCCAATGAGGCGTGACAACTGTAGATTGTGGACATATCATAAAATCAAAATGACAAGGGGAGACGAGCAACAAATGCAAACTGATAGTCATACTGCCCCAAAGCCATGTGGACATCAAGTACCGACAGAGCAAAGGTGAAAGTTCACAAGTCATCACCATCATTAACTTTACCGGTCAGTCTTTAACCCCAGTCCCAAGAAAGTCCAGAAACCAAGATTTAGGCTGGAAAAGCAAAGTACTGTGAACAATCCTCCCAAGGTCACATACAACATATCAGACGGCAGTAAAGCCATATAAACCCTTCTTCTACGACCTAGAATCGATTGTCAGTACTGTATACTCTTAACAAACACTGTCGGAGGTGGGTGTGCGGTGAGGTGAACTTCATCTTAAAGTCACCATGTTACCTAGAAAGTGTGAAATAAAGCATGAAAGTATAATACAGTTTTCCAGTTCACATTTCAAAATTTCTGTTTCAAAGTGGTAAGGTGTCGTTTCATCCTATAACGTGAAAGTGAAGATGGAAAAAATACCACACACACGGCTATTTAAAGAACTTATTAATATTGCATCTGGTGTTAGCAAAGAAGCAGGCGAGGCACAGGTGAATGCAAAGGTGAGTACAGCCCTCAGAGTTTCTTATAATCCCACAGGTAAGTAGAAACATCTATGGGACATCCACAAGGATGTGAGAACACGCTGTCTGGATGTAGCTCTAACATCAGTGTTCTCGGCCTCCCATTTCCAAGACGGAGCATTGATGTTTTAGACATTTTCTAAGTGAAAGGCTCACCCCAAAAGTCAGGTCTGCTAAGAGTCCTGGGAGGTGAGTAAAATAGTAGCTGAAAGTTGTGGACTCAGAATAAAGTTAATTTCAACTAAATGTTTGGTTATAGGGACTTATTCCACCAGGGATATGGGCACAACAGCAGGACAGATAGTGCATATCCAGGCACCTGAAGATTTCCTTAAGTTATGAATGTCTTGAAAATCATTTCTACCAAAAACCTAAAAAACAACTTTCTGATATGCTAGAGACTCAACAGCAAATACTCTAAACCATGGACGTGGTAGGTGCTATTTTGATGGTGAGACAAAGGAACATCTGAACATAATCCTAAATTTGTTCTATAGAAATACTGGGTTGGCCAAAAAGTTCGCTCAGATTTTCCCATACCATCTTACGGAAAACCCAAACGAACTTTTTGGTCAATCCAATAGAAATCACCAGGAGTAGAGTTAGAGAGGAATACCAGAAGTAATGAGGTGACTTCCTTATAATACAGTGCACTCTCCTAGAATCTGAATCCATTAAGAGCTAAAGTGGAAATTGGAGGCTTTGTGGCCAGCGGGGAAATGTGGGAAAATGTCTTACTGATCCAACCAAAGCATCTCATCCAGATGACATTAACGCGTTGGTACAGAGGGGAGGATATCGTGTTTCATTTTGGTTTGGTTTTCCTCCGTATCTCCTGTGATAAGACTGAAATCTAAAAGCTTGTTGGCAGTAGTAGTGATCAACTGTCCTTGGTTTTCTTTCAGAGTTGAGTAAAAAAAAATAAAGGTTTATGAACAGTAACATGTATACAACTAATCTAACCACCACATACACAAAAGGTAAACTCTACATTCTGACATACAGCTGTTTAAAGCTTTAATTTCTTCAAGAACAAGGTTAAGAATACAGATGTTTACCACCAATTTAAATGGCTGGTAAATGGGTAAATGGCTTCAGTTTCCATAGGAGAAAATGAAGCAAGACATAGACTACGTACACAGTCTTGGAAGCCACTTCTAATTCATGCAAGAAGAAAATGCCTCCTTTTCCACTATTTCACTTGAAGAGAATTTGTTCTGAAGTAACGATGCAGTCGTTAGACTTAATTCTTTCATGCTGCAGAATACCAAATCTTCCATCTACCAGCCATCAGGACTCATATCCTATTTAATACAACTTGCATTATCCAGTCGCGAAAGTTCCTAGTCAAATGGTATCAAAACCTAACATAAGAAAATTTTCTAGAGTGAAAGTCAAGTAGCAACCACATGAGAACTGATTTCTGCCTACAACAGAGCAAAGCCAATACAACAGAGGAGATACCTGAATCCAACTAGCAGGGCAGAGAAACTTCCAAAGTGATTGAGTGAGTCAGGATGAAAAGCTATATATCAAATGTTACTTTTTATCTAATTACATCTTTTACATAATTTGTTTTGCCGTTTGGTGCAGAAAAATAATTTTACACACATTTGGAATTTTTTCTTCTATTATTTATTTTAAAAGAATTTTATTATTACATGCAAATAGATATTAAGCTCAAAGACTCCAGGGGAAAAAAAATGGTCCTCTAACAACAGAAAAAAAGCAGGGGTATGTTCCCACAGAATCTTTTAGCTCAGGAAAAAGGCAAATCAATATAAATCTGATATGCATACCTAGGGATATGGTACATAAGCCATAATAATTTTGATTTGGGAAAATACACAGATCATACCACATTCTATCTGAAAATAACTAGCTTCTTGTGATGAAAATTTCTTCATATTCTTTGAACCACCGGGATGATTAACTCAGGCTTTGATGGGAAGACAGCTGTGCGAATCCATCGCTGATTATCCCTGCTCTACCAGGGGTCAGATTTAGACTATTAAGTACATCAGGGGTTCCTAACTGTGAGCTCAGGACATCACTGGAATTCACAGTTGGGAGGGGCCTTTGAAATCAGCCCTGGTTTTATCCCCTTATCTGGGAGGAGACTAAGAAATTCATTTTGCTTCTTTCCCAGGGAGCTTGGCCCAGAAAGCAGCTCGGAGGAAACTAGAGAGCCCTCAGCATCCCTGTTTTCAGAATAAACATTGGGAAAGATAAAGTGGGGTGACAATATGGGGACAGATCAGGCACTACCCCAAGCAAGCACAGGCGACAGACATTCAGTTAACACTCCTCTCTGGGAAACTGAAAGGCCCTAGATTATAACTGTTTCCCATGACACAACTATTTCACTTTAGGTGTCAAAATATTAGCGATAGTCATTGAATTATATTCGAAATTTACCATTTCTTAGCTTGACACTTGGAATCATGACTTGAATCCAGATTTGAGTCGCATGTCTTTCTTTGCATATTATTTAAAGTCAAAGCCTTCTATACGAACTCCATCCACAATGAGGGGGCGAGATTTCATCAGTGAAATATGTGTAAGTTTTATTGAGGTTCTCCCAGGTGACGTGTTGCATAATATTAAGCGTAATGCTGAAGTTATCAGGTCTTAGCAAATAGCATAATTAACTATCTATGTTTAAATAGGAGACAAGTGAGAATTTATAAACTAAGATAAAATATGCATTATGCAATTAAGGTATGTAACATTCTTCTCTGTAAACAAAAGCAAACAGCTTTTTTTTCCACAGTGCTAATGTCATTTTGAAAGTACCATGTTTCTCAAGGGCCATCAGTAAAGGCACTGCATCCATCTTTGTCAATTTCTTGGAGGAGTCATTAGCGAAATGTCACCTTCTGAGTTCCTCACACCTCGAGGACAGAAAGTTTTCACTTTAAAACAGCAACAATAAAAGCAACACCTGATGATGCCATCATGCCTTAGAATTTTGCAACTAGAAACACTGTACAGTTAGAAGAAAATCTCAAATGACAACAGGATCCTTGTAATTATCATTAATCAATTATTATTATCACAAAGTTTACCTGTTTTCTTCCCCCACTTAAAACTATCTCTGACATATTAAACCACAAGACATGTAACTTAGAGGAAAACTGTCATTAAAGTGAGATCATGCCGCATTACTTTTTAAACTTTCCCTATTTAGGAATCGTTTTGTCACTGACTAAAATCTGGAATCTGGGAAATGAAAAAAGATATTAGTCATATCAGTCCCCATAATTCTAAACAGCTGCAGCATAAGGACCAGGAACGCGTATTTAACTACTTTGTCCGAAGCAACCTTAGAAAAGCCCAGATGCCTGGATTTTCAACCATGTCGGTGGCTGAATCACATTACCTGCCAAAGTTAACGTTAAAGAGACTATTACACGTAACAGATAGTAGAGGTGATGCCTGACATCACTTCCAAATACAGGATGCCTAGAGTATAACAAGTATAGATAATAATCAAATTCAATTCTCACGTTTCAAAAATCTGTACTTTCGAAATATTTAACAACGTTGCCAAATTCCAAATACTTGTTTTTAAGAAAAGTATAAAACATAGAAGAGCAAAACTGAATCTGCTTATATTCCTGATGAAAATTTATTTATATTAAATGTTTTCCTAGTCCCTTGTAAACACCAAGTTATGATATAGCGAGTTAGGAGCCCTATCACCTGTCTATCGCTTGCATGTCTCTGGGAAATTCAGAACACAGAGCAGCAACACTTAGCCCAGTTAGCAAGGTCCAGCCATGAGTTCTTCAAGGGTGTCTTGAGTCCTACTAGGTGACAAGAACCTTGGACACAGATAATAGTCCTCAAGACTATTATAATCTCATTGGAGGAGACAGGCATGAAAACAAAGTGATAAATGCTATGATGGATGTAAGCACTGTATTTTCTAATTGTGTAATCTAGTCTCCCTTTGAATTCTATTTCTTTCCTATTTCTACTTTAACAAATCACTGCAAATTTAGCAGCCTAAAACAACATGAGTTCATTCTCTTGAAGTCTGGAGGTCATAAATCTGAAATCAGTTTCACTAGGTTAAAATCAAAGTGTCTTCTAAGCTGGATCTTAACGGAGGCTCTCGGGAAAATCCTGCTTCCATGCCTTTCCCAGCTTCTAGAGGCTGCCTATTATACCCTGTTGGCTCACGGCCGCTTCCTGCATACTGAAAGCCAGCTGAGTAATCATTTCCCTCCTCTCTGGGTTCTGCTTTCCTCCTCACATCTTCTGCATCTCATCCTCCCTCCCTCCTCTAAAGACCCTGTGATTACGTTGGTCTGATCCAGATAACCCAAGATAATCTTCTCATCTCAACCTTAATCACCTTTGCAAAATCTCTTTTTCCATGTGAAGCAACACATTCATAGATTTCAAGGATTAGGACACAGACATCTTGGGGGGAGGAGTGCATTATTCAGCCTACCACGTATACTATGGACAATTTCTAGCGTATCAAAATTCATGCAGTTTCAATAATCTTTTGGAATTTTACAAAGCCATATTTTTTATATGCCAGTCCTGTGCCTTTTATGTAGCAGAATAAATTATGCTAGTTAGATATGGATGCAAAATTTCGGTAAAAACTTGATATACCTCAACACATATAATGGACTGTACAAATTGATAACAGCATAGCTGGGGCTTAAATGACCCATATTAGCTTCTTTTAATTATACCAATAAGTTAGCTGATTCTGTTTCTATATTCCTTTGGGCTTTGAAGAGCAATTGCAGATTATTTGATTTCCAATTGCAATTTTTTTAAAGTGTGTGTGCATAGATATATTTATATATCTTTTCCATGAAGAATACCTTTTGATGGAAGTATATGTAAGATTCAAAATTACTGTACCGATGAGATTCAGGGTTATGAGTTTACAGTTTCTATAATTCCTTTATTATTAAGGGTGAGTAATGCAATTCTCTTGATAGTGTAAATTAATGAAATACTGTAGAGCTCTCATTGATGGCTTTCTCAAATTTCTTCATAAACCATTATTACTATCTGTCTGTGGAGGCCTGTTAGCTTTGGGAGTTCCATGCCATCTTCACATCTTGAGACAGATGTTCTGAAATCATTTCCAATTACATCTCCAAATTTGTGAGTCTAAGGTTGACTGGAAAGAAAGAATGGAAATCAAATTCCAACCTACTGTCTTACTTTTAGCAGATGTCTCAGTTTGGAAGAAGGATTCTTGAGGACTTTATCCATCCCCCTACCCTACCCCACTGGATGCCAGCTTGTATCACGTGAGTATCTTCTTTTATCAGAAAGAGAAGAGAGTTAATATATGTGGTGCACCTGCTACCACAGGGCACTGAATTAGGCATTTTGCACATTCATTTAACAAACACTGTATTCGTTTGTGAAAAACTGTCTTCAAGTTGCTAAGGATACAGAGTGAAGTGAAATACTCTACCTTTCCTTAGAAAAATTAAGGTCTAGTGAGAACGGACAATTCACCTGTGACCGCATTACAGAATGGTTCCTGGCTCACCAAAACTTAGTATCTAAATCCAACTTTAAGTACGCGAATTTTTTCTTGGGAACTGAATTTTGAACAAGGAGGAATTAGCTAAATGACACAACAGAGAAAAAGGCATCCTAGGAAGAGAATACAGCACAGATAAAGCAAGGCTGGTGGAAAAGCGTGACAGGACACGGCAGCTGAAGGAGTCAAGGATCGTTCCACAGCTGGAGATAGGGAACTTTAGGGAGGCAAGAGTTGGGCGATAACTGATCTTGTTCTAAATTAAGAATTGAGTTTTATCCTGTGAGCTAAAGATGTGTAGCACAGCGCTTGCATGATCCCATTTATACGTTACAAGGATACACGTGGCACCAGTGTGGGGGACACGTTATTTGATCATCAGCTCTGTTCTGACTTCTCCAGACTCCGAGCTGTCCCTGCAAGCCAAAGAGCTTTCTGGGATCTACTGTCAGTTGGGTTGCACCAGTGGGTGGTCCCCAAAAAAGAAGAGAGGAAGGAGATTAAGGTCAGTATCTTCATTCTTCTGACTTCTTGTCTGATTGTCTCAGATTAGATGCCTCCTTCATTCAAAGTCAGGGCTCCTCCAGGAGGCTGTCTCCAGGTGGTACGGCCTGGCCGCTCTGGACTAGCGCCGGGATACAGCACTATCTGTGGGTTTCCATACACTCTGCCTGCAGCTGTTTAAATGGTCCCCTAATTAAACTCTGCTGCAATTCTCCAACATGAATGGACCACCTTTTATTCTACCCAAATCCTCACTGATACCATTTTTATCCTCATAACACAGCGAGGTCAAAATCATTTTCCAACTTTTCACAGGTGAGGAAACTTAAATTCTGAGAACCTAGGCATCAATGTTCTTCTCTGCCTAGAAAACCGGCTTTTATCCACCCCCAACCCAGCCTGTGCACTGGCACAAGCTCCTTAGTCGCTAGGGGAAGGCTGGCAGGTCCTGAGGCTTGAATCCCAAAGACCCTGCCCCAGTAGCTTGTGCATTCTCACCCTTTACCATGGTAGCATGGTGGATTTGAAGAAAATAGGACGCGATTTTCCATGCATTTTGTCTTACTTCAAAAGAACCATTGAAAAACCCCCAAAAACCCATTGAATCAGCCATTACCTCCTTACCTCCAGAATGAAAGCATCTTCACAGCTGTGCCCTTGCCAAAGCAAGACTGTCTGTGACAATCATTCCAACTTTCCAAGACCTATGTTTTATATACTATATTTTTATATTAAAACATACTACTATATTTTTGGTATATAATAAATTTCTTCTGTAACTATTATTCCTCCAAAGGAATGGTCAACTGCACTGAAGGAAAAGAATATAACTTTCTCTCAGTTTTAATACATGAATTTCAACACAGTATCTAATGTGCACATCTTCTAATAGGAAGTATTTAACGAACGCTAAAAATATAAACAAGCCCAATGACACTGTTTAACCAAAATTCATATGGTGAGGTTTTATTTTTTTAACCCAAAAGTTTAAGACAATTAGCTTGTCTACATAATGATTTCGTCTTATAATACCATCATATGGAATAGGGCATTGATATCTTACCAAAGGAACAGATGTAAAATGCCAAAACTCTTGTTTTACCATCTTCTGTATTAATATACTAATACTGCTGTGTCCTTATTTTGTTTTCAGGGCCTAATATGCTCCCTCCTATCAGAGCTCCTTTCTTCCCTATATTTGTCTTCTAGTCTGAACTATTGATAAATCACTGATAACGTCTTCAAACACATAATGTGTCAAAGTCACTGGCGTATACTAAAAACCGACACAATGACACCTAGTGGTAACAAGAAAATGCATTTGCTTGAAACTAAGTAAATTCAACAAACGTGCACAGAAAACTGAGACTATTGAAGGATTTCCAGCTTAAACACTAAACTACAAGCATTTGGTGTATGAGTATGTATGTCCTTCTCTTCTTTGACTTACAGGCCAGAAAGTACAAGTCGCATTAATTCCAAGGTGATCTGTCTTCTTACAAATCCTTTGTTTGCTGACTGAATACACTTGAAAGTTAAATATAAACAAGTAGACAAGGCATGCTACAAAAAGATTAATCTAATTTAATGAAATATTATTTAATAGGTCATTCAGTGTTGATTTATAACTCCAGGAAAATTTCAGAGGTTCTACATATTTTTCTTTTTTAAAAAAATTCATAGCTAACACAGAACTAAATGAAGTGCTGCACAACTTTTCCCTGTAATATTTACAAATAAACAAATTCCCATCTTTCCCCATTCCTCAGAGAATTTAAAATGAGAACAGGAGACTTCCCTGGTGGCACACTGGTTAAGAATCTGCCTGCCAACACAGAGGACATGGGTTCAAGCCCTGGTCCGGAGAGCAACTAAGCCTGTGTGCCACAACTAATGAGCCTGCGCTCTAGCGCCCGCAAACCACAACTACTGAGCCCATGAGCCTAGAGCCCGTGCTCTGCAACCTTAGTGAGAAGCCCGTGCACTGCAATGACGAGTAGCCCCCGCTCGTCGCAACTAGAGAAAGCCCACGTGGAGCAACGAAGACCCAAGGCAGCCAAAAATAAAGTAAATAAATAAATTTATAAAATGATAACAGATTTGAAATGCCGAAGTCTTCAGGATAATAATTTAGATGGTGTCTGTTATTTAAATTATCAGAGCGCCATCATGAAAAGGAGTTTGTTTAATTTCCTACCTGCCATATGAAAACGTGAAAGTATATTATAATAGCTGTTAAGGATGACCCTAAAATGTGATTCTGCCTCTGTCCCAGAAGGAGTTTGGTTCAAGGCACATGTAAAATCTACCTTACTGAACTCTAAAGAAAGAATATGACTACAATGGCAACTCTCAATTTTATCACATAGTCATCATACCAAATAGAGAAGACGTCCCTGCCTTTTGCTATAATATATTATTGAAATAGTAAAGTAAAGCATGGATTTAACCTGAAAACTGACTGACCATCTGAGCTTCAGATTCCTCACCGGTAATACAAGAGTGTGTGCCTAGATTATGTTTAGAGTTTCTGTTACTATGATAAAACACTGTTATGGCTGTCAAACCCACAGCTAACAAGATGTACCTGATTTGCTCCACAATTATAAAGTTTCCAGAAGTAATTTTCTTTTCACTTTGTAAGCCTATTGGATCCATTAATCATATTTTCTCCTCCAGATATGTAAACTCACCAGAAATAAAAAAATCCTACTGACGATTCCAGAAAACACTAAAATAAATTCATTAAATTTAAATATGCAACCCTAAAGCAATGAAACTGATTTCTGTAAGACTCTCTATATAGAAAAAATTATTTCATTCACTTCTAAATTGTTTTTGTGAATGTCATCACACTACAGTTAATTATGCCACAAAAGGCTTTATTGCCTACACTGATTTATTTAGGGGAAGGGAGAGAAAAACACAAGAAAAACTTCAGTACATTTGATTTCTTGTAAGAGTGAGCTGTGAACCCCACTGCGTAACAGTTACAGAGTCTGATTAATAATATACCTCTATTAAGTTTCTGGCTTCCCGTGGGAATAATATATATTAAACATGACCTAACCTCCTGTTTCTACATTATTAAGATCATCTTGGGGGCGGGGGGGAAGCTATTTCTGCATTCTAACACATGCGCCGTTGGAAGAAGGTATAAACACATTCTCTGGGAAGGGCAATCAATTCTCTAATTCTCTAATAAAAGCAGGGGTTCCTCCTTGAGTTCGTATCATTCTCGCCCTCGATCAACAGCAATATCACAGAACCTGGACCAAAATATGTGCCAGTTTCATTTCGGAGGAGAAAGACCTAGGAAGAAATTATGAAAACCTCCACATACTGCCATAACATGATACCCTTAGATCAAGAGTTTGCGGGCTTCCCTGGTGGCGCAGTGGTTGAGAGTCCGCCTGCCGATGCAGGGGACACGGGTTCGCGCCCCAGTCCGAGAGGATCCCGCATGCCGCGGGGCGGCTGGGCCCGTGAGCCGTGGCCGCTGGGCCTCGCGTCCGGAGCCTGTGCTCCGCGGCGGGAGAGGCCACAACGGTGAGAGGCCCGTGTACCGCAAAAAAAAAAAAAAAAAAAGAGTTTGCACTTTGTTTTTTATAAGCTCACATCTCAGTATAAACAATATAAGCAACCTTCCATATTTCACTATAATTCAAATATAAATATTTACAAGAATGAAATTTGATTATGTTCTCAAATTTATATTAAACCCCAAAGAATAAATCCAGACAGTCTACACATATTCATGGGTTTCAAACAAGGTATCTGTTTCAATTTAATGAACATTAACATCTGCTCAAATGTATGAACACAAAACATACAAATATGTTTGAATTTCAAAGCATACTGTTAAAAGGCTGTATTTCACTGAGCTGTTAATGACAATATAAATAAGATGAACAAGGCCAGAGTATATTACATGTGGACTAAAATGCCAAAATGTGAATATCTAATAAGTTAAAATGGGAACTAGTTTATTACTTGTAATAACGTTGCTGACAAACCCATTTACCCTACAGTAATGTTAATGAATGATAACTCTGGACTATATACTATTCAATCCATGACTTTTTCCTATATACTTTCAAATTTTTTCATTGAAGCACATACCACTATGTCCATTTTCCAGCTAGCTCAAGCAAGACTACAGTATATCAATCAGAAATCAGAGTCACATTTTCATTTTGTTTAACTGGAAGTACAGTAACATTTATTCAACATATTTAATCCATCTGTATTCCTCATGAACCTTTGTCTGAATCTACACAGACTCCTTATAAACTACTGCTAGGAATCTGAGTTTATTGAATAAGCTATACAAAGTGTGTGACATTAGAACTATTGTAGGAAAAGGGTAGAAAAAATAAACTAAATTAAAAAGTGTAGAATGAATAAGTAATTACTGTATTATTCTACATTTGAACCCAAAACAATTTGAGAATGCTTAAGTTACATAAAGGAACTACTTATTTTACAAAAGCCTAATAAATTATTTGATGTTAACACAACTGTGACACAGTCATTGGTGGCTTTGCTATCAAAACAGGAGATACAGATGCTCTAGCTTTAGCTTCCAGAAATGACTTCAAACCACTCAACTGTAAATTAATCCCAACCACACAGTATTATGATTACAAGTATCCTCCCATTCATTCCTGGTCTGAAAGCTTCTGTTCCATGTAACCACTCCAAGAACCCTACTGTACTTCTCCCACTGACGAGCTATTGGGCCAAGACAGCACTCTCTCTCCGGGACTAGGTATTATGTGCAGCGTGAGAATAATCTCACACAGGGTTATTTAGAAGAGTTACTGGCGATTAAGTCATGACTAGAATGCCATTTTCAGCTATTCTACATTCTTCCTAGGGAATGCAGCCAGAGGCAATTTTACCTTTTCAAATAGTCTTACATGAAAGCCTGAAGGATTCTGAACATAGTATTTTTCTAACAGTTTTATTCCTTCCAAACATCTGTAACGACTGGTTGTTTTACATTTCTAAAATGCAAAATATCATACCATCAAAACTTTCTCCTGGTTTCCTAAGGGCAGAAGGTTTCCAGAAACTGAGGTTGTTAGAAATCATGTGAGATAATTTTTTAGTTAACTATTAAGAGCTAACTCTATTGAAACTAAAATAACACCGCCCTGTGCGAGTTCGGCCTTTGCACTTTTTTTTGATGTCTGGCTCTCTGTTGATGCTTCCTTAATTATAACTTATTCTCTGTTGAAAAGGCCTGAAAAGAAGAATGCGATAGCAAAAGCCAGGTTGAACTGCATGGTCTATAACTTGTGGGACTGGGATATCAAATATCCTGAAGCTAGTAAATTTTAAGCAATGACCTCTGCGTATTTTTTTTCATTAGCCATATGCCTCAAGGTTGCCTGCTTTAAAACTTCTTATACGTCCCCCTGAAGTAGAAATACACTAAAAAAGATAAATAACCTTGCATAAATCATTAAAGCTTTCTCTATTAAAAAAAAAAAAAGAGGGGTCCCCTGGTGGCGCAGTGGTTGAGAGTCCACCCGCCGATGCAGGGGACACGGGTTCGTGCCCCGGTCCGGGAAGATCCCACATGCCGCGGAGTGGCTGGGCCTGTGAGCCATGGCCGCTGAGCCTGCGCGTCCGGAGCCTGTGCTCCGCAACGGGAGAGGCCACAGCAGTGAGAGGCCCGCGTACCGCAAAAAAAAGAAAAAGAAAATGAAAACACTCATCACTTGACAATAATAGAGGTGAAATTGGGGCAAAAAATTTAAAAATAGCTGAATTTATCTGCAGGACATCCTATGCAATGTATTTGGATTAATGATAAATTTATATTTATATGTGGATACGGGGATATCTGAGATTTTCAGAATTCAGAAAAGACATTAAGAATGTAAAGAGAGACTGAGAATTTAAAGTCCAGTTTCTGCAGAGCAGAGATTCTGCATAACTTCTTTCTGTTTCTATTGAAGGTATTTCTATTAATAGTAGACTTGAAATGTATAGAGGTTTGAATAAGGACCAAGAAGCAAGTTTATAATTTGTAAAATTAAACATTTCTTAGATATTACTTTTGCAATAAAGGGATGATGGTATTGCTCACATGTCAAACTGGGAAAAGGGAGAAAAACAACACTAATACTCATTGAAGATCTATTCCCTAGCAGACTGTTTTAGGTAATTCAATACACATGATCACATATTGTTCTCCCTCATTTCTTTGACCCCCTGGAGACAGAGGACTTTCTTTCTCAGGTGGATTCTCGGAACGCTTCTCAAAATTTGCCAGAATATTCTATCCCTCTCCTAAGTATGGCCCTTTTTGCTTAAGCAAACCATCCCGTTTATTTCTAGGCTCTAACACCGCAGGCTACCTTGTAGGAAAAGGAGTAAGCAGAGGGGGAGATGATGCCAACAACAACAACAAAAATATTCTGTATCAAAAATATTCTGCATCAATACCTTCGAATCGTGGAAATAGTTAAGGCACAGACATGTATATATGTTCCCACCAACGCACCGGCAAGACTGATGGCTTTCACAGCCGACTTGTGTGAACGAGATGTGGTGGGCATGGGTTGGAGCCCTAGGCATGATCCCTGACTCACTTTTTCATAAACACACGCTTCTCAATACACAGCTCGCTGCTGGTTGATTTTGAGTATGGAAATAGTTGTTTTCACAATTTTACCTCGTTTAACACTTATTTGGGGGGAGTGAAGACTCACTCACTTCTTCAAAGAATCATAAACAGAGGTTCAACTTTTCTCTTTATCTTTGCTATATACTTTTCCTTGCCATTAAATAATCAAAATCCATAAATAAAGCTTTTTTCCCCCCAAATTCAGGTACTCAGTAAGTTATCAAATAATGTTTATAATTTGTAAAGCATTTACCTTGTCAAAACAGTACTTTATAAACAGAATAAGCATAATAAACTAATGATTTAATGGCTGTGCAAAAGAGTAATCAGTAGCTTATTTACACAATAAGATTATTCATGCAGTTTATTTCTACTGAGTATTTATGCACATTTGATGAATATGAATCCATAAGGCCAAAGCCAGAAATTGCCCTGAATTATCTGTATTGGTTGTCTACAAACTTCTTTGTTTACACGTTACCAAAAAAATTCTATTATAGTATTCTCCATTATACAATTCGGTTGTTTCTAAAAATCCTTCACTTAATTTAAATAGCTGAAATGAACAGAATTTCAATTTTATTTCAACTGTTAAACTTTTTAAATAAAAATTATAAATCCTTTCTATATGTATCCAATGGAGATTTAAATACTCACATATAAAAAATTTTATGGACAAAATCTTTAATAATATGAAATTGTCCATCATTTCTTTTTCTCCTTGAACTCTTAATTCCCCACTACTTACTCCTGAGAATTTTATCCTGACATACATATGTATGTATCTCCTATGCTTATTTTTAGCAGATAATATCTCTAACAAAAGTTTGGATTTTTGCATGTCTTATTGCACTCTTTCCCTAACCACCTACAAATACAATGTCTTGAGTGAAAAAAATTGTAATTTTATGTAATTATTACAATATTATTACAGTAATTATACAATATTGTATATAATTACAATTTTATATGATTTATCAAAACTAAATATGAAAACTATTAAACAAACGTTAAAATCTTATTAAAATTGTATGTCTCAATAGACAGCTGAGGCTTTTTAAAATTTGTATGATATGGTTTTTTGTTTTTTGTTTTTTTTGCTGTACGCGGGCCTCTCACTGTTGCGGCCTCTCCCGTTGCGGAGCACAGGCTCTGGACGCGCAGGCCCAGCGGCCATGGCTCACGGGCCCAGCCGTTCCGCGGCATGTGGGATCTTCCTGGACCAGGGCACGAACCCGCGTCCCCTACATCGGCAGGCAGACTCTCAACCACTGCGCCACCAGGGAAGCTCCCTGTATGATATGTTTTTGCAAAGCATTTAAGACTCCCTTAGTGAACACAATTTATAACTAAAGCCAGGCACAGTTAAGCATCAATTCTACTAATTCCTATGTAAATAGATGTAAGCGTTAAGGTATCTTTTTTATAGAAATTAAGACATAAAGGGCTTTATTATAAGAAAAATATACAATATTTTTATTCCCTGAGTTAAATGTCAAAAATTACATTACAACTCATTATAATTTTTTTTCTATTTTGATCTTGTACTAGATAGCTGTTAGGTGCTTGTAAAATTATTGAAAATAAAGAATTTCTTAAGTTTCACTCATAAAAGTACTTAGTGCCCAGTCATTAATCTCATTCTCAATATTGAGAACAGTGGTTTCCATTACAATCGCTTTGGCATTGTTAGAATAAGGCACCAGAGGGAGATTCAGGATATGCTAGAAGGATGGTTTTCTTTTGTAGGCTGGGCGAAAAGCAACGGCAAAATGAGAGGTGGAAAACTAAAACTAACGTGATGACTTGACTAAGGGCCTCAGCTCAGAACTATCAGCTTAGAGAACAAGTATGCATGAAGTTTTAGGCTCTTGAAATTCTTTCTCCCAACCACTAATTCCCAGGTCACTGTGTCATGTACACTCGGTGATAAGGGGAACTCGGTTTTAAGATCACTGATCTACATCAAGCTCTAATTGTAAATCAATTAAACATGCCTAACCTGAAGCCCCATGGGAAGGATGGATGAGCATATACCATCCAATATATGGTGGATCTAAAAATCGTAGGCTTAATTCATTAACATAAAGTAAACATGATTCTACGTCAGGTGATTTGCAAACTCCAATACCCAATTTCAGTGCATGTGAAATCACTGTGACTAAGATGATCCACTGAGATGCTGGTAGACTCCTCTTCCTCTCAAATCCTGAAGAATGTATTTTACTATGCAGCAGTTCTTGAAAACTAAAATAAAATTCAGAGCAGGGATCCTTTCTTTACACATGTTAAACAATACAGGGCAAGCAGAAACATCTAGGTTATTTTGTTCCAGGACACACTTGCTCCCAGAAAAAATAATGTGAGCCAAGTAAAATAGCTAAACTTACTAAGATTAACAACTCGTTTACCAACACTTGCCTTCCAAAACTTCAGCTAACTGAGACTAGTCAGACACAGAAAGGCAAACATTGCATGATCGCTTATTAGTGGAATCTAAGAAACCCAGACTCAGAAACAGAGTAAAATTGTGGTTTCCAAGGGCTGGGGTGTGGGTAGGGAGGGGGTAACAGGAGAGATGATGTTTAAAGGTACAACTTTACAGCTAAGAGGTGGAGATGATGTATAATATAGTGGATACAGACAAAAATGTACAATATTATAATCAAACCTGCTAAGAAACTAGATCTTAATTACCCCTACCACAAAAAAGAAATGGTAATGATGTGACATGATAGAGGTGGCACTATCACTACAATAGTATTTCAATACATAAATGTATCAAATCAGCATGTTGTATACTTTAATTTATAAAATGTTACATGGCAAATATATTTCAACTGAAAAATAAAAATTAAAAACCTTACTTCATTCTGTATACCCATCATGAGCCTTGATGAAAAGGACCAAATCAGGAGCTGTTAATCCTAGTATAACATTAATCTCCCAGACCTTTAGACACACATCTCTTAGTTAAAACAATAGAAGCCATCCTTGAATTACTGAAAAAAGTCCAGATAGGGGGGCCTGAATTCAGTTGAGAACTTTTAGAAAACCACCAGAAACAGAACATCTCGGAAGAGGAGACAGATTTCAAGCTAGACCTTAGGATCAGGACAAAGCGTGTATGAATTAAATACACATCTTCCATCTAAGACCCAAGAGTAAGATCCAGAAAACTGGACCCTCTGCCTGTCACACTTTAACCTCAAAGTTCTCATCTTTATCTACCCAATTACGCTCACTCAACTTTGCTGGTCTAATACAGTAAGTCCCCTACATACAAACAAGCTCCATCCTGAGAGAGCATTCAGAAGTCCAATTTGTTTGTAAGTTAAACAAAGTCAGCCTAGGTACCCAACTAACACAATTGGCTGTATAGTACTGTACTGTAATAGGTTTGTAATACTTTTCACACAAATAATACATAAAACATACACACACACACACACAAAATAAGACATTTGTAATCTTACAGTACAGTACCTTGAAAAGTACAGTAGTACCAGCTACATCACCACTGTTTTTACACTTGCTTCTGGACACCCTGGGATTGAAATAAAGACACTGTACTACTGTACTCTATACAGTACTGGACAGTAAAGTACACAAAAGCATAGCCACTTGTAGAGGATGCAGGCACGTAACAATGTATGCCAACGTGTGAACTAACTTACGTGACTGGACATGTGAACTCACGTTCGCATCTTTGAAAGTTCGCAACTTAAAGGTTTGTACGCAGAGGACTTACTGTACGCTGCATTGTCTTAGGCACTTGGAACTATAAAATTACTGACCTTTTGTATTGTACTATCTTCTTTTTTACTGGCTCTAGTTCTGAGAGCTCCTGATTCTGTTATGGGATCTGTCCCCTTGGTTTAATTTGGGCAATTACAGCTACATCGCTACAGACTTAAAATAGTCATCAAGTCATTCCTTTAATATTCATGTAGCCGTGCTCAACTGTAGGCTCTCTGGAGTCTTAAACGCTGCCCAGCAGCCACTGTACCATCAAATGATCTGACAAATAATGTTCCATTTATAGAAAAACAAAATCTGACCCTTGTAAAGACTGGAACAACTACAATCAAAAACTCTGCATGCAACCATGACACAGTAGACAGTGATGAATATCTGGACTGATCACGTTCCCTAACAATAATATTCTGTCCTCCAGCTGAGGCAGAAGAATGCAAAATTGGAGGGTTAAAAACAGAAACCAACAAATCTCCCTGCTCCTTTGTTAAATAATACTGGAATCATACGAGCTTTTCGTCTCTAAGTAAAACAGTATTGAGAATGAGTAGAAATAATTTAGCTATTTACTCCAAGAAATACTTGCTCCTGGAAAATAATACTATGAGTGACACAAAATAGCTGACCAGTCGACATGAACTCTTTGCTCATCCACATTTGCGTCAAAAACCTTGCCTCCCTCTGCCCACTAATCGAAAGCTATTCCAAAATTCTCCTCAATCCAATCCTTCCCCCTGCCTTAAAATCACTCCATTCAGGTTCAAAAACTGTATTAATATCCTCCCTTGAATTCCTCCTATGAGACACGACTAAGATTCTGCCAACACCATATTCCCTCTACACTGAATTAAGTCTAACAAACTTACATTTGCTTAAGAGTTTTTCATTAAAAAAAAAACTTTGTTTTCAAATCAATGGTTGGCAACATGTACTGATACTAATGCTTTTTTATGTATAGAAGTGTAATTTACTTTGATATCATTATTCAACTGTTCATATGATTTATTTTTATTTCCCAGATTCTGAATGTTATTAGCAGGGCTTATACCTCATTTGGCTGTCTATACTACACATAGCACTAGATCTTAAGCATCTAATAGTCTGAGCAAATAATTATTCAATAAATAAATGCATAGACAAATATGATTAAGGCTTTTTAATATATTATATAATTATTAAATTCCCACTGTGTAAATGTCCAAATTGTATACACACACAGAAATACATGTATGTGTATACAGTTAATACACATTAAGTATTAATTAGTAAATACAACATAATACCTAATACTGAAATATATTTTTACATGTGTTTGTGAATACACCCACATGTAACTTTGAGACTGCATGTACCTTATTTGTAAGACACCATATATTTTCCAATTTGTACTTTTGTTTTCTACCATTGTATTGATAGATATTACATACAAAAGAGTATTCATTCAAATAAGCATCTGAAAAAATCTAGGCACCCGCAGTCTCACAAGACATCATTTTAATACCAAACTTACATAAAAGTAAACTTATGTATAAAAATAAGACAGCAAAATCATAATTAGTGCTTTACTCCAAAGCTTGAGTATGTGATACTAGCCACTGACAGTGAAAATGCTATTGATAACTTGTCTGATCCCTCAAAATAAAACCTGATAGTGTACATTCATAATTATCTTTCAAATATAAGCATGTTTTCTTTTCACTATTTATCCCCTATACTCAAAGCTATAAATCATCATTTCCTTTATAGCTTCTCGTGATGCTCTGTGCTATGAGACTGGTATAACAAGCCAATGACTCACACTTATATGCCCAGATTTAAGTTGGAATTTTGTTTGTTGTTCTGCACCTGTGAGTTTCAAGCCAGTTAACTTTTTGCCCTGAAAAAATAAAATATTCAAGTTAAGATATTTGTGGGAAAAAAATCAGTTGAAGCCATAAGAAATTCCTGAGAGTTCTAAATATTCCGGGACCCTATTTCATAGTCCCTAAGCTATGAACACAAATTAAGATATAGCAGCTTGGTAGAGGCAACATGCGACCCTTATTCACATCTGTCAGCTAATGGAAAACTAAAATGCTACAGCTGCCAGGGTAAATATTAATCACTTGAAAAAGGAAAATTATATTAATCTATTGTGCATGATATGCTTATATGTGAGTGCTATTTATGCACCGTATGCTACACTTTTGCTAAAATAACCCTGCCCTTGATAAGCCATAGGGAAGTTTTGTGATTGGAAACAAATCATGAATTTAAGTGAGTTAAAGAATCAGCATACATTAGAGATAAGAAAAGCCAGGTTTAATGTTGAATGCAGAGAATCAAACATAATTGGAAATCAAAACTGTGGCTGTCCTTAAACAGGATAATAGAAAGGAACAAATATAAAACCTAGTTTTCTCAAATAACTAATCTTTATTTTTCACCACAAACCATATGAAGTCCATTTTTGGATATTCCAATTTTGGATACTGGATACAAAATATCCAATTTTGGATATTTTTGGATATTCCAGTTTTGGATATTCCAATTTCTTTTTTAAAAGGCATATAATTGGGGTACAGATTGCTTAATTTTAATTTCAGCTTCAAATCCTGAATTACAATCTGTTTAGACAATCTTTCCAAACAAAAGTAAACAAGATCTGGTATCTTATGAATAGCACAGGCACTGCTGCTTGTTGTGACATGACTGGCAGCTGTTCCTCAAAGCACAACATAGAGAAGAAGCTGCTCTATCAGCGCAGCCCTCTGTGAATCTTCTAAGTCAATGCTATCTAGGTCCCAGATCATCTTCTCCTGCCCCTGCAGACCTAAACACAACCAGCTGCCAAAGGCCCATAGACTCTATGAGAGCAACGTTAGAAGTGCTTCTATTATGTGGGCTTCAGCATTTGGAACCAAAGTCTACTATTTCTTCTGATGGATTCAAAGTACCAGAAGCTATTTTTTTTCCTTCTCAACACTGAAACACATGGGGAAGGGGCTGAGTTCTAATTAACAAAGAATGATCTCATGATTGTCAACTCATTTTCCTACAACCTAAGAAATAAATTGCAAAGAATAAAAGCAATGATAAGACACAGTGTAAAGGTCATAAATCGAGAAGAAATTTTAATGAACAGCTGATGCAGAGCGGTAAGGAAGGATTAAGATGGGTAAAAATACTTGCATAGCGGAAGCAAATAGAGGTTGTATTGATGGAGCATTTGGCTTGAAAATGACAGAATGGGGGTGAAATTTGGGACTGAAAACATGATAAATTGAAAGTCCTATACGTGGATTTTTAATAACTTCCAGTATCATACTTCCATCTCAACAAGAAGCAAGAGAACCCAGGTTTCTAAGTCCAAGTTAAAAAGTTCAGTGAAGGACTCTTCTTTGGAGAGTCTGAAAGCTATTAGAGAAAAATGCTTTAGACATTTTGTTATCTTCCTGAGTGATGGCTGGTTTTTATCTGATTACCCTAAAATACAGTAGGAGATGCATCCAGCCCTCCATGACCATATGCTCCTAATTCCCAATGAGCTCTTTTGTACCTCTCTCTTAAAACAAACAAGGACCACAGACCTCACTGGAAATGACAAATATAAACAAAAATCACCTCTGGAAAAGATATAAATTCTTAATTATGAAATATCCCCAATTAGATTTCTCAGAGGCATGTACCATTACATCACAGGCAGAAAACAAGATCAATGCTTTTAAAAAACAAGCAGAGGATAATACTGCTTAGAAATCAAAATAATATTAAAATTAAAAAGTCAATGAAAGGTTTGGAAGATCATATTAAAAACACTTCTCAGAGTTGAACAAAGGTCAGAGATGGATATATGGAAGACAACATATATAAACAATCAAACTAGGAAGTTCAACATCTAATTAATAAAAGTTCCCAAGGGAAAAAAGAAAGGGAAGATAGAAGAGATAGGTATAAAAAAGTCATACAACAAAAATTTCCCGAGCTTAAGTACAGAAGTCTCCATATTAACAAGTGACACCAAGTGTACAAACTAATGAACAAAAGAAAGGCCAATAGAAATGTGTGACCAAGACGATCTAATGTTCCCTTCAGCTTGATTAAACTTTGACAGGTTTCTTCCTGGCTATAGCTCCCTGACTTCCCTTTCTTTAGAGCACCTACTGTAGAAAACGTCTAATTGTAAATCCTTTCTTTGCTTCATTGCCATAAAAATCTCCCAGCCTCTTGCCAATTTTACAACCCTGGAATGTCCTTCACTACTTCCTCACTAGCTTGCCCCAGCATTTAAAGATTCTCCCAATTCTTATTTCAGCAGAATTGAGTTCAATCTCTCAACTTGCTCTCAACTTAAGTTGTGTTTGCCTGTTTAACTCATCTGGTGCAATTTTTCTTTGGCAAGTTCATCATCAACAATTTTCAGAACATCAAGGATAAAGAGAGAATCTAAAATAACTCCAGAGAAAAACAAAAGATGATCAATATTCCAAATTTCTAAACAGCATTACTACCTACTACAAGAAAAAGGAGCAATTTTTTCAAGTTATCAGAGAAACTTTAACCTAGAACTCCATTTTAGTCAAACCAAAAATCAAGAAAAAGAGTATGAATAGTTTTACAGACACAGAAAAAGTCTTCTCCTTTAAATGCTTAGTTTAGTCAACAGGATTAAAATAAAAGTGTTGGTGTTGAGATTACTGGGCTGTGTCTTTTATCAAAAGGCTTTATAAAACCAGAAACTTGAAAATAGAAATAAATTCCTATGTTTTCAAGATAGCTATCTTATATACCAGGGCTGCTGTACCCGCAAAGACCCCCAACCCTTCAATCTCTGCTTCATCTTTTTTGCAGTGTGGTATTTTAACACAAGATAACTGCTGGAGCTCCAGTCATTCCATGCTTATTCCAGACAATTGGATGAAGATGGGGAAGAACAGTAAATCTTCTCTTTTTAGAAGCTATTCCAAACAATTTACACAAGGCTTCTACTTATAACTCATTGGCTAACACTTAGTCACATGGCCAGCATGATACAACAGGGTCCAGAAATTTAGCATCATGCTAAATGTAGGGCACTGATGTTAAAGAATAATGGTAGAAAAATTTATATGCATAATGATGCAACTCGTATCCATTATAAGATGGCACTCAAAAAAGTTTGAGAGGATTTAGAGACTGGGAAGACTGTTAAGGTATGAAAAAGGAATAGAGTATAATAAAAAAGTGAGGACTTCCCTGGTGGCGCAGTGGTTAAGAACCTGCCTGCCAATGCAGGGGACACAGGTTCAAGCCCTGGTCTGGAAAGATCTCACATGCCGTGGAGCAACTAAGTCTGTGCACCACAACTACTGAGCCTGCACTCTAGAGACCACGAGCCACAACTACTAAGCCCCCATGTCACAACTACTGAAGCATGCGAGCGTAGAGCCCGTGCTCTGCAATAAGAGAAGCCCCCGCAATGAGAAGCCCGTGCACCACAGTGAAGAGTAGCCCTCGCTCGCCGCAACTAGAGAAAGCCCGCGCACAGCAACGAACACCCAACGCAGCCAAAAATAAATTTTAAAAATAATAAAAAATTTAAAAGTGAATTACTAATTTCAGAACATATTTTAGTAGCTCTTAAAACCAGACAGATAAAATGGACAACAAAATAGCAAATATTCTAGAGATGTAACACAAATATAAAGCATATTTTAACTGATATATAAAGATATAGGTAAAGGAATTCCTGCAACCAGAAACAGAAAAATATAAATTAGTTTCCAGCACATATGAAATATAAAAATTGATTGTATTTGACCACAAAGTTTCATTAAAGCCTCGAAGAGGTATATCATAACTATTAAATCAAAAAGGAACTCTATTTAAATTCCCCCCCCCAAAATTTTTGACTCAGATCATTTTCTTCCATAATGAAAATAAATTAGAATTTATTGGTAAAAAGGCGTCCATGTCTAATATCTTTTCATGATGAAGAAAAACTCTCAGTAAACCTCGGAATAAAGGGAAATTTCTTCAACTTGATAAAGAGTATCTACAAAAACCCTACAGCTAACATCGTAATTGATAAGCAAGCCAAAGCTTTCTCACTAAGATCAGGTGCAAAAGCAAGGATATCCCCTCTCTCACCACTCCTTTTCAACACCATACTGGAAATTCTAGCTAGTTCAGTAAGACCGGGAAAAAAAAAAAAGGTATATAGTTTGTGAAGAAAGACATAAAACTGCCTCTGTTCACAGGTAACATTATTGTCTATAAAGAAAATCCTTAAACAACAACAACAAAACTCATGGAACTCATAAGCTTTTAAAACAAGCTTGTAAGATACAAGGTTATTATACAAAAGTCAGTTGCTTTCCTATATACCAGCAATGAACAAGTGGAATTTGAATTGAAAGCACAACACGTTTATATTAGCATCTCAAAAAAAAATACTTAGGTATAAATCTGACAAATATGTGAAAGATCTGTACGAGGAAAACTACAAAACTCTGATTAAGGAAATCAAAAAAGAACTAAATAAACGGAGAGAGATTCCATGTTCATGGTTAGGAAGACTCAAAATTGTCAATGTGTCACTTTTTTCAAACTTGTTCAATAGATTCAATGTAATCCCGATCGAACTCCAGCAGAGTATTTTGTGGATACTGACAAACTGACTCTAACATTTATGTGGAGGCAAAAGGCCCAGAACAGCCAACACAATATTTAAGGAGAACATAGACGAAGTACTGACACTACCAGACTTCAAGACTTAACTCTAAGCTACAATAATCAAGACAGTGTGATACTGGTGAAAGAACAAATAGATCAATGGAACGGATCCCAGAAACAGACCCACATAAATACAGTCAGTAGATCTTTGACAAAGGAGCAAAGGCAATATAATGGAGCAAAGATAATCCTGTCAACGAGTGGTACGGAAACAACTGGACATCCACATGCAAAAAGAAAAAAAATGAATCTAGACACAGAACTTACACATTTCACCAAGATAAACTCAGTATGAATCACAACCTAAATGTAAAACACAAAAATCATAAAGCTTCTAGAAGGTAACATAAGAAAAAATCTGTATGACCTTGGGTATTGCACTGACTTTTTAGATACAACACCAAAACCATGATCCATGAAATAAATAATTGATAAGCTGGACATCATTAAAAACATCTGTCTGCAAAAGACAATGTCAAGAGAATGAGAAGACACACCACAGACTGAGGGAAAATATTTGCAAAAGACACATCTGATAAAGAACTATTGCCCAAATTATACAAAGAACCCTTAAAATTCAACAACAAGAAAACCACCAACCCTTTCAAAATTGGGCCAACTACCTGAATAGACACTTCAGAGAAGATATACAGGTGAAAAATAATCATAAAAAGATGTGCTATACCTTATTTCCTCTGGGAATTGGAAATTAAAATGAGATACCACCCCACACCTATTAGAATGGCCAAAATCTGGAACACTGACAAAACCAAATGCTGGTGAGGAGGTACAGCCACAAGTACTCTCATCATTACTGGTGCAAATTCAAATGGTACAGAGTTTGGAAAAACATGGAGGAAACTTAAATGCTTATCGCTAAGCGAAAGAGGCCAATCTGAAAAGGTTACATACTGTATGATTCCAACTATGTGACCTTCTGGAAAAGGCAGTATTATGAAGATGGCAAAACGACCAAGGGTCGCTGGGGTTGGGGAGGGTGGCAGGATGAATAGGCAGAGTGCAGAAGATGTGGGGAGTGTGAAAATACCCTGTATGATGCTGTCATACATTCGTCTATTCCCACAGAATGCACAACACAAAGCGTGAACCGCAACATAAATTCTGCACTCCGAGTGGCGATGACATGTGAATTTCGGTCCATCAACTGTAATAAACTGACCACTCTGTGGGGATGTTCATGAGAGGGCAGGCCGTGCATGTGGGTTGCAGGGGAGGGGAGAGGTTAGTGTAGGGGGAATCTGTTCTCAATTCTTCTGGGAAGCTGCTCTAAAAAAATTAATTCTTAACATTTTTAAAGAGCCAAAGCTGATGTTTTACAAATTAAAAATCATCACGTTGAGATTTAAACATTTCAGTAGATGCAGAAAAATCATTTGAGTGTTTCCAGGATTATGGCAGACTAAGTATTTTTTTAAATTTCTGTAGCCGTGGACCAAATATCAGAAGGTTGCAAAATTAAGTACTTAGACACACTGAGCTCAAAACGTTGGGAATAACTCTGAAGAGGTAGGAAAATAAAATATAACTATATAAACTTGAAAGAAATCTGTTCATCCTTAATGGAAATGCCAGTGATGGAAACTTGAGAGACAGGGAGAGGAGAGGAGATCAGGTATTGTTACAGTAAAAGAGGGAAGCTGACACAAAACACCAGCCATAATGTTAAGAAATTCAAGAAAAACACTTAGTAAAAGGTGACTAGGGTGTAATTTGTCTCCATATAAGATGACCCACAACTGAATGCACTCCTGCCTGTGCTATCAAGAAATATTACTGGGCTTCCCTGGTGGCGCAGCGGTTGAGAGTCCGCCTGCCGATGCAGGGGACACGGGTTCGTGCCCCGGTCCGGCTGGGCCCGTGAGCCATGGCCGCTGAGCCTGTGTGTCCCGGGCCTGTGCCCCGCAGCGGGAGAGGCCACAGCAGTGAGACGCCCGCGTACCGCAAAAAAAAAAAAAAAAAAAAAAAAAAAGAAATATTATTGGTGACAATGCTGATGATAACAATAATAATAATGATGATGGAACACTAACAACAACACTAACTGTAGGGTCCCTTAATAATTTGTAACCACAGGCCTGATAACGTTTGGGTCTGGGATTCAAATTTAAAGAACACCTTCCTGAAGGCAGAAAATCTACAGGTGGAGAAATTAAACTGCATTGATTGCAGCTTGGTAACATCAGCTGATACATATTGAATAAAACACCAATCTTCTCTGGATATAATCATCCTCAATTAAGGTATCCCAGGATCCCACAGATGAAATTCATGTAAGTATGAATGTAAAGGAATTATCAAAGAACAGATGATACAAAACATAAATAACAAGTATTGGCATAAGTATATCAAAAACAAGATCAGATTTAGACTGCTAAAAACTTTCGACTTTAGAATTACTCATTGGAGTAAAGCACTACAATGAATAATGTGTTGAAAAGCATAAGTGGTAAAAGTACAAAATTAAGTAAGCAACAAAAAAATATCAATAAAAGGCCAGAGAGATTTGAGGAATAACCAAAAACGGATACAGAGTGTGCATGCGAAACCAAAAATGTAATTGACAGGGTGAACACCAGTTAAAGACACAGTTGAAAAGATAATTACTGAATGTACCATAGAATTGTAAGGATTATCCAGTGTTCAGAGAAATAACGAGAAAAAAATATGATTGAGGTTAAGGGACTCAGGAGCAGAAAAAGGTCTATAATGTATATAATTGGATTTCTAAACAAGAGAATGAAGGAAGAATTATAAGGAGAAAAAATGGATGGAAATAACCCAGAATGAAAGACATAAATCCAAAGATACAGAAAGTACAATGTATATTAAGTGAAATAAGAAATGCCCACTAATATTTTATTGGAATTGTTAATACCAAGAAAAAGGAAGATTTTCAAAGAAATCAGAGAAAATGGAGAGTTCTCTAAGGAAGTTACTGTAACATTAAAAGCAGAATTCCCTCATCTCCTGCTACTCTGCCCTTGTTCCCTTGATCACTCCAGGTCAGCTGTTTCTGGAACATTCCAGACATTTTCTTATCTAGGGACCTTTGTTCCGGGTGGTCCTTCTTCCTGAAGCTTCTTCTACATGCTGTTTGTCCTACATTCCCCCGTCAATTCAAGCTTGCCCTAAAACACCTCCACCTCAAGGATCCTGACAACCCGACAATAGTTAATATTCGAAGCTTTCCACAACTTCCAACCCACCTTATGTGCTCTACCTTTTATCCCTATAGCATTCATTAATTCTAATGTATTCTATTATTTACCAGTAGTGTATCACAGATTTATCAAATGATCATGAACAACTTGAAAACAACTAATGGGACTGTAAGTAAATTACAGTTCCTCCATGCAATGGGAAATCATATCTTCATTAGAAAGGATCAGCTAGCTCTAATTATAGTGTAGGGAACAGTGCCAAGATATACTGGCACCCAGAAATATATACATGAAAAAAGCAAAATGCAGAGCTATATGCATAGCATGCTACAATTCTACATGTGTATAAATCATATACATGATCTATATCTGAAAAGAAACGGGTACCTTATAACGCTGGCATCTTCAGGGTGAGCAGACTACCTGGCTGGGGGACAGGTAAGGAAGGAAAGGGGCCTTTTTCCCACGTCTTTCTTCCAAAATTTTCTTCCATGAGAATGTAATAGCTATCAAACAAGTAGATGTAACTATTAAAACGTACAGGCACAGAAGTCTCTTGCTTTTACATTTACGTATGTGTTAGCTGGATAAATATGAAAGTTAAAAAAGAAAAATGACCTGATTATGTTCCTGAAAAAGTAGAACTTTCAATATTTGTAGGAAAAATTGCTACCGTCATTGTCTCCAGGGTACATTTCATATTCCCCTTGACCATGACTGAAGCATGTTTTCCCTTCTGAAGATAAACGACTCTCTACTACCTCTTTACCTGCTTCAGAGAGAAAAGTGCGTGCACCCACACACACACACACACGCTTAACCTGAGTCCCGACTCTCTCATCATTGCTCATTTTTCTCAATTGTGTGTTTCATGGAACATTTATGATCAAATATGCCATTAGGATTTGGTATGTTTTTCTCTTCCTCAATCTGGCATTTAGCCATCATCATCCAAGACTATCTTGTGACGTTACCATCCTCATGCAAAGTGAGTTTCCACAATCTTTGTCTTTAAGTGACAGGGGGAAAATGTACCACAAAAGTCATACAGCGTAGAACAGGCAGTAAGAGCAGATCGGCAATGAAACCATGAGCCTGCATTCACGTCAAACAGGGTATTTGCTCTGAACCAATTAAGGCCAAGTTTACTGTATCAATGTCAAACTCATGGTAAACAAAGTTTCTGCTTCTCTCTCATCATGAATAAATCACTTGTCCAACCCCAGGACTCAGGCCTTATCAGGCAGTATCTAATTTCAGTACAGTTGTGCTGACAGGCCTAATCACAATTCTCCTATTCTTAAATGCAGAGAAGACCCCCTGAGGATTCCCACTAGGGACAGACTCCCTGGAGCATTTCCCTACATTTCAGAACTCCTGCCTTACAGGCGTGTTTTCCTTAAGGCTCTGTGCTTTGCTTTCCACGAGGGCAGACAGATAATATAAGTATTCGCTCCCCAGTGCGAATGCGAGGCGCAGGAGCATTGGGAAACCATCAGGAAACCGGAGTTCTTGTAAGAGGACCCGCACTCTAAATACCCATACATCCCGAAAGGGTCTTTAAGAACCCTGGGTCTCTTTATGTGAAAATAAGTTGGTCAACTTCTAAGACTCTTGAAGTTCTAAAAGCCCATGGATATCTACATGGACACCAGTATATGAAGATACTTAGTTGGTTCTTAAAGGAGTGTATCCATTTACTAGGCTGATATAACTAGTACCATGAACAACATGGTTTTAAAACAACAGGAATTTACTGTTTTGGCAGCTAGAATTTCAAATTCAAGGTGTTAGTAGGGTAACACTCTCTGAAGACTCTAAGGGAGAATCTATTCCAGACCTATCTCCTGGCTTCAGGTGTTGCCAGCCATCCTCAGTGTTCCTTGGTCTGTACATGCTTCACTCCAACTTCTGCCCCCATCATCACGTGGAGCTCTCCCTGTGCCTGTCTCTGTGTCTCTGCTATCTTACAGAAAGCAGTCCTAGTGGATTAAGGACCCATCCTACTCCAGTATGACCTAATGTTAACTTGCATCTGAATTACAACAAAGGTCAGGTCACATTCACAAGTACTGGGGGTAAGGGCTTATACATATCTGGGGGGGTACACAATTCAACCAGTCCCAGGTGATGCTATACACTTCTTTACATACGCATTTTAAACCAGATGCTCAGATGATGCAATCAGTTTGCCAATCTAATATTCGGAGAAACTGAAACACAGACAATTAGAACTTAGAAACCTAAAAATCCCATAGTCACGAAGAGCATCTCAAAGGACATTATCTTGCATGCCTCTGCATTTTATAAGAAAACTGTGCCTCTCAAAAATATTGCTTCTTCAGGAAAATATATTGAAATTGAAACATAAAAGAAGATCCCATATCAGATATTATTGCAGGAAATTCAAAATCTCCCTCCCACATAAGTATCTGAAGAAACAACTGACAAAATTACAATTTCTGTAAAGTTTAGATATCATTGTCAAGAAGGTTTTACAGCTCCTGATAAATTAATATACTGCTGCCAGAAAGAACACAGTAGTGAATTAGATTTACATAAACAGTTTTTACTTTACTAAAAATGTTTATTACTGCATTACTATACGCAATGTAGCATTATAATAATCCTAATTCTAATATGTATTAGAATCTAATAATCGTTAAATTATTCATTCCCTTGTTTTCAATAGTGAATGGAGTGGATAGAACGTATGGCTGATACGCATTCAGAAATGGCCTGGTTAAACCCAAAACAAAAAGTTGCGAATGGCTTGTGAATAGTTTTCACGCTTCTTCTACAGGCTGCTCTGAATACAAAAAGAACCATCCCTAGAGAAGTGGTTGTGAAAACTGTACTTTGTTTTGTTAAGGTTCTATGCTCTGCTTTCCAAGGGGGCGGATAAGCAATATACGTATTCATGCTTGAAATCAAGGCTGAATAGAACGGGCTACCTTGTCATCTGGTGAAATCGAGAAGGCTCAAACAGTGTAACCACAAGCTCACCTCCCCATTCTGCTCCTGTAGAAGAAGTCCCCTAGCCACACCACTCAACTTATCCAGCAGACCCAGCACATGCCTGCTTATCCCTGAGTAGTGAGTTTCAATTCCCTGCCAGCCCACAGAAACAAGAATCAGAAATCATTCAAACAAGCCAATAACATGCTCCAGGGGGAAGCAGGGGGAACCTCGCCCTCTTAATACTACGAAGACTGCTTCCTACAGCCGGATTATCCTTTCCACTCCCAAGTATAATCCCGGTACATCCTGCATGGCATGCAGGATCCTCCTCTCCCAGGCTGTGAATATAGGGGCCTCATGAAATGGCTGTTGATTTCATCTGTCCAAAGTCGGGGGTCATGTGTTCCACCATCCACATAACCCCAGGGCAGGAACACCTTCCTCACCAATGGCGTCAAGAGGAGGCAGTCAAAACATACCTTTAGTTAAATAACTACCTAAGCAAGAAACCTCTAGAATCTTACAGCATTTCCGTAAGTATTTTGCACTTGACTGGACAGTGTTGCTAGGTCTCATGGGGCAGGAAGGAGCAGCAGTTACCTGTGCAGGACCATCTTCTCACAAGCCACGTATTAAACCAGGATTCAAACAATATTGTACCACCTGGTGGACAAAAAGGAGGCTAACTGGGCTACCTGATTACAATCGTGTGAAAATAAAGACTATTCTGGCTAAAGAGACTGAGTTGATTAGAGTTTGGATTAAAACTTAGAAGCTTTGAAAGAGATGTTTGTCATATTTACTTGTTCATAAGCCAGTATTTTGAGGAAAACCTCATAACGTTTAACAGCATCTAGTCTTTTTGTTTTCATTTTTGGTTGTGTTGGGTCTTCATCGCTGCACACGGGCTTTCTCTAGCTGTGGTGAGCGGGGGCTACTCTTCATTGCGGTGTCCGGGCTTCTCATTGCGGTGGCTTCTCTTGTTGCGGACCATGGGCTCTAGGCACGCAGACTTCAGTAGTTGTGGCACGTGGGCTCAGTAGTTGTGGTACACAGGCTTAGCTGCTCTGCAGCATGTGGGATCTTCCCAGACCAGGGCTCGAACCCGTGTCCCCTGCGTTGGCAGGTGGACTCTCAACCACTGCGCCACCAGGGAAGTCCAGCATTCTAGTCTTTTGCAGAACACATTTCAGGAACACTATTTACACTCTTGGATCCTATGTACACCTTGACCACCCATCTCCACGTAGCAAACAGAGCCATCTATCTAAAATCCCAGTAGGACCATGTCCTGCCCCTGCTTGAATTCCTTCGGTCTCTCTCCATCCCCTGAAAAAGCACAAGCTACTAAGTATCGCATACAAGACGTTGAATGACCTGACTCCCAGTCCCCTTCTTCAGTCTCGTCTCTCATGGCTGACAGTGGCTTTTCTTTTTAGGCAAAGAAAGAATGAGTTTGTGTACAGCCCGAGGAGAAGTACTGAGTGGAGAGGAAGAAGTTAAATATATATGAGGGAGGGGATGAACAATAGAATGCTATATATATGAGAGAGGGGGTGAATAACAGAATGATATTCTGGACAAGGTTGGAGCTGGGCTCGAAGACTTAAATAGAAACATGGCTCCCACTTCAATCTTGACATAGCGGAGGTAAGATACGGGCTGCAAGAAATGAATGTTGGGGTGGAAAAGAAGCAAGATTGTTACTGAAAGCCCCTATATTCTCACTCAAGTAGAAGAAAGATCATATGCTGAGGCTGAAGGGAACAGGGATTGAGCTCGTGTTTTGAAGAGCAAGGTGAAATTTGGGATTTTATCCATGCAAACAGGAGGTGGATGTTACTAAGAGCTCACTGAGGGCCAGTCTGAGGAAAGGCTCTAATGTGTAAGGGTATGTGCTTTAGCCAAACGTAATTCAGTTCCACCCAGGGACGGAACTATCTAAATAGGGAGTGAATTATTTCATTTCTCCAAAGTTATTGTTTAACCAGACTACTCAGTGAGAAGTGGTTTCCAAGAAAATTCATAAAAAATATAGTTCCTATCACTGAAGAAATAGGCTCACTGGATGTGATGGGTGCACCAAAGAAAAGAGAAGGACACGACTTGGAGATAATGAAAGCTCCTACGGAGCAGAGATCTGAGATCAAATACAATATGGATACCAAGGGGGAAAGGGGGGTGGGTGGGATGAACTGGGAGATTGGGATTGGCATATATACACTATTGATACTACGTATAAAATAGATAACTAAGGAGAACCTACTGTATAGCACAGGGAGGTCTATTCAATGCTCTGTGGTGACCTAAATGAGAAGGCAATCCAAAAAGGAGGGGATATATGTGTATGAATAGCTGATTCGCTTTGCTGTACTGTATAAACTAGCACACTACTGTAAAGCAACTACACCCCAATAAAATTAATAAAATACCCTATGGAGACCCGAATCGGTGGTAAGATTGTGCTCTTATAATGGACTCTTAATATTTACCATATCCGAGATTAGGATACTTCTAAAGGATAAGACGGTCTAGCCAATCTCTCAAAATCCCCCAAAATTATGCTAATGGTTGGAGTAAAGAGAGAGAGATTATTAAATCGTTCCAAAATCTTTAGTGAATGGGGGGAGTGTATCTTTTATGATATTTTGATCTTAAGTGACAGAAAAATCTAAGGAACCTAGAGAATTTATTGGCTTCCGTATCTGAAAAAATTGTAAGGCTGGTTTCATGGATTTAAGAGTTTAAATGATATTATAAAGATTATATCTATCACGGAGTTCAGCTTTGCTATTCTCTGCATGTTGACTTTACATCAGTTTCCACATGGCAGCCAAAAGTCTGTAGCACCTCCAACTATGTATCACATTATATGCAAATGTGGCAGGAAAACACCTCAAATCAAAGCACTAACTTTAGCTCTAATTGTAACCCAACCTTCAAACACACACCATCTAGAGGTGTGGGGGCACTAACTGACCAGAGCTAAAGCATACTTTCTACTCCTAGAAAAGAATGCGACCTCACGCAAACCTGAAGAACTGAGACTGAGGGAGGCACAGATCTCAAATGGAAGTCATGGTCTGTTCCAAGAACTAAGATGAATGAATGGGGAAAAACCTCCTCAAGCCACCATTCCTCTAGAGCCTCTCAACCTAAAAAACCATATGATTCGAGCCCCAAGATACTGTACAGAACAATTTAACCAGCTATGTTGCTCCTATATAATAAGAATTTCCAACTTCCTAACCCTCCACATAACCTCAACTCAGCCTAATTCATGTTTTACAGTCTGTCACTTTCAAAATCCCACCATGGTACCAATTTCCATTTCAGTTAAGGTTAGCTGCAAGAGAAACCAAAAGTACATATTTCAAACAAAAAGCAGCAAAGAAATTGAAAGGAAATATGGGAAATCAACCCATTTTTTTTCAAAGCCTGAAAAATCAGTCTCAAAGCCCACAGACAAAGGCAATTCTGAATGTTGGTTATCAAGAACTCAACTTCACTTTCATCATGGAAATACAGGATTGAATAAGCTCCCATCTTTTTCAACATTTTACGTAACTGTGTCCAAGACTCCATTTCCAGGGAAAAAGCAGCTGACTGGCCTAGCTCAGGGGATGTAGATCATGACTAGAGGAGAGGTGGGCACATTAAAAATCATGTTAGAATGATCCAAAGACTAAGAAGATGTTATATTATCAGGATACCAAAAACAAAAAGCTGGCCACTACAGGTAGTAATGCAAAAGTCTGTTTTGCTGGTGAGAACAGCAAGAAAGCACAGAGTACAGTGGTAATCATTATGCAACACAGAAATGTATCCAACCAGCATGTTGTACACCTTAAACTTACAAGGTTATGGGGCTCAATGGTAGCTCAGTAAAAAATTAAATAAAAACTCAGTATGAAAAGTAAATTCAATTCACAGGGGAGGCAAGAGGGGAGAATTAGCATAGAAAGTGGTAAAGCCAGAGAGTATAAGCTTCAAAGGAGAATGACTACAACCACAAAAGAGTAAGGAAACATCATAATCATTCATTATTCTTGACACTATTAATGAAGACTGGAAAGAGAAGCCAAGGGAGGGGGTGTTTTACAGGGCAGTGGTGTCTACGTGGGAGATCAAGGGTTTATCTAGGAAAAGGGCATGGCAAGAATTCTTTGGAAGAATGATTGCGCAGGACTGGGTAGACACCAGGGAGAAAGAGGAAAATTGCAAGACATCATTCAACCAGCAAATAGCTTAACATGTATCATAACTGTTCTTGCGGTAGGACATGGGTACATTTAAAAGACGTATAAGATATGGTCCCTGACTTCAGGTCTATAGGCTCTAGTGATTCATCACTGATTAACAGAACTTCCTGCTATGATGGAAATGTTCTATAACCTGTGCTGTCCAAGATGGTAGCCATTAGTCACATGTGGTGACTGAGCACGTGAAATGTGGTTACTATGAAAAGAATTGGCTTTTGAATTGTATTTCATAATGAATTAAGTTTAAATATACACAGCCCCATGTGACTAGAGGCTACAGTATGATACAGCATGTCTAGATTACAGTGTCATACAAAATAAAAGGTGACCCTTACAAGATAAAATAGCATTAAGTTATAGTCTAAAATCCTCCAAGTTTTGTAAACATAAACTTACAAGAGGCTTTAGATTATACTTGCATGAATAAGAATTGAAAAATTATTGTTAAATTCGTCAAAATTCCTATAGGTAGCTTGATAAAAAGGTGGACATAAGTCATCTTTTTAGAATGCTAGTGCATCTTAGAATGCAACTAGCTAAAAGCGGTATGACGGCATTCACAGGAGAGAAGGCAAGGTCCAAAAAATCACCCGAACTAGGAACATTCACAGCTCTGAAGCTGACAGCAGGGGCACACGCCCAAACCTGAGGCTATTCCAGAGGTAACCATAGACGTTCCTCTGCCAGCCACTCATAACTAGTTATCCTGATTTTGTCCTCCAAGTTTCTTGTGAAAACTGCTTCTCTAATAACCGAGGATTTCTAGTACATAGTCTTTTTATTCCCTCTACCTATCAGGTACTATTCCTACTGATGTAGTTAATAAGTGGTGCGATCCGATAAATTTGAATTTGTATGCCTACTGACCGGTCATTTGGAGAAAACTGCTTCAGAGGTGACTGCCTTTTCTTTTCTGAAAACAGTCCTACAGAGGTCACCAGGTGAACTGAACAAAAATACCTAAGTTGTCAAGGAGTTTCTTCTGCATATTTCGTTTCCCCTTTTAACCAGTTTGAAGACAGACACAGTCAATTTTTTTTTCCATTGAGACATTTTCCCAGGTACCAGACCATTTGCTAAACAATAAGTATTTGTAATCATCAGTGCAATGAGGGAAGCTCCAGTATTATGCTCACTGTAGACAAGAGATAACTAAGTGCCCTGAGTGGTTCAGTAACCTGTCCAAGGTCAAGAACTTGATTTGGTGGAACCAGGACTCAGACAAGGAAGTCTGGTTCCAGAGTCTTAGCTTTGAAACTTCTCACCATCCTGCTTTTCTCAGCTCATACCTATCCATGCATGCTCACACATTCACAACCCACACCTGGCCTTGAAGATATGAACGTCCTCAATGGAAGGTCTGCCATGAATAGAAGAGTAGGGATGTGGAACAGCACTGAATGTTTCTGTAAAGATCTAGTCCAGCATCACTGCAGTAAGGATTACAAAGAAAATGGCAGAAGATTAAAGATACAGACAATGGTGAAATCCTAAACAGCTTATAAACTAGGCTTGAAAGTTTAATCTGTGTACAATGGACTGATATGTTCTAAAATGTGTATTGAAACAGTCCCAGTACAAGCTTAAAGATTTAATAATTAAATAAATTATGGAAGTGCTGCATACTACGTCTGCCTGATACTGCATACTACGTCTGCCTGGTACTGCATACTACGTCTGCCTGGTACTGCATACTACGTCTGCCTGGTACTGCATACTATGTCTGCCTGGTACTGCATACTATGTCTGCCTGGTACTGCATACTATGTCTGTCTGGTACATACAATGCACACGGTCTCATTAAACATACTGAGAAGGCCTGCAGTTAAGAAGTTGAGCGTTGTGTAATTCTACATTTTACACACTACTTGTGAAATATGCCTCCGTGCATATGCATATCTGTAGAATCTATTCGGAGGTCCACATGATACACTTTGAATCCCTTCAATAAGCACAGGAGGATTTTAAACCAGGGACCATTTCATATTACAGATACATCACTAACCAGAAGGGGAAAGATGAAGTTAAAGAAAGCGGGGTTTTGGAGGAGGGGAAAACAGTTAAAATATGAATGTAGGAATGAGGCAGTAAACATAGAAACATGAAAATGAGCAAATTTGTGACATACTTAAGGAAAAAGGACTTAGTGACTAATTTGATATGGGGAGTTAAGAGATATGGATGAGAACGTTTTCTAGATTTCATGGGTGTATAATGGCAGCATTAACAGGAAGAGAAATAGGCTTTGTTGAAATAAAACAAATAGATATTCATGCACATTAAAGGTTACTATGGGGCATTTAATTGCAACTATGCAATAGGCTGCTCACATGTCTGCTTCATTCACACCACTTCTCAAATGTCTAATTTTATTTGTATTTACATATTCCTTTGTTTACTGATTATTTCCCTACTAAATGTAAAGTCCTTGAGGCAAACATGTAATGGATGCTTAAGAAATAACTTTTTGTGGAATACATAATTCATGTTGCAGAGAAATTAGTTTTATTGAGGATTTGCTATAGGTTGAATATTTGTTTCCCCACGAAATTCATAAGCTGAAATGGAATCCCCAGTATGATAGTATTTGGGGGAGGGGGTTGGGAGGCAATTAGGTCATGAGAGGGGAGCCCTGCTGGGTCCCCTGGTGGGTCATGAGGGGTTAGTGCCTTTAGAAGAGACCCTAGAGAGCTCCTTTGTCCTTTTGGCCACATGAGGTTAGAGTGACAAGACAGCCATCTCTGAACCAGGACGAGGGCCCTCACCAGATGCCAAATCTGCCAGTACCTCATTCTAAGACTTCCAGCCTCCACAATTCTGAGAAATTGATTATGCTGCTTACACATCACCCAGGCTATTGCATTTTTATTGCAGCAGCCCAAGCTAAGATAGTGGGACACTTTTTTTTTTTTTTTTTTTTTAGTAAAAGATGATACCTTCCCTCTCCTATGTAGAGAGCCCAGAGGACCAAACACCTTCGTCCTTTCACAGACTAGGGTGGGCTGAGATTGGTGTGCAGGTTAACAGTCAGTGTACCTTTGCCTCAACCCGTTTTAGGAAAAGGATTCTTCAGAATTCCCAATAGACAAGTTTGCCTCTCCACTCCGGGGGCTGCAGGAAACCTGCTCTGATTTGCAGATCTCTTCAGCCTCCCACTCTGAGCTTCTTTAACATCTGACAAAGGCCCAAGGTAGACACAGGCTGAGTGTGTGATGTGCTCCAGCCTCTGGTTTATCAGATACCCCGTGCATGGTGTTCTGTTACAGCAGCCTGAAAGGACTGTGACAGGGTATAAATGGTACAGTGAAATCCAGTAGTTTGGCTGCAGGGTGTAGGGGCCAAGGGGCAATGCTGCGGCCACATCTCCTTTGTCCCAAAGTCCACGGAGAGGACTAGCTCAGGCAGGCACCGCAACCACACGTGTAGAGCTACACAGCTTTCCCAGGCCCGCAGATGGGGAGCAGAGGATCAAATCATTGCTGTGAAGGGATAAAGAAGACTGCTACGATATGTTATCACTTCTTTACACCTTCCATAACTCTCTCCATTCTGGACCTAAGAGGGTTCCTCCTTCTATGAGGTCCTACCAGGATGCTCGAGAAACTGGGCACATTAGGGTCCAAAAGAAGGGAGAAACATCATTTATATCATGGCTGGCTCTTGCTCTGGGCTTTCAGCTTTCTGCATTTCCCAAGGGAAGCTCACCCAGCTATCACGGGACAAGGATTTGGGACAGGAGACAGTAATAAAGTACATCTGGCAGGGAGACATTCTGCCTTTCTTTCCAGAAACTATGTGCGATAGTGGGTGATTTGCAGACTGCAGATGTGGCAAATGCCAATCATTCTACAAATGTGACAGATTAATAGATATTGTATCTACCTATAACAATCATATATAGGCAAATTGCTTGATGCTTTTGAGTTCCTGGGATGACTTCACACACTGAACTCTTTCAAAAGCAAAAAATGATGACAACATCTAGGTTTCTATATTGTCTGTAAGTTCCATGCCTGCATAAATAAGACAAGGTCTAAAATATTAGCCAATCATCTTTTGAAGTCAAAATGAGTATCAAATAGGTCTGGCATCTAATTAACACGGGTTACATATTTAGTGCACCTTAAGAAACCATTCTCACATCATTTAGTAAGGAACTACTTTCAAGTCCACTAGAAAACATGCAGTACTCTCAAATACCCATCTACTACCTTTATTTTTCCAGTACTTACAAGGACACCAGTCATAATGGATTAAAGACCCCAAATGAGGTCCAGAATGACCTCATTTCAACTCAGCTATAATTGCAACCACACTATCTCCAGATAAGGTCACATTCGCAGGTACTGGAAGTTAGGATTTCAATGTATCTTCTGTGAGGACACAATATGCACCTTGCCAGGATAGTATTTGATCCACATGACAAACTTTTACATCTGATGAGGAGAAACCTGACTTGAGTTACCATAGCAGATTATCCCAGCCTGTTAACCTCTAAGTTCACAGATCCAAGCTGTTTAAGGACATGTATCATCCCTTTGGCTAAGATACTAACAACATGGACACAGTATATCCTTAATCTTCCTCCAACCTTCCCTCAAAGAGACTTGCCACCACATCTTAGGGTAACTATGCACCAGGGAAGAAAACTGGCTCAATTTTGGAGGGGCTTGCAAGAAACTGGTTGAGTTGAGGTTAATCTAGAGAGACCCCAAATATCACTGTGGTGTGATCAGAATGGAAGTTTGTGAATACCAGATAATAAGTGGAGTTTTGACCCATTAGGGCTGAAGACTACTTTTGGGGTTACTTCCTGAGTTCCTCAATTTACAAAGAAAAAGAACATATTCAGCAATTAGCAGAATCCCCATCCTGATTCCCTGGTTCATGGAGTGAAGGGTATTCCCCATCCTGATTCCCTGGTTCATGGAAGGAAGAACCAGATGAAAGCCCACTGAGACCCTCTCTTTACCAAGATAGTAAACCAAGGGCAATACAGTGTCTCTGTATTGAAGAACAGTAAGGAGGTTCCTTAAAAAACTACAAATAGAACTACCATATGACCCAGCAATCCCACTACTGAGCATATACCCTGAGAAAACCATAATTCAAACAGAGACATGTACCAAAATGTTCACTGCAGCTCTATTTACAATAGCCAGGACATGGAAGCAACCTAAGTGTCCATCAACAGATGAATAAAGAAGATGTGGCACATATATACAATGGAATATTACTCAGCCATAAAAAGAAACGAAATTGAGTTATTTGTAGTGAGGTGGATGGACCTAGAGTCTGTCATACAGAGTGAAGTAAGTCAGAAAGAGAAAGAAATACCTTATGTTAACACATATATATGGAATCTAAGGGGGAAAAAATGGTCATGAAGAACCTAGGGGCAAGACGGGAATAAAGATACAGACCTACTAGGGAATGGACTTGAGGATACGGGGAGGGGCACGGGTAAGCTGTGACAAAGAGAGAGTGGCATGGACATATATACACTACCAAAAGTAAAATAGGTAGCTAGTGGGAAGCAGCCGCATAGCACAGGGAGATCAGCTCAGTGGTTTGTGACCATCTAGAGGGGTGGGATAGGGAGGGTGGGAGGGAGGGAGACGCAAGAGGGAAGAGATATGGGAACATATGTATATGTATAACTGATTCACTTTGTTGTACAGCAGAAACTAACACACCATTGTAAAGCAATTATACTCCAATAAAGATGTTAAAAAAAAAAAAAGAGTACCCAACAACTAGTAGGCACTCAAGGGTCTACGACTTTCATCCCTGTTGTACTCCGATGCGCCTTATGGCTCCTCCTGTTTCTCCCTATTCCAATTGATATTTCTATTTCTTCTCCATTGAATCATCTTTGTACTGTTTGTTTGAATCCCCAATGCCCTAAACCTGGACCTATTCTTCTCTCCTTTTATATCCCTTACCCTGAAATTCATTTAATTAAAATTTAAATCTCACTTCTACGTGAATGACTCCTAGTTCTGAATATTCGACTCAGACTCTCTGGAGTTCCAGACACACATATCCAGTTAGTCACTGAATAGCACCATCTGATCATCTGAAGATACCTTAAACCCAGTATTTCAAGGTGGAACCCATACGTCCTCCACCCAAACCAACACAGACACACAGACACAGACACACCCCACTACTCTAGCTCTATTTTCTTTGGGAGCTAATGCTACTCCTAAATACTCAAGGCAAAAGACCCAATAGAAATCTTTCCAATACTCTTCCTTCACTCCATTTAGCCAACTTTGTCCCATCAACATTGGCTGTGTCTCAACGTATTTATCCAACTCGACCACTGCAGTAGTACCTAACGTATTACCAACATGTCTCTTACTGCTTCTGTGCATCTTACACACTATTGTAAGGTTACTCTTCCCAAAGTGTAATTTTAATAGCATTGTCCGCCTGTAATGTTAGTAGCATTAATATTTTTATTTCTGCCTAGTGAATTAAAGCTAAACATCCACCCTGGCATTCAGGGCTATTTCTAGTATATATCTAATCTAACGTTTTATCATTCCCTTTCTCTATACTTAAGAGTCCACTCAAAAACAAAAACAAAAAAAACTCTACTCATTCTATGCATGCTGTTCCTTCTTCTTTTGGTCTGCACAATACTATTCACACTTCTTTTAGGACCCTTCTTCTAGTTTACTTTCATACGCAGTAATTGGAGAACAGAAGTGGGGAATACCTTTACTGACAACACAAAAAAAGAAATAGACACGTATATCTTTGAACCATATTGTTTATTTTTAGGAACGGGAGATTTGATCGTGCTAAAAGATTGTGATGCCCAGATTTACAAAGGCACAAAAAAAGACTGTATTCATGAGAGTAAAGCCAAATATTAGGACATTTCCAGAAATACCCTGAAATTTCTTCTTTCTTGGATTAAATAATAATAGGGCCAAGGATTGGGTCTAACTTTACATAATCTAAAATCTGAGAGAAGAGTGTGATTGTTAATCTGTCTATATTCAGAGACTCCCCTTGGGAGCAAACGCTATTCAACCTAGGAAACACACTGCCTGATACTTCCACCTGGAATGAGGTCCTGCTGGCTCTGGATCACAGACATAGCTACTGGATCAAGGAGGAAGGCTAGTGACAAAATTGTTCTTTATGCTGCTTTGTCCTTGTCTTATCCCATCTATTAAGCAGTAAAATGTTGGAGAAATGAGATTCATATTTCCACAACTTACAGCGAAGAGTCTTACCCAAAGTAGGTGACTGATAAGTTTGCTGAAAACGATCATTGAATTTTCTCATTTCGAAAAACAGAAATTTGACTAATTGTTTAGACAAGCTCTAATCAACACATCCCCCATATCATCTTTCTGGCAGAATTCTTCCTCATCAATCTTTCATCAGAAAGTAGTTACTGAGAAGGTCTCTGCTGTTTGCAACTGTGATGCCTGAGCAGGAACCCAGGACTGCTGCCAGCAACGTCCCCCAAAAATGCAGGAGAGGACATGCCTTCTACCTTCCAATATCCTGCTCGACTCCCATCAGCAGAATCTTCTTCCTCCAGTCCTTCCAGTAACTCTATAATAAACGCCTTGTATGAAAGTTTGTTTGAAAAAAATAGTTGCTAAACCTACACAATCTCATGTGGCCAAAACATTCTCTATTTGTCAGTATAGTTACAGCATAATTTCTGATTGTCTAAAGGAATGATGATATGAGTACATCAAGAACAGAGTCTTTGGTATGGATACCAAGGGGGGAAAGGGGAGGTGGGATGAATTGGGAGATTGAGATTGACACATATACACTATTGATACTATGCATAAAATAGGTAACTAACGAGAACCTACTGTATCGCACAGGGAACTTTTGGAATAAAGTAACCTACTGAAATCTCAACATATTTGGTATGATTAGCAAAAGATGCTTTTGGTTTTCCCCCTGTTCATGTTTCTGAGGTGGCTATGCCTGATCAGGAGAGGCCCTGGTGAGATAAGTTCAGAATTTCATAATACATCATCTCCCAAGAAGAGTCTAAAAGTGATGTGACTGAATAAATGGAGTTTGAAACAAGCTACTTGCAGAGTAATAACAGAAATTTTGAACATAAAGTTGCATGGTTGCCAGGTCCCCTGTGGGATATTGTGGCTAAGAAAATTCTATTATCCAGATCATATTAATATAGGGATAAAAAAAAGAATGTATCAGGAACTTATTAAAATGAATGCCACTGTATTACTCTGGGTAAAAAAGATGATCTGGAAATTAATATTGGGGGCCTTTCCTCCCTCTCATCAAGCATCAGTCACATTTTAATTGTAGGATTTGTGTTTCACTTCCTGGTTTTGTCTTTACATTTTCTTTGTCTGTTTTATGGTGATAAAGTTTGCTGCTCTTAGGGCCTTACTGCCAGCTTCGCGTCCTCCAGCAGTGCGTACAGTGGCCACCAGGGAAATTACGTGATGGGATAGCCAAGATCATGTTCAGGACTGAGGGAGTAACTTGAAAACTTCTGATGTCTTCTTCAAATCTTATCATTTAAAAATGTCCACTTTTACTATAGTTTCCACTATTACTTTATTAATATAGAATAGTTACATAATGTGTAAAAACCCATATACAAAATAAATGATATGTATATGCAACAAAAAAACTTATGTAAATACTTGTAACTTTTACTAATGAAGCGTGTGATCAAAAACATTTGGACCCTACTGTTCTCATGAGCCCGTTAGTCACAATCCTTGATGGAGAGGAAAAGGGAAAAAACCAAGAGTAGTCATCCACGCCGTCAGGAGGATTCTCTGAAAATAGTTCAGCAGTATGTGTTATTTGCAAAGTTTCGAGGTCATAAGCCATCAGTAACGTAATTAAAAACCTTACCAACTCCGGGTGACTGATAACTAGTTTCTGAGCCACGTAGTTACCCTGACAAGGTGGTGTCGTGCTGCCTTTCACCAATGACAGCTCTGCCAAGACGAGAGAAGCATCTCAAACCATTCCCTTAGTGTCTCCTCTTTTCCTAGTACCACCAAGTTAACTAACAGTCTCCAATTCAGGCTCAGTTTCTGCCAATTTCCAATTAATTCTTGAGCAGGAAAGATGGGGCTACATACTAGCTGAGCAATACAGATAAGCTGTCCAGCTCCGAGAACAAGGTGGGGCAGCCCCAGGACCATTCCTGGGCACCACAGTCTCTCCCCACCTCCAGTTCATCTTCCTGTTCCTTTGCACTGGACCTCGCTTCCCATTCTCTCACCAGCTCTCACCTGCCTACAGGTGCTGGAGCCTGTGCTGCACTAAGGACCCCTCCAGCCTTTGCCAGCACCCTCTCGATTGGATAAAGCGTATCTCCTCAAACACATTATTGCCTCCAACTGTACTCTCAATGAGCCATGCCTCTACCCAGACTACGTATAGACTGACTGCCTAGAACTGTCAGCCACCATTCCCTACTACACAGCCCCGTGCATCTAAGCATGTTCTAGACACTCAACTAGGCACTGATAGTACAGCATTGAAGAAGCCAAATCTGTTCCATGGAACTTATAATTAAGAGGAACTCTCGTGAAGGCTGATTCTCCCTCCCCCATAGTTGCCCTAACTCACTTGACCTTAGGTGTTCTCTTGTTTATGAAAGTAAGTACATGTGGTAAACATTATAATGGACTATTAAACTAGTCACCAACCATACTTCCCCGCCAAATATTTTTAAGCTCACAGAACTTTCCAGTATATTTGTATATATACTACAAGTACATATACAATTACAGTGTATTCAATGTATTAGCCTTAAAAAGCAGAAACAAGTATATTCTATATGCATTGTTCTGTAATCTGTGTCTAGTTCAACGTCACATGAAAATCTCATATCAGCATATACCAGTTTTATTTTTTCTTAGGGTAAGCTGTGACAAAGTGAGAGAGTGGCACGGACATATATACACTACCAAACGTAAAATAGCTAGCTAGTGGAAAGCAACCGCATAGCACAGGGAGATCAGCTCGGTGCTCTGTGACCGCCTGGAGGGGTGAGATAGGGAGGGTGGGAGGGAGGGAGACGCAAGAGGGAAGAGATATGGGAACATAAGTATATGTATAATTGATTCACTTTGTTATATAGCAGAAACTAACACACCATTGTAAAGCAATTATACTCCAATAAAGATGTTAAAAAAATAGTTACATAATACTCCATATAGAAAGAACACCAGCTGTTTCCCTTAGGGATTTATTACAGAGCTGAATTAATTCTTCTTGTTCTAAGTTCTTCCTCCATTTTCCCACCAGTTCACCCAAAGTCTGAGTAAGCTTCAAAATCACGGCCACAGAAATGGCTAAGCACGTATACACAAACGCACATATACAAAAATAAGTACTTTTGAAATAGGGAGGGAAGATAAGATAGGATATTGAAAGCTAGGGGAAAAAAAACACTTCCAAAAATCAAGTATCTCTTATTAACTCATGAATTCTGTTCATAATTTTAATAGTGTGATTTTGTGAAAGTAAATGATTTAAATACCACTGTCATTAATTTTAAAGCACTTTATTTTTAAAAGCGTTAAATAGAAGATAGATTTCAAGCTTAGTCTGTGTTTGGTTGACCTATAAACTTCCAGGTCAGAATAGCATCGTTCACTCTAACATTAGGATTTGCTGCAGGCATTCTTGTATCTAAATGGAGCATTCCGCAGTGCAACTTGGGGTACAACCATTAGTTATACTATGAGAAAACTGATTTCTGTGGGTAACAGAGTAACACAAGATGCATCTCGGCATCCGTGAATTTAGAGAATATAACCTGGTAAGATACTGAATGCTTATTGAGCAAAACAGAAACTTCTCATCTTGGTAAGCACTGGATCTACGGCCTTTTATTGCCCAAGAAGCACTCCCTTGAAAAAGCTCACATGAGAAAATCACTTTCAAGATAACATTCTTCACATTTATGAGGTGGTATTTCTCCTACACTATAAAATATATTTTAATTATGATATTAGGTCATCATTTTATACTAGAAAGGGACCTGGATTCGGACTCAGACAGTACCCCTTGATTTTTGGCTAGGTCCCTGAACGTGTTCTATTTTCTTATCTCTCAAATGGGAATAGAGAACTTGGTACACTCTTCAACTGGTGCATAATAGACATAGAAGCACTGTGCATTATGTAAAGCACAGAAATAAACTAAAGTGTCAAAAAAAATGAGGACATTAGGGCAGAAACAAGGCTGAATACTGTGCACAGAACATGAATGAGTATTCTTTATTTCTGCAACAGAAAGCTGAAATGACACTGGTGGCAATTTCCACCACGGACAGGAAATTGGCCTCGACTCCCACTGTGCTTCTGATTGGCTGGGCATGTGGAGTACTAGAGACATGACAGAAGACCTAACAGTTGAAATATGCCAGGAAGTCTCTCTTAGCTTTATTCCAAAGCTGATGAATCGGTTTGCAGGGCAGAAATTGAGACACAGATGTAGAGAACAAACGTATAGACACCAAGGGGGAAAGCGGCAGGGGGGGGTGTGGTGTGGTGTGATGAATTGGGAGATTGGGATTGACATATATACACTAATATTATAAAATGGATAACTAATAAGAACCTGCTGTATAAGAAATAAATGAGTTAAATTAAAGAATTTTTTAAAATAAATGAAATATTGGTAATATTCTAGGCAATTTGCTTAAAATCTCACATGATTATATTATATATGAAAAAATAAGCACTATTGTAAAGGATATTTTCCTTCAGTCAACAACTGTTGGTTAAGATCTGAGTCATAGATTTTACAGAAATGGAGAGATGGAAGATGTGAGGAATCATGTGAAATTTGTAATAAACAAGCTTTTATCAAAATGCTTTGTCCAATAAGCAAATTGTTACCAAAAGATCTTCAAATCCTTATCAGAATTTTTCATAAAATTTTTTTCTCTGTATCCAATTACAGATCTATTCATACTTGTGTCTGTGACCACATTCTTAGCAACTAAAATTATACAGGGTGTGTAGGACCCTCAGCCTGGAATCTAAGGAATGATAGGATTCTTTGATTGAGAAAGGGATTGCAACCCACTTACTTTCTAGATTGAAATATACTATGAAATTTGAGGAATATTATAAGCTTCATGACATCATCATAAGCCTGTTGAGATTCTTCCTGATTTTATAAGAAATGTCCATGTAAGCTATTGGCTAGGCTGAATTTCCGTTGGGAGGCTCTAGAAGGGAAAATCTGTTGCAATTTTTTTTTTTGTTTTGTTTTTAACATGCAGAGCTCAGTTCCTTGCAGTGATAGGATTTAGGTTCCTGCTTCCTTGCTAGCTGTCAGTAGAGGTCGATTTTAGCTCCCGGAGGTGCCCCGTTCTCCACCCTTGGCCCCCTCCATCTACAAGCCCACAACAGAGAGTCAGACCCTTCTTGTTCTTTGAACTTTTGACTTCCATTCTGTGCCCAGCCAGAGAAAGCTCTCTGCTTTTTAAGGGCTCATGAGCTTAGGTCAACCCATCTGTGTCATCTTCCTATCCTTAGGTCAACTGATATAGTACTTTAATTACAAGTGCAACAGTTCTTCACGACAATACCTAGGTTAGTATTTGATTGAATAACTGGGCAAAGATGTGTGTACAACAATGGCCAAGAATTTCAGGGTCACCTTAGAACTCAGCCTACCACACACATCCCCAAACTCTACATGAAGTTATGTTCTATGTACACACACAAGTTTGCATTCCAAGAAATTCCCCTTTTCCCCTATGATCCTATGAACAAAGGAGCCCTATGAGTTATCACAGGACCTAAATACATCCTAACGGAAAGAGCCCAATTCTGTATCTGAGCCTCCCTGGTCTCGGGTCTGAAGGCCAGGACCGAAGTCCAATGTCCTTAAGTTCTCAGTAAACATGGCTCCCCAAATGCCTTTGGTGACATCTGACTCTAGGGTAGAAATACTCTGGTACAGAATATGGAGAGCCCCAAACTGCTGGCTTTCTACATGTGTATGTGTTGTCCACTGCCCATTTTTAAAACATCTGTTCTTAGAATCAGTGAATAATATTTTACAATATAAATACAGTACTTAAAACTAAACAACGAATACTCCTCAACTCCTGACCCTATATAGTTTAGGCCAAAAGTATTTGTAATATTTTTAAAAAATCACAGGAAAATTCAAGGGCCCGATGTTGGATATTTACAATATTAACATTTAGTAATTTCCTACTGCTCTGTAATTAGAGTCGACTCCCAAGGGGTAGAACATAATTGCTCATTTTGTAGACATGGTACTTCCGGATCAAGAAGCAATTAAAATATTCATACTGCACAGCTTGTTCATTTCACTTATATTATCAGACCAATTTACTCTGCTTCCCTGGGCATCAGTATCTTTGCTTTTCTTCCCTAAAATGGCACATCAAAGAAAACAACATCATAGTCTTCACACCTAGTTGTACATTTGAAATAAAATGGTAAGAGATTAATATAGAGCCTGGTCTGTGTTTACTGTAAATATATGTCCTATGTACGAGATGTAAAATACAAACAGACTTAATAGTTAAAATCATTGAGTAAAACTTCCCCAAATTTTGTAATGTGCTAGTGATATATGGTTTAAAACTTTTCATCTATGTTAGAAAGATTTTAAGTATGGAAAATTTTCCTAATTGTGATGAAAAAATTTAATAATCTAAATAACTTATTGTCTTACTTTCTAGCATGGTATATACTGTTCTATTTTCTTTCACATATCTCTATGTATATTTACCTTGGGGAATTTAAATATTCAAAATGGAATCTGTGCAAATACTTTTCTAGGTTTTATAAGTTCCTTCCTGTATTTTAGCTTGCAGTTTTAAGTGTCAGATGCTGTGTTTGGGGGAATACTTTAATTATTAGATCTCCGAACAGTTTAATGAAAGTAGTCCCCAAAATCACACTCAGGGAAAGATCTATATTCGGAAATTGGTTTTCAAAGGGCTGCATTTCAAATTACCTGAGTTACAAGGTCAATAGCTAGTAAGGGAAATAATTATTCAGGATTGAGAATGCACGGCCATGGTCTCATCTACGACTAAGTAAATTAGCTTTGGGCACTCCTGACTTAAGCTAAAATAAAGAAGTGAGTATGAGAGGTTTAATGAAGTGACCAAAACACAAGCCCCCAAGTCCCCTTTTAGTCATCTGTACGACACTATATTACTGAAAATCAAATCTGTCCACAATCAATTTTAATATCATTTCTGAAGTACACTGAGGAAATACAGAGTTCAGCCTGGGGGCCATTGAGTTTGTATCTGGAGCCTTGCTGCCCTAAGGAGAGGTTCAAAGATGGAAGGACTGTCAGAACGCGGCACCCCATTACCACTCAACATCCACTGCCTGTAGTGCCTGACAACATGAGAGCAAAGAAAAGAGAAGCTTGTCTAGTTAGACCCTAATATCTCCTAGATGACATTGTTGTAAATCCCTTAAGCAAAATAGAAAACAAGAAGTAAGTTAGGAAGAGAGACATGACCAAATATGAATGCACAGAATCTCTCTGGCCAAAGATCTCTGCGGTCAACATGATTGATTTCACCTGGAGGCAAAATGTTCCTTGTAACAAACTAACCAAAAGAATCATTTCCAGAGGATGGGGGGAGGGGAGAGTAAAAGATGGGGAAGGGAACACCTGCAAAGCATCAGGTAAATGGGGAAGGAATCCAGTAGAAAACCAACAATAAACACTGGAGCCAAGATGTGAAGCTCAATTTGTTCTCATTTTTAAGATGTCATCTCTCATTAAAAAAACACGTTAATAAGTTTAAATTAAACATCACTACATATTTTGGGAGAAAGCTGAGTCCAACATGGAGGCAACTCTAGGGCACGTTTTAGAGTTTCTCTGAATTCCTAAAGCTTGCCTTCAAGTTGAGTAAGGAGAAGGCCAGAGAACGTGTCCAAACTCGTAAAGACATCCAGGTAACAGCAGTGCCTTCAGGGATAATCGGTGTGTTGAACGCGTTTCTCTCCACACACAGATGTCTGCACACACTCCCAAGAGCACCAGTTTCCAAAGAGGCTGGTCGTGAGATGCAGGTGACCTTGCCCCCCGACCAGAGCATGGACAACTGCTCTTGTCCTTTTCTGGTTCCATGTTCCCACACTCAGAAGGTCTGCTACACATCAGCCACTTAGACACCATAGCCAACATGACCACCAACCAGCCCCAACCCATTATCCCTCCATCTCTCTACCACTCGGTCCTTACTTCACCTTCAGTCCAGTCACTTCTTCCTTCCTGTTGCCACAAGTTTGTAGAAACTGACAAATGTATGACAAGATGCTGGTAAACACACTCTCACACAAACAAACAAACCCTAGTTCCTCATCAATGAGGTCTGCTGATTTCCGAGGTCAAACACTTCCATCAGGGCTGATCACATGCTGCCTACCTGACCTCAGGAACAGGAAGTTGGGAGGAGATGTGCACAGCTGTCTTCCAGGGCCCAGAGCAATCCACCACAGCTCACCTCTGAAGGTAAGCTGAGGAGCCCAATGAAAGAAGCTTTGTCAATTAACAGCCAAGAGGTGAGTCCTTGAAAGCCACAGAAACCACCATCCAGCCTCTGTCTTCTTCACACCCTGAGGGGCTGGATTTCAACTTAATAGATTATTTGATAAATATACCTCCCTCGGACTCTGTCCTTGCTGTCCCTGGAAGTGTATGGTTTTTATTGGGGGATACATGGACCTCAAGGAGTTCCTTTCTCAACCCTCAACAAGCATCTCTACAGAACCCTTTCCTTTACTGGAAAGACAGTGAGAGTAAGGCAAAGACCTGATTGCGAGATGTAGGGCTAATTATTTTATCCCATTCATTTATTTCTTCAGCATTCATTTTAACAGAATCATTGTTCCTACTGTCGGAAGTTTTTCTCATCTTTGTAGAGATCTTCGTTCTGTTCTCTATGCCCCTGCAGAACGTATTTCCCACTTGCCTTAGAACATCTAACGCACTGGAATTACTGTTTTACTTAGAGGAGACTGTAAGCTTCTTGAAAACAGGGAGATCTTTTCCTCAATGTTGTATGCCCAGAGCCTAGCAGTCAGCCTGGTGCATAGGAGGAGCTAGGAACCATGGAACAAGGGTAGTGGACAATAGAACATACACTGTCCAGGAAGGCGGGCAGACTGAGGGCACGCCCAGCTCTGCTGTTAAGTGGTTATGACATTTCCATCACTTATTTCATCTCTCAGGCTCCAGGGAACTGTTTATAAAATGAAAAGGTGAGTGGGAACTTTTTCAGGATACTTTTAATACTAAATACTTACAAATTTAACTCATACTTCTACCGGGGATGACACTAATATCTACTAAAAAGATCTTGCTTTCAAGTCCCAGGAAGAAAACGGATAATGTCAACTGAATTGAAAATAAATCCTTTTGTTCTCAACAATAAGTGATTTTCAGTGTTGTGCTGCCTCTTACTGAACAGAGACGACACACGAGGGAAACGAATGAGGCGGCCTTTACTTCCTTAGTCGGCCAACCCTTTGTGTCTGAAACGCTGCTGGTACTTTTTCACACGCTAAAGGGAAAAACGAGGGCCAAAACCCACAGATATTTTTGAATCGGCTTTTATTTTTCCATGGCCAGGAAAAGGAACTAGATGAACCCTCATTCCTGATGGTTAACGAAAGACTTGACCCAAAAGTCAAATTTTAATATTTAATGAATGTCAGCTGAAATATTTCATTTGCCATTTTATATAAATATAATTCTTTCAACCTGGATGAATTTCAACTTGTAAATAACCCTGAAGGAGTTAACACCAGTGGTTTGCTGCTAAACAGCCCCATGGTTCCCGGATGAAAAAAAATTAAAAGTCCTGGCTTTTAGCATTTGCTGATTTCCATGGCACAAATACTTCCCCAAGGGTCAGTTTCAACGTAGTAACTGTTTAACAACTGGCTCACTAAATTCCCAAGCATTTAAGATTTGGCTTTCCTGAGGGGGTAGAAGGCTCCAGCACCCCATCAGAACACACAGACTTCACAAAAATTTATACAGTACAGCTCTGAACCTCTGCTCTAAAATGTTGCTACACAAAAGCGTAGCCCCTGAACCGACAGCACTGGCAGAATCTCAGACAGGTATTGGCAGTCTTCAGTGCTCCTGGCCTGTCACCTTTTTTGTAAATAAAGCTTTATTAGAACAAGCCGTGTCCATTTGTTTACATATGGTCTATAACTGTTTTTGCACTGCAGTAGCAGAGATAAGTGGAAATCTTATGGCCCACAGAGCCTAAAATAGTTACTATTTGGCATTTTAACAAGAAAGATTACCAAATCTCCCAACTAGGAGGCTGTTGGAAATGCAGACACTCAGGCCCCACCCCAGACTTACTAACAGAATCTCTCTGTTACAAGACGTTCAGGCAATTCTTATGGAAATTCAAGCGTGAAAAGCATTGCTCTGGAGGCTGCTAGGATAGGAGGAGCAGAGTAAGGGCCTCGCGGATCAGAAGGGGTGTGTAGCAGGGCAGGCTTCTGCCAGACACACAGAGTCGGAAGGAGGTTTTCTTTAAGGCAGATACTGCGAGGAACTGGCTAAGAAGCCTGCAGGGCGCTGGCAAGGCAAGGTCAAAACCCATAGGGTAGGGGCTTCCTTGGTGGCGCAGTGGTTGAGAGTCCGCCTGCCGATGCAGGGGACACGGGTTCGTGCCCCGGTCCGGGAAGATCCCACATGCCGCGGAGCGGCTGGGCCCGAGACTCATGGCCGCTGAGCCTGCGTGTCCGGAGCCTGTGCTCCGCAACGGGAGAGGCCACAGCAGTGAGAGGCCCGCGTACCACAAAAAAAAAAAAAAAAAAAAAACCCATAGGGTAGATCATCAGGAAAAGCAGGAAGGAACTCTGGGGCACGAACTGAAGCTTCTACCCGAAGGCAGAATTTCCTCTTCCTCAGGGAATCCTCAGGGCTACTCCTAATCCTTTCTACTCATTGAATCTGGCCCCCTCAGATTATCTAGAATAATCTCCCTTATTTAAAGTCAACTGATTAGTACCTTAATCACATCTGTAACACACCTTCACAGCAAAACCTAGATCACTGTCTGAATAGCTGGGGACTAACACTTAGCTGAGGTGACACACAAACCGGGCATCACAGCAGAGCAGGAAATAGGTGAGTGAAGGGAAGATACGTACAGGATACCCCAGAGAATAAATGCAACAGGTATTACTGAGTTAAATATCTCCAATTCGTAATACTGCAGAGGGGTAGACGTGACCCTATGGGTTTCAAATAGTAAAGGTAATTATCACTTAATTCTGATATCACAGAAAAGATTTGGGATACGATACTCTATAAATTCTAATAAACCTTGGTAAAATCATCTTAAGAAATTAGGTGATAAAAAAAGGAAACTAGAGTCCTGAAATATCTATGGTCTCCGAAAGAATCACTGTTATATAGTAATGAATGATATCAATGATCTCTCCCCACTGGATCTTAATATAAAATATAATTTAGTCAATTTAGAACCTGGTGGCTGTTAAACTCCAAGGGATTAGTCTTGGACCCGATAATCAAAAATATTTCTGAACTTCTAAAGACCAGAAAAAAAAAATTTTTTTTTCAGTGAGTTAAAATGATAAAGGTTTCCAATTGTAATGAGATGCTAGTCAAAACAACTCTTTAGATATCTCCTGGGGTCTTTGCTTGCCAAAGACAGCATAATATTTTCTCATTATTAGCTCTTCAGCAGAAAAGGAAGGCAGATATCATGTTCGTTGCCACCTCACCGAGGAAAGGGCATTTTGAACCAGTAATTTAGAGTGCCAAAATGAAGGGAAGATGGCTACAGAACTTGCAGTGATGTGTAATTATTCCACTGAAACAAATGGGCTGTGAATATGTCTGTTGATCCTGCTTCAAGAGCAGCTCTCCTGAGGAATCTGATTTAGGAAGACGGAAACTAACCAAACAACTCTTGTCTAGCACAGACTCCTCATTTCCTTACTGCGTGTCACGGTGCTCTACGAGAATATCTTTGTGACCACCAAACTGAGATATCAAACCCAGGGTATGTTTAGACTTCAGTCATCTACTACATCAAAGTGTATGGTAATCTCTATATTTTAATATACAAATCTATGTAGTTTGGAGGACACCAGTTTCTTTAATTTAAAAGTCTGACCTCTGGGAACATCCCATGTTCATCCTAAGACCTAGTTGGAGTGCTTACCCATGTGTCAAGCTCCCTAAAAGAAATTGGAGGGGCCAGAACAGGGATTCTTGACTGTGACTGCAGAACAGAACCTGATGGGGTACTTTTTAAGATACAAACATCTGTGCTGTAACACAAACCCAAGGATCCCAGAGTTAGGATCCGTGGGAGTGGAGCCCGGGATTAGGTAAACGGAAAAGCTCTCAGGTTGATTGCAAGGTGCAGTCACGGTGGAGAATTCCCAGGGAGAAGAATTCAGGCAATGGCCTGAAAAATACGCAATGCTCCACTTTCACTCGATAGCTGTTCAAGGGAGGAAAGGAAGTCGCAAGTGCCCCCTTAGTTAAGCACCCAGAGTGCGCAGTGTTTGGAAGAGAAGTTAGGGTTTCAGGAGTGTGTTGCTTAGGAGCTCGGGCTTTGCCTACGGACGACCAGGGTCCCCTTTCCTACAGCGCCACCACTGCCACCCAGCTTCTCTCGTCTGAACTCTCCCACGGGCTCCCCCTTCCTGCTCCCACTCTATCCTGTTCCCCACTCAGTAACTGCAGTGCTCTTTCTAAGATGTGAATATAAGTCACAAACCACATCCCTCTAACTTCCCTCCAGCCACACGTACCTCTGTCCATTCCTCAAATCCAGCCACCCCACCTCCTGTCCCAGGGTCTTCAAAATGGTACCCGCCCATCTACACGCTCTCGTGTACTTAACCTTGTTCATTTCTTAGGTCAAAACTGTTCCTTCCTGGGGGAAGGCTTCACTCAGCCTCTATACTATTACAGCACTTTACGCAGCTCACAAATGCTGTTGATTTGGGTGACACTAGTGTTCATTTCTCCTGCCACATTTGAAGCCTCATGAGGCCAGTGGGCATGTTTCTTTCGATCTGGCTTCCCCTCAACACTTAGCACACAGGGCCTTGCCCGCAGCAGACATGTTGGATGAATATTCCTCGTATTACACATGACAATGCATAGAAAGAGCTCAGCAGCTGCAGAACTCAGGGGCTTCATCTACCATAATTTAAGCACAACATAGCATGTTCTACCTATGGCATGTGAAGATTTTAAAATATGAAATATACCAATTAACAAATATTCATATCCTGGGCTACCATCCAAAGTAAATACCACAGATAGTATACATTTTTATTTGGAATAGTATTTGCTAAAGATTGCTGGAAAATCCTATGGTGACAAATACAAAATCACAGGCAAAAAAAATAAGCTTTGCTGTGATATTAAGAAAGAGTAGAAGAGGTACAGGATATATCACACTGTGTTTAAGTGATACTGTCATCTGAACTCTAAGTTTTTAATATAGGGGAAGGTTTAAAACTATCTGGAGTGGGCTTCCCTGGTGGCGCAGTGGTTGAGAGTCCACCTGCCGATGCAGGGGACACAGGTTCGTGCCCCGGTCCGGGAAGATCCCACATGCCGCAGAGCGGCTGGGCCTGTGAGCCATGGTCGCTGAGCCTGCGCGTCCGGAGCCTGTGCTCCGCAACGGCAGAGGCCACAGCAGTGAGAGGCCCGGGTACCGCACAAAAAAAAAAAAAAAACACAACTATCTGGAGTAACGTTTAATATCAAGGCAAGGAATTGAGGTCTCAATCAGGAAGACTACAAAAAAAAAACACATGAAGTTCAAAAGAATACGTTGCCTGTGAACATCTATGGGCCATTCCCTTCCTCAGCTCTGAGTTTCATGAATTGACACTGCAGGGGCACAGAGTTTCACTGAACATAGTTTTTTCAATTGGACCAAAGCTGATAATTTTTTACCATAATTAAAATGTAAACCAACCACCCTCAACTAAACAGCAGTCAAATGATGTAAACCTCGTTAATATTGAGGCTTCTTTTAAAAAAAGTGCCCCTAATGGCAGTGTACTAGGTAAACAAAGAGTTGCATACACCACCTGCCCCATTCATTCATCAAGATCAGAGAAACTCAGGGTCCGATCATTGTTTTTTCTGCATGTGGCTGTAACAGATCCTAAGTTAATACAGTGGGGATGAGTGCTCCTGGCCAGGGCCTGGACTTGCCCACTGCTCAGCTCTGACCTCAGTTCCTCGTGTCACGAAGGCAAATGTCAAGCACGCCCTAAGCAATCAATATGCACCCATCACAATGGCTGCACTTTTCATGAGTTTTTTTCTCTTGAACCTACCATGTGGAACTGGAGCTTGATTCTCATTGGTTCTCATCCCCTAAGCTTGCCATTTCAGAAGTAGAAATTTCCAATCCACGGGTTCGCTCCCTCTGAAGGTGCCAACTCAAAACTCATGCTCATAGAAGCACTGTTTACAATAACCAAGATTTAGAAACAGCCTAAATGTCCATCAACAGATGAAAGGATAAAGAAAATGTTTTAAATATATATATATATATAATACACACACACACAATGGAATATTACTCAACCACAAAAAAAGAATGAAACAATGTCACCTGCAGCAACATGGACAGACCTAGAGATTACCATACTAAGTGAAGGAAGTCAGAAAGACAAATACCATATGGTATTACTTACATGTGGAATCTAAAATACGACACAAATGAACATACCTACGAAACAGACTCACAGACAGAGAAGAGACTTGTGGTTGCCCGGGGGATGGGGAGCGGGGAGGGAAGGATTGGGAGTTTGGGATTAGCAGATGCAAAGTAGTATACGTGGAATGGATAAACAATAAGGTCCTACTGCAGAGCACAAGAACTATATTCAGTATCCTGTGATAAACCATAATGGAAAAGAATATGAAAAAGAATGTATGTATAACTGAATCACTTTGCTGTAGAGCAGAAATTAACATTGTAAATCAACTATACCTCAATAAAAAATTTTTTTCTCATTTTAAAAAATAAAGAATAAAACTGGTGCTTATTTCTTAGTCCCGCCCAGTCTTTTATTCTAGATCTTACCCTTGTATACACATTTCTAGGAAGTGCAAGGTTTTTCTTTCCAAAATCAAAATAATGCCCCAAATAAAATTCTCTTATGAGATTTACTTTTGTAGGTTTGGGCTGTCAGATTCTGTGCTTGAGATAAGAGCAGAAGACAGAACTCATCTGTGCTCACAATGTCTATGAACTCTAAATAAAGACGCAAAGAATGCATTATATGGCAGAAAATTCTAAAGTAGAAATGGAGTCCATTTTTCTTCTACGGAAGGGGATGGCTACTCCCACTCATGTAGCATGAGGTGCTGTCAGTCATGTGTCTGCATTCGGGTAAACCCGCCTTGCATGTCTTCAGGGTATCCTTATTTTTATATCCCCTCTCATAAGTAAAGGCGATGGCCAAATGCTATGAGTTGCCTCAGATGCAACCTTTTACAGGGGTGACCTCTTCCCATCAGTGCCCAGGCATCGACCTGAGAAAGGATGTGAGAAAAAGGTGAGCTACTCTAGAATCATCTTCCTAGTTGACCCAGACTTGTGTTCTCAGTTGTATTTGTTGAATAAATGAATCAATTGACCATCAGCTTGAACAGAAACTTTTAGGCGAAACTACCTGGTGAATACTGCTTTTGTTTCTGGAGGAAAATATTACACTGTAGAGGCTGTGTGATTAAAAAAAAAAAATCAATAGTCAGTGACTTTTAAAATACATTTTTCAATGTCAAGGTCTCCCTAAACAACAAATGTATACATGCACACCCACACATAATTGCATGAATACATAAAATCTGAATTGTATAAGAAGTTAACTCTTGTGTTTCCTTTTTATTGGAATATATTATCTAATTGATTGGTGAGATGTTTCAAAACACAGCAAATTTAGGGCATGTCCAAAGGGCAGAGGAGCCGACATGAAAGGGCTGCTAATGGCCAGATCTGAACCAATCAGAACAAAATGGTAGTAATGGATTATACCCCACAGAACAGAAGAAACCAGAAGAGTATACTGATAGAACAATTCAATAAACAAACAGGGAGAAAACAGTTCTCTTCTGTAGTGTAATTCCAACTAACAAATGTATAAAGAAAAATAAAAACAGAAATCGCCATTTGGCAACAGCCAAGTAACACAGTAAAATGAGTATGCTAAATTCTGATGAAAACCAGGGCGTTTACATGGTCTCCAAGAATGTCTTCAGAAGCTATTTACCGATTACAAAAAGAAATGATCAACTTGCAGCCGAGAAACTCAGCAGACAACACCTTGCCCAGGAGATTGAAGTTAATATCACCATGAACTGAACAACAACAAACATCAATCTATAGGTCTCCTGAGATGATGCACTGAGGGGGACACATTATCACTCTGTGGTATTCTTGCCAAGAATGTGCAACATGAATATAGTCATAAAGAAAAGTCAGAAACCAAAGGCGTGGCGTATACTACCAAATAACTGGGCCAGTACTCTTCAAAACTCTGAAGGACCTAAAGCATAAAGACTGAGGTACTGTTATAGACTAAAGGATACCAAGGAGACATGAAAACTAGATGTAATTCATGATATTTTTGATCCTGGACCAGAAAGAGAACATAACTGGCAAAATTTAAACAAGTCCTAGACCTTAATAACATTTATCAAGTTATGGGTTTTTGAAAATGTTGGCAATTTAGGGATTTCCCTGGTGGTGCAGTGGTTAAGAATCCGCCTGCCAATGCAGGGGACACGGGTTCGATCCCTGGTCCAGGAAGATCCCACATGCCGCAGAGCAACTAAGCCCCTGCGTCACAACTACTGAGCCTGTACGCCACCACTACCGGGCCTGCGTGCCGAAACTACTGAAGCCCGCATGCCTAGAGCCCGTGCTCCGCAATGAGAGAAGCCACCACAATAAGCAGCCCACACACCACAACTAAGAGTAACCCCCGCTCACCACAACTAGAGAAAGCCTGTGCACAGCAACAAAGACCAACGCAGCCAAAAATAAATTAAAAAGATGTTAGCACTTTGTACATCTGATGAAATTTATATATTAATAATTGGTAAAGTGTTTATAATTTTGTGTAAATCTGAAATAATGTCAAAATTAAAACTTTTTAGTGATAGAACTCTACAAGATAACATTCCGTTTTCAAAATGGGCAGAAGATCTGAATAGACACTTCACCGAAGAAGATTATAGTGTATTAAAATACATTCCATATCATCTGTCAGTATGGAATATTAAGTTAAAACAGTGAGATACCACTACATAGCTATTTGGATAAAACCCAAAAAACTGACAATACCGACTGCTGGAAAAGATGTGGAAAAACAGGTATTCTCACATTCTCATACAGCCACTCTGGAAGAGAGTTTGACAGTTTCTTATAGAATTACTTGCCCAACTGATCTTAAAACTCATGTCCGCACAAAAACCTGCATGAAAATGTTTATAGTAGCCCTATTCAGAATCATCCAAAACTAATCAACCAAGATGGCCTTCAACAGGTAAATGGATAAACTGTGGTATATCCATGAACTAGATTATTGTTCAGAATGTTTTGAGCTCTCCAGCCATTAAGAAGATACATACTGTGTGATTGCAATTGTATGTATCTACAGAGGGAAACTACAGAAGCAGTAAAAAGATCAGTGGTTTCCAGGTGTTTGGGGGAAAGGAAGGGATGGAATAGCACATCTGGCAGAAGAGGGCTTGATTTTCACTTCAGGGATGTATCATTCCAAGGCAGTTTCTTCTCTATCGGAACTAGACATAAAGTATCCAACTGACACCAAAAAGGTAAGTACAATGAGAAAGAATGGTGTATTAAAACTCAAAAGTAAAATTCGAGTTAGTGATATGGTAAGAAAGAAACGATGTGCTGGTTGTTGGAATCTGTTGAAAGAAAAGATGGAAAAGGACACAAACACTGGATTGATAAGGATACACACTAAGATCTTGCCTATATTTTCCTATCTAAATCGATGTCACAGAAGTGACATGGAGATAAAGATCTGGACTGGCGTGGTCAGAAATGTCAGAGGGGGCTCTTGACGCTTACAATGCTTGCTGTAAGCCAGAGGACACCTACTGCCAAAGCAGGGGTGAGGTACCAAAAATCGATGGCGATCACGCATGGATTTTTAAATTCACCTGTCACATGACTTAAGATTGGTTGTGCTCTTCATCCTACATGATATCCAGAGACCTGATCAGTAGTTGTGGACTACTATGTAAAATTCTGCCACTGAATACGAAATACATGGTCATGAAAACTAACCTGCTAAATAAGCAAGATCCTCTCTCAAGTTTAAGAATAGTCAAATCAAGAAGGAAAAAAAAACTGTGGTTTTCTTCACTTATAAGAATGAATGAGAATTCAAAGAATTCTGTATCAAGTATTTAAAATTAACTAAAGTAAACTAGAGTCTATGTCTACCGAGTTTCCCGATTCTTTGCTGTAAACAGACATGGATTTCAATTCCAGCTTCAGCACATACTAGCTATGTAACCACAGGAAAATTACCTAAGTTCTATTTCTGCCTTTGTACAAGAACACTACTGCTTACTTCATAGATTTTTAAGGTTGAGATGATGCATGTAATTCACTACGAGAGTCTGACCATAGAAACTACACACAAAAAATGTGAACTTATTGTTAATTATTTACTGTTTATATTTTTAAATCTCCAAATTGTGATACTGAGTCAATTAGTGAGAATTACATACCTAGAAAAAACTTATTAGGTATCTAGTATCATAAAACTCCACTTTTTCTTTTTTTTCTTTTTCAACTGAAGTATTGTTGATTTACAATGTTGTATTAGTTTCAGGTGCAAAGCAAAGTGATTCAGTTATACATACATTTTTTTCAGCTTATTTTCCCTTATAGGTTATTACAAAATATTGGGTATAGTTCCCTGTGCTACAGTAAGTCCTTGTTGGTCATCTATTTTATATACTGTAGTGCATATATATTAATCCCAAACTCCTAATTTATCCCTTTCCCCTTCATGTTCAATCAAGAATTTTTAAAGTTAATGTTTCAATATACTCCTGAAAAGATCTCCAGATAAACTCTTATAATACATGCTATTTATAATAATATTTTGTACCAATAGGCATCTAAAGTACTAACACAGTACCTGACACAGCAGTTTATCAATAAATGGTATGATGATGATTGATGATGATAATGATAATAACTATAATGATGATGAGATTGGGTGGAGGAAGAGAACAAGAAAAGGAACTAAGGGAGATATTTCATCAGTTATAATTATACACACTCTGGTCCCACAAGCCACTAAAGAAATGTGAGAGGCATTATAGATTGACAATCCAGCCCAAAAGGGTGAAAGAATTTGATCCTAGGAGACACTTTAAGGTGGATATTTTCTTTGGAAAGTCTTTTGAAACATGAGATTCTTAATTATTAATTGAGGTTTTAACGTAATTCGGCCTAGCGCTCGAAAGCCCTTTTAATCCTTTCCCCAGCCTGAGCACCAGGGCAAATATTTCTGATTCCCGACTGGAAGCATTCGCTAGGAAAGCTCTTTGCTCCAGAACAAGCATTAAGTAGTTAGAAAGTCTCCCGTAAATACTGCACCAACGTTCAAGAAATTATGATTCTTCAGGAAAAACAGACATGCCTTTGGATGTCCGGTCAAGCATTAGAAGGTCCACCTACAGTGCAGAGCTGTATAATTTTACCAATTCACACCAACTAAGTAGATAGCAAGGCATTTGCTTCAATCCAGAAGAAAGCACGATCCAAAGTATACTACTAATCTTAACTGTGAACATGTCAAAACTTAAATAGTGTCTATTACAGAAGACCTATGGGTCCTGTGTTGTTCGGTCTGAACCAGGCTTCTATCCTCCTTCCCTGTCAGTCTATTCTTAAAACTATATTTAATATAGTTAATGCACAAATAAGATAATCAGTCCAAATTAAGAACATTCTGAGACTATTTTTCACAAAAGTATAAAAACTAAAATAAACTACCTTATACTTTATACAAGATAAAATGGAAGAGTCCCTCTAATAGAAACCAAAGTCCATTTAAACCATCACCGGAGCAGTGTGTACAACCACTTAACGCACAGCACTTACTGTGATGCTCTAAAGAACACGGAAGAGAATCAGAAAAAAATGCCAATCCATATTACTCAAAAGAAATAGGGGGCTTCCCTGGTGGCACAGTGGTTGGGAGTCTGCCTGCCGGTGCAGGGGACACGGGTTCGTGCCCCGGTCCGGGAAGATCCCACATGCCATGGAGCGGCTGGGCCCGTGAGCCATGGCCGCTGAGCCTGCGCGTCCGGAGCCTGTGCTCCGCAACGGGAGAGGCCACAGCAGTGAGAGGCCCGCGTACCGCAAAAAAAATAAATAAATAAATAGGCAGCACATACATAACTGTGAATCCACATCCCCACACTTTGAATTCCCAGGGCCTTCAGGGAACCATCAACAATCACATTGCGCAAAAGGTGAGCGTATTTGACATTTTAGCTAATAACCAATCCGTAGTCCTGCTATGAGTCTGCAAAGTTAACTGAACACTGAAAATGAGTTTGAAGGATTAATCTAAATATTTTAGAATTGGAGTAGAATAAAATTATAAATCAGTTTTTACTTTCGATTTCTATTACAGATAATGGAAATAAGTTTTTAAACTAAAATTCTTACCTTATTTTATCGTTTTTCATACCATTAGGTTTACTGCTATTTCAAAGGATAACAATTAGTATGTTTGAAAATAAATCTAAATACACGGAAAATTATTAGAGCTATATGCAGTTGTAGGTTCTGAACAACAATGCTGACATTTTTAGGACTATAATTTATTTCTATTTCCACATTCTGGACAGTAGCTCAGAAAACGTTACATAACATTCTGAAATGACAGCTACATGAGAAGCAAAATAACCTGAATAGCAAAGGCAATAGGTAAAAGGAATGATCAAAATTCTCTTTCAAAAGTTTTGGCTGTGCAAAACTTTCCTATTAGTTGCTAAATCAGAGAAAAAAGAAGGGAAGACAAAGGAGCAGGAAAGAACATGAATGATCCCAAAAAGAAGAGGTGGAGAAACGCCTGCTGCCTTGCTAGATCTGTCTTTCTTAGCACACTGGTGAAGCCTTGTGCTTCTTAAGGGATGCGTTTGCAGAGGCCCACATTTGAGCACTGAGGGCTTTTGACCTGTTCAAGGGCGATGTCAACTTTTCTCTCCCTCTTCCTCTAAGTACAAATATAAACTCTGAAACATGCACAAGACAACCAAAGGAGAACTCAAAAAGGTGGGACAAAAAAGGGAAACTAGTTAGGAACTTAGGACTAGAGAACAATGTAGCAAGAGGGTAACTTATGATGCCCCACCCAATAGAAGAGAGAGACCCAGGTCACCAACCCAAATCCTAACCAAGAAAGCAACCAGGTGTTTTCTTCTGTGGATTGAACAGGAGTCTTTTCAACAACAGGCAAACCCTGTTGGCAAAAAGGATCAACAAGCACCCAAGGATATGCCCTCCGTTCCCATTCACCACGGGGCCTGACCCTCCCCTTAGATGCCAAGAGACACTGGGAGGCCAGGAGCAGAAGCAAGGGGGCTCCTGCCATCACAAATGCCTACCTGGGAAGCCCACTCCACATCTGACAGGTAGAAAGGATCCTACAGCAAAAAGTACCCGGCCAGGGAAATACTTTCCCTGAGGGCCTGAGGGGTTCTCCCACCTACAGGCAATAGACACCCTGGACTGAGAAATCTTCTTCGGCCCCCATCTCATCCATCACCAGCACAGACTACGGGAGACTCAGTGGTACAAGATAAATCAAGCACTTCAAAATACCAAGACAGGGCTTCCCTGGTGGCGCAGTGGTTAGGAATCCACCTGCCAATGCAGATGACACGGGGTCAAGCCCTGTTCTGGGAGGATCCCACATACCGCTAAGCCTGTGCATCGCGGCTACTGAGCCTGAGCTCTAAAGCCCGTGAGCCACAACTACTGAGCCTGTGTGCCACAACTACTGAAGCCCGTGCGCCTAGAGCCCATGCTCCGCAGCAAGAGAAGTCATCACAGTGAGAAGCCCACGCACTGCCGCAAAGAGTGGCCCCCGCTTGCCCCTGCTGGAGAAAGCCCGTGCACAGCAACGAAGACCCAACATAGACATAAATTAGTTAATTAATTAAAAAAACATCTCCATGACAACTTCAAGTCTCCTTCATCTGCCTAATACCTGTAGTTTCTTGATGGTCCAAATGAAGCTCTCTTCTCTTCTAAAATCTCCTCCGGTCACCCCAGTTTGAAGATAAGTGAAGTTCTACAGTGGACAATTCATCCCACTCAATTCAAAGACACTGTATGATACTGCAAATTGTCTTCTATTATTTCATATGTCTATCTTCCCAACTATGATAACTGTAAAATTTTTTGTCATCTTTGTGTATCCTCAGTCCCTGTTCAATAAACTTTTGATAACCATTGAATGCATGGATGCCAGTTCTTGAAAACATTTTAAGATTTATGATTTATTTTATTTGTTTTAATTTACTTTTGGCCGCATTGGGTTTTAGTTGCAGCACGCAGGATCTTTCATCATGGCGCACAGGTTTTCTCTTCTCTACTTGTGGAGCAGAGGTTCCAGAGTGCGTGGGCTCTGTAGTCTGTGGCACGCGGGCTCTAGTTGAGGCATGCGAGCTCAGTAGTTGTGGCTCACAGGCTTAGTTGCCCCGCAGCATGTGGGATCTTAGTTCCCCAACCAGGGATGTAACCCACGTCCCCTCCATTGCAAGGTGAATTCTTTACTACTGGACCACCAGGGAAGTCCCCAAAACTAAGTATTTTCTAATAAAAACACCTCCCATTTCAGAGATGAGAGAACTGAGGTCAATGAATTATTTATAAGATCAGAGTATAAAAAGTAAATAATGCAAAATGTGTAAGAACTTAATGGTAAGATAGAATTTTAGCAGGGTAGAGAATGATGGTCCAAATACCCTTCACGGTGGCAACATCAGACCCAGCAGAAGCTGAATATCAGTGGCAGCCTTTGTGTATGTTACGTCATCTGAGGCTTAGGATGGATGGAAACACCTGAATCAGATAAACATGACAAGAGCAACTGAAATGAGACAAGTACAAATTATAAAGTGGTCATTTCTTCTGTAACAGAGGTTGGCACATACCTCATTACATTTTAAATGCTCTCTGTCTAAAGGATGCTGTAAAGATGAGATCACAGCTTACATTTGGAAAGTACAGTGACAAATTTCCCAAGTTAGTTATAAAATTAGAATAGTTTTATCCATTTTTAGTTGTAACTAGAGGCAGTGCATTATCCTTCAAAATACAGAGCATTAATTTCATAAGTTATCACAGGAAAAGGATTTCCCTCCACCACGTCAACTGTATCTATGAATGATGTGATGCAAATATGGATGGAAACATAATTTTAATCAAGTACCAATCACATCAAATTACTCAAGAAACAGGTAATAAAAGGATGAGGTCATAGAAACATTCATTTACATAAAAAAGTAATGATCGATATATTAAGTAGACCAAAGAGTAAGTGATGTATTTGCTGAATGCAAAAGGAATCATTGGAGCTCATATTCAATTCTTCTGAAGTTGGAGCAGATACAGATTTCCATTTTACTGCTATTGAAGGACTGACCTAGAGCCTGACTTATAAGAGATGCTGCTCACACAGCCCGTGTTTCCAGTTTCACGATGTGTCAAAGAGGGATACAAATCAAAGGGAAACGAGAAACCTCAAATGGAACCACGAACGTATCTGCCTTTGGAAAAACAGATAAATGGTTCATTGTGGATTATATTTTGTCTCACGTTTTTAGTCGAAATTAAGGGCAAATAGCGATGCTCCCTGCGAAACAGCAAATGGAAAACTGAATCTGAGACATCACATCGTTTTTAATGTCTTTAACCAGAAGCGTTCTTTCTACATCTTTCACATGCTTTGATCTCCAAAGCATGCAAGAGAATCAATGCGCTGAAATAACCAGTACAGGCAAAGACAGTCAACTCAAAGGCTTCCTCCTTCACCTTCATGACAGATATTTAAATAAAAGTCATCTGAATGATTCTCTGCAGAAAGTTAATTTTTTTTTTTTAAAAAACTATGGTGAGGGGATGACCGACAGGCAAACTTTAGATCTCTCCCCTTCTAAACACAGATTAGTACTATCGGATTTAAGCCATAACTGGAATCATGTTCCTTTGGGTAGATGTGGGTACCTGAAGAAGTCTGAAGTGCATGTGAAATGGAGCAGAACCCTACGGTCCTTGTCCCCCATGTCCTGAGCCTGCCTTCTGTCTGTGGAAAAACTTTAGCCAAAGAATAAGTTTAATCAGAGAAGTGAGAAAATGCAGAAACAAAGGAAAACAGTCCAACAAGACCAAGTAATACTAGTGTAGTCATTAAGCAAAGTCAAGGACCTTTAGTTCCTCTTCAAGGGCTCTAGGTAATATTCTGAGCCATGTCCTGCGAGCTGTCCTATAGACACTGAAACCCTCACCAGATGGAAGACGTTAACTGCATGATGACCAGGCTGTAGCCATGACATAAGCTGCCACAGTTCCAAGAATGGCCTCAAGAAAATGCGAACAAACCGACCCTGGAACTGAAGACTAACTGTACTTAAAACAGTCAAGAGGATGCTGGTCAGAACACTGCACCGCCAATTTCAAGATGACTGGCAGAGCTGACTGTGTTGTCTCTGCATGCAGCCCCTTCCCTCCACCTCTAAAAGCTCTTGCCCCCTGATTGTCAGTGGGGGAGTCGGCCTTTGGACAGGAGTCTGCTCTCCCTGCCCCCAACCCAGTTTCTGGCATCCAAAATAAAGCTAACTTTCCTTTCCACCAACTCACCTCTTTACGAGCTTTTGAGCTGCAAGCAGCCGGACGCCACTTTCCGTTACAGATGCTAGACACCCCCTGCCCCACAACGTACCAAGTCATGAAGGATGCTACTCAGAGACACAATTCGGCAAGACCGTCATTTTACAACGAAATGTTTATTAGCAATCAAGCACAAAAGGTGGTCTTTACAGCCTACTGTAAACTGGATGAAGTTTCAGGCTTCTATCCTTGTAATTGATTTAGTCACCTGTTTATTAATTTTTCATTTAGGGCAATCACCAAAATCCAGAGGCAAGATTCCCTCACCTCAAGGCTAGGATCAGGCAATCAAAAGCTGAATACGGGGCCATTGAAGGATTTAGCCCAGAACATCGTCCCTACACATTGAAGACCAAAGCTCTAGTCCCCATCCGTGCATCGGTGAGACTGTCTAAAGTATCTTCAGTCGGTCCGTGTATTTAGAACTACTGTCACCGAAAAGAGCCCACTTCTGAAATTCATCTTGCTAAGTAGTAGCTCATCATTCTGAACAAAAGCTCATTTTGGATATTTAATAAACTAATTTGCCAAGTGGCCTAGTTGAGGGAGATACCTGGAATAAAACTGCTGAGAGTGGCCACTTCTGAAACACGTGCTGCCTGGTTAGAAGCACCCTAAACTCTCATTTCCTGATTAGAACCTAAGTAACAAACACATAATTTTACACTATATATGCTGATGCATTTAAACTAAGCTACAATCATGACAGCATCTTTTCCTGTTATAAAAGTAACTTATTCAAGTCGCAGAAAAACTTGAAAACACATTTATTTTTAAAAAATTAAATCTACCCAGCATTAGAACTCTACCATCAAGTACAACACATAATCACTATTAAAACTTTGACCTTCAACACACACACATACACACTCTCCTACATTTTGTTGTAAGTATACTCAGACACAGACAAATATGAAAGTATACATACTGAGTGACCAGAGATCCAACGTACACAAAAGATCACGTTACTATGCATGACCGAATGCCGCTATCTGAGGAACAGCCTCTGCACGGGGAGAACTGCAAGGCTGGGTTTGAAGATTACTCCGACTTTATTTCTACAGTTTGCAGAGGTCTGTCACATGACACCCATTTTCACTGCTCTATTTTGTCATTTGACTTAGACTATTAACCTTAATTCTATTAATTCTCAATTCTAGAATGTATTTCCCACCACACGGCTACTGCGGCTGACACCAGGTCTCAGAGGACATTGATTCATTCGGTCATTCATCTGGCAAATCCTTATTCAGTTCCTACTGTGTTGCATACACCTTTCCAAGGCCTGGAGCTGCAGCGAACAGAAAAACACCCATGATTTTACAGAGCTCAGATTCTATTGAGATGGGGGGGGCGCGGCCACGGGGTGCTGTTAGCAATAAATGAAGTAACCGAGTAAAAAAGCCATCACGGCATCTAGCGATGAGTAATAAAGAGAAAAAAGTTAAAGCAAGGACGTATAATGCGAAGCGCTGAGCTCGAAGGAGCTGCATCTTCAAACAGAGTGAAGGGAACCGAACAGACGCGATCTGAGCGAAACCTTCGGAAGTTAGGCAGTGTGGCGTCTTTCTTGGTCTCTGGATGGAAGGTGCATGTGCAAAGGCTCTGAGCGAGAAGTGTGTGTGTTGAATTCAAGGCACAGCCAACAGGCCCACAGAGTTGGAGCAAAATGAGTGGGGATGCATAGATAAAGAGGGGGCCAGGGTCCATCAGGGCCAGACTTCACAGGGCTTTGTCAGCCATGGGGCCGCTGGGCTTGTACCTCCCTGAAATGCAGAGCCACTGGAGCGTCTTCAGAGGGGTGACTTTACCTGCTTTTACCTTCAGAAGATCGTTCTGGCTTCTGTGCTGAGAATACAAAGATGGGAAGAGAGGCAAAGAAGAGGAACCACTGGACTTACCAAAGCAAATGAAGGACAGACTGAGGTGATGACAGTAAAGATGGTGAATGGACAGTCAATTTAGTTCGAAGGTGGAACCAATCGGGCTTACACCAGATCAAATATATGATGTGAGAAAGGAAGGAATACGCTTGATGCCAGTATTTTGGATTTGATCTAAAGACTGGCGTTACCATTCACTCCAAATGCAGACTCTAAGCTATGGGATTTTGTGAGATGACCGAGGGAGAGAGGGAGTGGAGATCAATGAGAAGAGGTCCACAGACTCCATCTGGGGCACCACCAATGCGTAAAGTCAGAGAGGTGAGAAGGACCCGGCAAAAAAAAAAGGGTTGAGAGCAACGAGAGCGCTGAGAGGAGAATCAGGGGAATGCACTGCCCGCTCCGCATACAAGCCACAGCTGAGATCAGGGTTTAATGCGCCTTGTGACTTTACTACAAGCTCAAGGAGAACAACATTCCAGTTGTGAGCAAGGGATGAAACAGGAATGGCTACACTGCCCGATGGACTTGTGCGACCCCAGGTGCAAATCCAACCTCCCGTGATGCCATGGTGTCAAGATGGCCATCGTCCAGCACCAGTTCTCCCGCATGCGCGAGGATGCTCTTTTCCCCCTTGGGGGACACCTGGAACATGTCCAGACTCACTGACGATAAGACCAAGGAGAAGATGAAACCACAGGGGAAAAGGAAGGGCACCACCACAGCAGTCGAGTGCTTCACTTCCAAGACCTCATTTCTTAAAATTCAGCATGTGCGTCTCCTGGCACAGATCGGCGGAAGGGCCTCTCCCCTTCCTCCATCTTTATCTGTGGACTATACTTTACGGGCCTACTTTTAGAATGTGCGTTCAGAGCACAAAAGACCAGCATTCGTCTAAACGCTAAGCCTGGGGCAAGAGGGTAGAACGTTGCCTTCCCCTATTTCATTTTCCTAAATTAGGCACTAAGAGGAAGGAGAATGGCTTTGAGAATCAGCATTGCTCCAAGGCCTTATTATGCTGTGTCCAGTATCACTGCACGTGGATGCTGCCTGTCTGTCCACATCTAGGCCTCCTTCCAGCCTCACGTGATGATGACTGAACACCTGTCCTGTGGTCTTCCAGGGCCACAGCTGCTGATCTCCTGGAAGCCAGTTCACAAACGCCCTCACAGGGACAAGCCAACTTCACAGCCATAAATTCATCTTTGGCAACGACACTTTTCTCACTGGGAACAGAGTCTCCAGAGGTCCATCTTTGTATCCTGTTTTGGGAGGCTCTTAGTACAATTCCCTTTTCTAAGCTTAAGATTTCTTACTATTCACCACATGCTTTATATTTTATTTATCCTCTTTCATTGGAAAGACAGATGACAAATGGGTAGTGTTTATTATTCTTGGTGAGTCAGATAAGACTTACACACCTTTTTAAAGAAGAAAAAATCGCCTTATTGCAATAAATGAGCATGTGATGTTTGGAAAGTTGCCGTGAGAAAGTGCTGCTCCAAATTCACGCCAGCTGACCACTGGACACCGTCTCTAAAGTGCGTCCATTTGTTCACTAACTTATGCCAGACATCCCTCTTAGCAAAACTGGGGATAATGCAGTGAACAAAGCAGAGAAAATCCTTTTTTCCTTCTAAATGGCATCCTACAAGAAAAGTGCCCAGGAATCTGTCTCCAATGAGGTAATAGTTGTCTGAGTGGAACTCACAACAGGCACTCATTTATGCCTAAAAATAGACGAAGAAAAGCCCGTTAGTAGTAGTTCCCCGCCGTCACCAAGTTAAGGAGGAAGTGAACAGTGGACTGTGCATCCTAGCAACCCTGAGCAGAAAGAGTCCTAGCCTCCTGGGGTCCAAATGGGGCGCCAGAAACCTGCCAACTGGTGCGCCGCCAGCGGATCCATTTTCATGAGACTCTGCTTCTGTGTTCCAGCCACCGGACCTCAGCGGGCAGGAAAGAGAAAATACCTGCCCAAGGTCCTCAGCTGTCAGAGAGGGACTGACCAGCAGAAGACCCTGAATAGAATCCTAACAAGGAAGACTCTGCTGGAAGAAGGCAGATGCACAGACGCAGGGAGTACCACGCCAGCAAAGCCACACCCAGGATGGTAACACGTTGTCACAGGGTGAAGGCCACGTGAAGACAGCAAAGACTGTGTGACCCTGCCACCCACAAAACCCCCATCGAGAAAATAACTGAGAAAGCCTCTATCCAAATATCAACAACTCAGAAAGCCTGAAATCACCAAGAGAGAAAATAGTGAGAAACTACAGTGGGTGGCATCAGAGATGATGGTATTCTGCCTGAGTTAATATAAAAGCTAAATAAGGATTCCTGACATTAGAAAAAAGACATTGCAAATACATTCTCATAATATTTTGAAATTAAATGAACTAAAAGATCAATCCTCAGATCTGTGGCCAAGGAGAAGGGGAGGGAGGGAGTTTTGCTCACAGGGTAGGAAAGGAATGAAGGGAAACTCTAAGATCTCTTCTTTCTAGGCTGAGAGGAAAGAGTGTGAAGAATTACCATATAAAGAGTTATTTTCCTTCCACATCATAGTGAAGAAATACATGTATGATTATAAACATAGGGAAAGGGAAAGTAACCACTGAGTCCAAAGAGCATACAGTATATCAAGCAGGAACATTTCTGGGACTGAAGAGGCTCTATTAACCATTACCTAGATGATGGGCACCAAAGGGACTGTTTGGGGGCAACCTAGGAAGTACGGCTAGTCAACCTAAAAGGGATAGAAAAATGCAGCAAAATGCATCAACAGGCAGTGTGATTAACCAACCACAACAAAAGGGTGGAGGCAGCCAAAGACACCTAAGTGGTAAACAAAGAATAAAAAAGTGTGTGGAGTTTTATACATGTGAGCAGAAGCAGCAGCTCCACCCAAAGACAGACGGTAACGTTGCTTTAAAACAAAGCAACGGACCAACAGCTCTTTACAAGAAATACATTTAGAACAAAGTGTCAAACAAGAAGGCTGACAATAGTGGGTGGGCAAACGTACCAGGAAAAAAACAAAAGAACACAGGAGTGACAGAGTTGCAGTCCGAGGAGATGGACGTGAGGTCAGAAGCACTAAACATAATAAAGAACCATCATGTAGTGAGGGGCAAACACGCACCGAGCGGGACTGAAGGAAAGAGAGCAGCCAGGAGACACAACACAAAGCAGCAGTTGCACAGATGAAGCAACAACTCGTGTAAACAAGGAACACTCGAAAAGGACACAAAGCCAGCAGGAAATTCCAAGCCATGTCTTCAGAAGTCTGGAAGAAATGAGGACAGAAAGGGAACTGACTAGTACAGTGAGCAAACCTGAACGGCTAAGCAGACGTTAATAGTATGTGAGTGAGGACGCACCTACTTCGGAGTCTACAGAACGTTTAAAATTTACTCCTGTATTTTGCCAGAAAGAACAAATTAACAAGATACATATCTTCCAGTACACTTTCTCTGATGGAATCCAAAAAAAAATGATGAATGTAAAGGTGACCAAATATATTAATTACTTTGATATTTAGAAACTTTTTTCCTAACATTGATACTGCAAGAGTTGTACTCAGAAATGTCCAGCTGTAAAGATCTCCATAATTAACTAAAGACTGAAAATAAAATACACTAGCACTTAAGGTAACAAATAGAATACAGCAAAAAGCAGCAAAGGGACTAAGTATAGCCAAATGTAGAAATTAATAGATTTTTTTAATAAAATAAACCATCAAGATGAAAAGTTGTTTCTTTAAAAAGTGAAAAATACATTTATTTACTTATATAAAGTCCCATAAACTGCATTAAGGAAAAAAAGGACTAACATTGAGTGATTAGAATGGTTAAAGGTATTAACTGGACTAATGGTCCCTAGTGAGAGAGAGTCTAAAGATGGGAAGAAAGGCTCTTCAAAGTATGTTGTAGACACAGGTACACAGAGGGAAGATGATGTGAAGACACAAGGAGAAGATAGACATCTACAAGCCAAGGCGTGAAGCCTCAGAAGGAGTTAACCCTGGCAATACCTTCATCTTGGACTTCTAGCCTCCAGAACTGTGGGAAAATAAAGTTCTGTGGTTTAAACCAAAAACAAAAAAAGAAAAACACAAAGTACATTGCAACCGTTTTCAGTAATCATATTAGTAATAATAGTTTCAGAACATTAGATAGATGTAGAGATATAATAGACTAATGTAAATAGTATCACTGAACAATTTTAACAATGTTAAAGTTATACTACTAGGTGGGTGCTTATTTGGATCCAGACTCTGTTCTCAGTGCATAATTTGTATTTATCTTCACAACCGCCTTACCTCACTATTATCCACATTTGACACGGAAGTAAGCTGAGGCCATGAGAGGTTGAGTAGTTGCCCAAGGTCACAAGGCTACTAAGTGGTAGAACTGGGACTGTCACTCAGATGTGCTCCAGTGGGCATGATCTCTCCACCTCAATTATAACAAGAAGAGTTTATTCTATAAATGCGAGTGACTCTATCAACGATTTTATAGAAATCTGTCGACAGTATTGATTTTGAAACTCTTATAACTATTTAAAAACTGCAACTACTACAATGCTGGTATGAAAGTCTAGTGGGGGAAAACAGAAAGTTAAGTGCAGAGTTGACCTCCATTTCCTATACAAACCCATTCTTGGGGCTAAGCTGTTTCCACTCCCAGTCTGTGAAATACTAGTACTCAGTACTTCTTCAGTCTCAGAGAGGGCAGAGTGGATGGGAGAATAATCCATACACTTCTCCCTCGTGGTCCAGGAACAGCAGCCTCAGCATCACCTGGGAACTTGTTAGAAGTGCAGAATCTCAGGCCCTACCCCACACATACTGAATCAGAATCTGCATTTTAACAAGGTCACCAAAGCACGAGACTGTAGCTTTGGCTTTTAAACATGTCTCGCATTAACTGGAGTACTTTCAAAAGATTAACGCCTGGATCCTGCTAGGAACAGACTGATTTAACTGTCTTCAGCATGGGGATTCTTAAAATTTCCCGAGGGGATTCTCAGGTTCAGCCACTGGTCTACCTCTCCTCTTCCCCCCCCACCCCCTTCCTGCAGTTCTCACTAGGCTTTCTGTGGCTGTGGCAAGGGGCAGACAGCAGTAAGGGGAGATGCCATCCAGGGTGCGTGCCTCTAGGAAGAGTGGGATCTCCAGGGCATTCACGCTTTCATGCTGTGACACGCATCAGGTGTCCTCCCCCACTGAGCCGCTCTGCCCAGTCTCACTGTGACCCAGGCAATATCACCCTCCATCTGGCCCTCACTTTTCCTTTTTAGGGAACACCTCTAACCTCCTGTGGCTGAGGGTGTCTTGACCCTTTTTGGGGAAGGTCTCTAAGGTAGCACCCAGAATGTTCCCACTGCATGGTGTAGGTCTGGCCCCGAAAACAAGCATCTGTGCTGCTCATGAAACCCAGAGGGGCCCTACGGGGCTCCCAGGCACAAAGGTCTTTTTGTCCCCATTTCTTGTAGGCAAGACGGCAGCCTCCATGACCGTCCCTGAGTTCCAAAGGGCAGGTTCGAACAGTTGCCAATTAAGGGAGAAGAAACCACCTAAGGCAAGATTAAAGGGACCAGAGAAGCTCTTCAAGATCAGGAGACCAAGCACATGAGACCCTGCGCACCCCCTCACCTCGTCAGCAACCCCTCGCTTTTGAAACTCTGCATAAGAAAGAACAGGACTGTTACTGCCTTGATCCTCATCGCACACACCTGACCACGAGCTCTGACTGTAAGACCTCTCCCTATTCCCCAGGGAGGGGGGCACAGGTCTTGAGGTGCGAGCCCGCTGTTGCCTGGCTAAGAATAAAGCCACCCTTTCTTTCTCCTCCAAAACTGTCTCCTTATCTGATTTCGACATGGCAGCACTCAGAGCAGATCCCTAGCCCTGACACAGCCACCTTTACCCCCTGTGAGGACAGGGCAGAACTGCTCACGGACCCAGTTCTACTCAGCCTTAGATGCCAGTGATATTCCAGCCCCTTTGCTTAGTAGCTCTGGATACAAACCTCAGCCTCTCTCACAAGGCTTTGGCTGACAGAAAGCACCCCAGCCCCCTCCAGCAGGGAGGACACGGCAGTGTGTGTGGGACAGGGGTGTCCAAGCCAACCAGCACCCACCAAAAAGCCATCCTCCTCAATGTTTAATTTCACATTTTCAGATAGTCAAGATTTGCTAAGAACACAGACCTCTGATCATTTTTACATTTGCATGTCCGACATAAGTGGTCAGTCACCTCTTCTTTAATATGAGGGTGCCTGGCACTGAAACGGAGCAGGAGCCTGGGGCACAAAAGCCTTTCTGTGGCCTCCATTCTTGATTACAGGAAAGAGGCCTCCTTTAGCCTCCAAGACCTTCCCTGAGTTCCAAGGAGCAGGTTTAAACAGTTGCTAATTGCACAGGAAGACAAGGGAGGAACAGCCTAAAGAAACAATAGTGCAGCCTTGGGGCAGGGTCGGGGATTCCCCCCTCAAGGGATACACAGAACAATATCATTGAGCTGTTCTGTAGATACTGAAAGCCCCAGCAGGTGGGAGAAGGTAAGGTTGCTGCCCACAAGCACGCAGACCCCAGACTGGCTGGAACCAGAAGGCTAATAACGCTGGCTCCCCATGACCTCACTAGGGACCAGTAGGAACCATGTCCACGAGCTGATCACAGCCTCTCTGAACCATTACCAAACTCCTCACTACCCACTGCAGGTTAGGGGACACACTTTTGCGGGCATGAGCCCGCTGTGGCCCCCTTTGCCTGGCCAAGCAATAAAGCTATTCTTTTCTACTCCACCCAACACACTGTGTCTGAGATTTAATTCAGTGTCTGGGGACAGAGGCCAGATTCGGCTTCAGCACCTATTGTCTGCCTCGGTACCCAGGCTAAAACTGAGACATCAAGACTTCCATTTTTCCCTCTCTTCCAGTTACATCAAGAAATTAAAAGAGGAATGTGATATTTTATGAAATGGCTTTTTAGCATTAATGAATAATAAGATAGAAAATTGAAGAAGACAGTTTAAAAAAACTTTTTTTAAGATTTACCAAAAGGACAATGGAACCGTAAAACCATATTAAGGAAATGCAAATTAATACCACAGTGAGACGTGCCTACACGTCTATCAGAATGGCTAAAATAAAAACAGTGACAACACCAAATGCTGGTGAGGATGCACGGAAACTGGGTCACTAGGACTCTGGTAGTAGTAACATAAAATGGTACAGCTCCTTTGAAAAACAACTTGGCAATTTATTTAAAAACTACACATTCAACGACAATACAGCCTAGCCATTGCACTCCTAGGCATTTAACCCAGAAACATGAAGATGTAAGTTGGCACAAAAACGTATACATGAATGTTTACAGCAGCTTTATTCTCAGTAGCCAAAAGTGGAAACAATCTTAATGTCCTTCATCAGGTAAATAGTTTAACTATAGTACATCTGCACCATGGACTATTACTCAGAATAAACAGTCAACTATTAATACCCACAACAACCTGGGCGGATCTCTGGGGAACTATGCTAAGAGAAACAATCCAAGCCTAAAACGTTACATACTGTGTTATTCCATTTACACAACATTCTTTAAATGACAAAGCTATAGAAAGAAGAATGGTCTGGTAGTTGTCAGAGATTAAGGACAGGCTGCGGGCAGGAGCTGAGAGCGACTGTAAAAGGGCAACAGGAGACAGCCTGTGATGGAAATAGTCTTTCTTTTGAATAAATCAGTGTCAGGATCCTAGTCGTGTTATTGTACTAGAGTTTTGCAAATGTTACCGTTGGAAACACTGGGTAAGTGGTACAAAGGATCGCTCTGTATTTCTTACAAAACATGTGATACTATAATTATCTTAAGTTGAAAAACATTGTTTTAAAAAACCTGTCCTTCCTCTTGTGTTAGCCAGCAGCTGACCTCCCTAGAATTTCAACGGCCCAAACTAGATACAGGCAGACCTTGCAGATACTGCGGGTTCTGGTCCAGACCTCTGCAATAGTCACACAAAATGATGGCTTTCCCGGTGCATATAAAAATTATGTTTACACTACACTGTAGTCTAGTAAGTGTGCAATAGCATTATGTCCCCCCAAAAACACCAATGTGCATTCCTTAATTAAAAAATACACTGGGCACAATGTGGATGGGCAGTTTCCTCAGCTGCAGGTCTCATGAGACTGCAATCAAGGTGTCGGCCAGACTGAACTTATTTTTGGTGGCTTTGGGGAAGGAGGGGCGCGCAGCTTCATTCAGGCTGCATTCTGTCCCCAGATGTAGGGCCAAGGTTCCTGCACTTCGCTCTCAGTGTTCCCTACGGGGTCCCTCCAGCAGAGCCCACACCCTCCTCTGCTGTCACTGCCTGACTCCCCCTGCCTCAACTCCCCGCCCCACCCCACCCCCACGTCTGCTGGGCCAGGTTCTGTTTCTTAAAGATTTCTGTTGTTAGACTGATCCTGCTTGGGTGGTCTGCAGTAATTTCCCTATCTCAATGTCCAAACCTCAATTTCGGCTGCAAAGTCCCTTCTGTCTTATCATGGCACATTCACAAGTTTCTGGGATTAAGACACATGCATTTGGGGGGGGGGGTGGGGGCTAATCTGCCTACCTTTCCCCAAATAGAAATTCTAATTCTACTTTTCTCCTCCTGAATGGGAAAAAAAAAAAGGAAATATCAGTTTGCTAATTTTCTATTATGCATTCATCTAATTCTTTATAAAAGGGAATATTTAAAATTAAACTAAATACACATGAAATAATAATGAAAAATCTAAGTTTTAAAATGACCTTGAAAATGTTGTAACCAAACAGACCTGGTAAGAAAATCTGAAGTCCTAAAGCTCGGTTCAACCAGTCACCAGAAGAGTGTAAACCTCACCCCAGAAGCTCTAAACGATCCATCCGTTGTTTGACCGGCAGAAGAGAGCACATATGAAAGTTATTTTTAAAAGCCACAGTAAACTTAAATATGGTTTTCCATAACACAGGACACTCCTGTTATATTATTTAGAAGTATCATTCCTATTGTACAGAGTATGTAGTAAGTACAAATGACAATAAAACAAATCTGAATCAAAATGGACTTAGGTTAAATTATATCATCTTTAAACTGGGGATTCTATTTCATTGCAAAGGCAAATCCTAAACTAGACTACTATAAATTAATTTTTATATTCTACACACAAAAATCAAACTTCCAACACCATTCATAATAGGTCAATAAATTAGAAGTGGAATATATCATGTTTTATATATTTAATTTGATTCAATATTTCAGGCATGCACCATTTGAATTTAATAACAAAGAAATATTTGGAGGCTTCTTCTGTTATCTTTCAAACCCACAGCATCTGCTTAATCACTTGGTCTGATGGAAGTTTTAGCACACAGCAAGGACATGTTAACCAGAAGCAGAGTTTCTTTTCTCTTTTGGGGACAACAGTGATCAATGTGGCCTGTAAGTTTCATTCAGCTTGACTCAACTGTAGAGTTCTTCCTGTCTGTATGACCCTGACCGCTATTTTCTTAGAGCATTTAGCTAAGAAATGTACATTGCAATTGTAAATTCCTTCTCTGCCCCTTTGAGATGTAAATTCTTCAAAAGCCTTTTTCAGGTTTCACCACACAGGAATCTCTCTCTCGGGTACCTGGGAGCCACTCTTTTCAAATTTACTCTTCGCTAACACATATATATGGAATCTAAGGAAAAAAACAATGTCATGAAGAGCCTAGGGGTGGGACAGGAATAAAGACACAGACCTACTAGAGAATGGACTTCAGGATATAGGGGGGAGGGTAAGCTGGGACAAAGCGAGAGAGTGGCATGGACATATATACACTACCAAACGTAAAATAGATAGCTAGTGGGAAGCAGCCGCATAGCACAGGGAGATCAGCTCGGTGGTTTGTGACCACCTAGAGGGGTGGGATGGGGGGATGGGAGGGAGGGGGAAGCAAGAGGGAAGAGATATGGGGACATATGCATCTGTATAACTGATTCACTTTGTTGCAAAGCAGAAACTAACAAACCATTGTAAAGCAATTATACTCCAATAAAGATGTTTAAAAAAAAAATTTACTCTTCTCCTGTTCCTGTGGGAGGGGAGGAACTTAGCTTTGATAAGGGCCAATTAGCAAACAGATGGCCTAATTACTGTAACCAACACGTGCCCAACCCACGACTTCCTCCCCAACTCTTCCTGCTTAAAAATCCCCCCGATTGTTTCAGCAAATTTGAGTTCAGTCTCTCTTCCTTATTGCCATAGTCCCGAATTAAGTCTTTGCCTGTTAAACTCACCCAGCACAATTCCCTTCACAATAGGAAAAATATTGTTTCAATTCCTTTCCAGTTGGAACTCCAGTTAACGCTCTGGGAATCGAGATGTAAAGGCTTACGGGATGTAATACGTTAAAAAAAAAAAAATCCACAGGGTTAGGATCCAAAATTAAGTGCTATGGAGAACCAAAAGTTTCAGGCCTTAATATACATCAGTGAAATTGTGTCTAATTTTACAAAGGATAAAGTAAAATGATCAAATATCTTGTGGTTAAAGGTGATTAGTGCTCGAGTACGTTCAAAAACAAAAATTCTTATTAAAAAGCAGCTTTTTAAGGTTCAAGAAAATTTAAATTATTTCTCTTAACAGACTTATTTTTTTGGCAATTCCTCAGATAGCCTTGGGCCATCAGTGTCACAAGATATTGTTAAAAAAAAGAAAAATACCTGACTCTAGAGAAAGGTTAGCTCAACTCCTAGGAATTTCAATTCCTAGTTTTTTTTTTACAGAATTAAGTTCAATTGAAATTGTCACTTTTCTGAATACAGAAAAAGAATGTTAAGCTAACCCGGAATTGATGCTCATCTTCAATGTTTTGCAACCTTCTCTTTGCACCTGGAGCAAAGGTCCAGGCGTTGATATTCCAACGGGAATCTACGTGACGTTCAGTGTGGGCAACTGATCTGAAAGCCCCACACAGCCCACACCCCTCTGATTAAAGTTTGGCATTTGCAGGCTTGCTCTTTAGAGCAGATGCACGCTGCCTGGAATTGGAAATATGCAAGACAGAGGACCTTCACGCTGCGCGGAAAATGCTTCTCGCTCTTCTCTTTTCATGAGGCAGAGGAGTCGCCAAACTTTCCTTAAAATCACGTGGATCAGGGCTTCCCTGGTGGCGCAGTGGTTGGGAGTCCGCCTGCCGATGCAGCGTACACGGGTTCGTGCCCCGGTCCGGGAAGATCCCACATTCTGCGGAGCGGCTGGGCCCGTGAGCCATGGCTGCTGAGCCTGCGCGTCCGGAGCCTGTGCTCCGCAACGGGAGAGGCCACAACAGTGAGAGGCCCGCGTACCGCAGCAAAAAAAAAAAAAAAAAAAAAAAATCACGTGTATCACTCAGTTGTGAGTACAAGTCTCAAGACAGTCTTTCCAAAACTCTCCACCTCATGCTCCTGAAACTTCTCTGGCTATCACTTTCAAGTTCTATTTAATGGAGAAATAGTTCTGTTCTCTTAAGTATTAAGGGATTTTGCTTGTTTTCTACAAAGGGTCGCTCATGTCAATTTTATGTCTGTTCTGTGATGTGAGATAACTTGCTGTTGGTTAGAGATAAGCAGGACTTCCCTGGGGGTCCAGTGATTAAGACTCCGAGCTTCCACCGCAGGGGGGCTCGGGTTCCAGCCCTGGTCCAGGAACCAAGATTCCACAAGGTGAGCAGGGCAGCCAAAAAAAACTGCGATGACTTATTAACAATATAATTAGCCCTTCCCCATAGGCAGATAGAGTGGGATATAGATGCTGACTGGGCCTAACCCTGCCTATTTTTTGGTCACCAGGGATAATGAAAATAGGATGCAGCCTGTTCTTTGTGAGACAACTCAGGTTAAGATGAATGAATTCTGAGTGTCGCACGAAGATTCCGGAGAATTCTTCATGCTCATATTTATAATTGTACGTTTCATATAATTAGCATCATTGACTAAGTCATTTTCTCACTGATGACTGGAATAACAAGTTGCTCGCACACTACGAATTCATCTGCTTCACTGCTGCGGTGTTACTACCTCCTCCAGGCTCTTGGCACATGTGTGCAATTCATGGCTGCAAGCTGAGCTCAGCTTCACTCTTTGGCCCTTCCTGAACTGGATTCCAGAACTGCCCTTATATTTGGCCACCTACAGGGTTCAATCTGCTTTATCCTCTAAGAAGGGGATTATCTCCTTTTTCTCTTCTGTCACATCACATACGGATGATGGCCTTGGGTGTGAGACTCCTGTAAGTGTGTCCAGGTTCTGATGAAGATTCCCATGATGGAGGCTAAGTAAACCACGGAAATAATCCATAACTCTTATCAACATTTACAGCACGTTTCGAAGAGTTACTCAATATGGTTTAGTAAAATCACTACTGATAGTGATAATATAATACATTTACTGAATGTCTTTTACAAGCCAGATACTATGTTCAATGTTTTACATAATCACCATCTTTGTTTTTTTATAGAAACCTTCAGATTAGTCCTGTAATTACCACTATTCTGAAGAGAAAAGTGAAGCCATAGAATGTTAATAATCTTGGTGAATCAAGCAGCTATTAAGGAGGGGGGTCAGGAATTGAACTCCAGCATTCCAATGCCAGAGGCCCACGCTCTTTGCTCTTAATTAGGTGAAAAGGCCTTTACCATTATTAAATGTGTTTTAGGTTTTGAAATACATGCCAACTTAAAAAGGTACATTGGAATGCAAGTAAGTTAGGGGGTAAGACTATTTTAGAGATAGTCTTGAATTCAGTCTGATTTACGTAAACAGTAAATCACTCCCTAGCTATAGCAGATTATTAGTAACTATGTATTCCTTACAACACAGCACTGACTTGCGATTCTACGAATGAGAACTGATACCCATTCCCGGCCATCCTTCGGATGACTGATGATTATGGTGCTGGTCACCTAAGGGGCCCTCTGGATCCTCTCATCTCTCTTCTGCATCCACTCTGCTTCTCCTGATTAAACTTTTGATACTTACATATGGCCACATATAACTGAGTGTTGCTAAGTCATTTCTTCTACCTGTTCTGTGTGTGTGTGTGTGTCTTCTTTTATGGGAATATAGTTTATTTACAATGTTGTGTTAGTTTCAGGTGTATAGCAAAGTGAATCAGTTATACATATATCCACTTTCTTTTTGACTCTTCTCATGTAGGTCATTACAGAGCACTGAGTAGAGTTCCCTGTGCTCTACAGTAGGTCCTTATTAGTTATCTATTTTATACATAGTAGTGTGTATATGTCAATCCCAATCCCCCAATTTATCCTTCCCTACCTGTTCTGTCTTGCATCAACCTGCCTCATGCTGTCTGCATTATGACAGCCCTTGGAGAGGAAATGCTCCTCAGTCTCATGATGGCAGAATTATGGTTAAGGCCAAATGCAAGGCTATCCCACTAGGAAATCAAGCAAGCTGAGTTGTTTTCTCCCTCCCAGATTTACCCCTCAAATCTGTCACCTAAGTGTCAAGATTACAACTTTGAATCCACTTTTAAAACTGGGCTTAGCATATAAATGACCTTAACTGTCAGTGACCTACATTTCCAACCACATAAGAAATAAAATTGCTCTTTCCAAAATTGTCATAAATAGAAAAGCCCATTTAACCTTATGATTTAATGGGTGCAGAATCAAAATTGTTGTTGAACTCTGTTTTGCCTTGTATGTTAAACAGGCACTGAAGGAACCTGGGGGTAACAGACTTATTATTTCTTCCTGCACATTGACCCTACACCTTCTCATCAATTCATCATTTTTGGTCAAGTTTAAAAAATGAGCTGTCCCATCCAGACCCTCAATCCGGATTCATAAAAGGCCCATGGACAGGCTTCAAGTGTCTGCAACCTCTGAAATTACATGCAAAATATAAATCATATATGCATATACACGTTTTTGTAGAGATGGGTTTGCTTTTGTCCGATTCTCTGAATGATTAGTGACTAAAGATTAAGAATCACTACAGTGCTTATGGAATGAATGAGAGAAATTGTGACTAGCACCCCACATCAGACAGCAAAGGTTGAGTTGCACAACGTATACTGATACATCCTCTAAACTTTCAAGAGGCTGTAACTCTTGCTTCTGGAAGTATTACTTCCTTAATATTCTGAAGGCATTCCGACTGTAAGACAGATCTCTGATAAACTGCAAAAATACACACTTATAGCATATCCCGTATCTAAAGAAAATGTATCCCCCCCCCCAAAGGAAAGGAAAGAGACAACAGCAAACTAACAGATGACACAGTGGTTAAGTAAATGCTAAAGCGAAGGTGTCCCTGGGCATGTGTCAGCTTCAGCACCAGGGTTACAACATGAGGATTCAGGCCCGCAGCAGTCCGGATGCCTTCTCTAGGAAGCCAATACTCACTCAAGATCATTTACAAAACGCTAGTTAAAACACTGCCAGGCCAATAGACAACCAGGAATCACACGGAGGCCCACAAGATCTTTTTTCTGGAGGGGGAAAAAAAAAACACAATTTTGTCCCACAGATTTCTAAGGACTAATTAAATCAAATATGACTTAGTAAAATCACCCTAAACAAAAGCAATAAACAGACTGACTCCCAAACACTGCAGACAATAAAAAGGAGGAAATGCATCATCCACATAGATGGATGAGGAAATAAAAGACAGAATGAAACAAGCAGCAAAGGATTCCCGAAATTATCCAGGCAGAACTGGAAAAGAACTGAAAAGAACTTTAAGAAATAAAAATTGGACTGAAAAAAAAGAGTATTAATTAATATTTCTGAAAGAAAATTTCTTGGAATAAACCACAAACAGAAATTTGGAAGTTGAAGAACAAAGAGGATATAATGAGAAGATATAACTCATATCCAGTGAGTTTCAGAGGGAGAAAAGAGACTAGAGGAAAGGAAATTGAAAAACAGTGCTTGAGAATTTTCCAGAACTACAGGTAGACCTGAATCCATAGGTATATTAGGCACAGCATATAACACGGAAGAATAAATGCAAAGAAACACACGCCCAGACACTCTGTCATGAAACTTTGGAGCACAAAATAGAGACCTTAAAAGCATTAATGGAGACAAGAACATACAAAGAAATGAGACTGGCAACAACTTCCTTCCACAGTAATAGTAGAGAACAAAATACAACAGCAAGATATCTTTAAAGTGTTGGTAGAGAGACTTCCCTGGTGGCACAGTGATTAAGAATACGCCTGCCAACGCATGGGACACGGGTTTGAGCCCTGGTCCGGGAGCCATGGAGCAACTAAGCCCATGCACCACAACTACTGAGCCTGTGCTCCAGAGCCCACGAGCCACAACTACTGAGCCCACGTGCCACAACTACTGAAGCCCATGCACCTAGAGCCCGTGCTCTGCAACAAGAGAAGCCACCGCAAGGAGAAGCCCAGGCACCACAACGAAGAGTGGCCCCCAATCGCTACAACTAGAGGAAGCCCGTGGGCACCCAAAAAGAAAAATAATTTTTTTTAAAAAGATAGCTTTATTACTTTGCCAGGCAAAGGAGGACATAGGCTTCTGCCTCAAAAGACTGTGTCCCAACCCAGGAGGATTTGATAAGGCATTTTATAATAATACTCCCCAGGGGAGAGGTTGCTGACAAGATTAGGGTGCAGGGTCTCAGGTGCTTGGTCTCCTAATCTTTTTGTGTGTGTGTGTGTGTGTGCAGTACGCGAGCCTCTCACTGTTGTGGCCTCTCCCGTTGTGGAGCACAGGCTCCGGACGCACAGGCTCAGTGGCCATAGCTCACGGGCCCAGCCGCTCCGCGGCATGTGGGATCCTCCCGGACCGGGGCACGAACCCGTGTCCCCTGCATCAGCAGGCGGACTCTCAACCACTGCACCACCAGGGAAGCCCTGGTCTCCTAATCTTGATGAGCTTCTCTGGTCCCTTTAATCTTGCCTCAGATAAAGGGGCTGCTTCTCCCTTGATTAGCAACTATTTGAATCTGCTCTTTGGAACTCAGGGAAGGTCATGGAGGCTGGAATCTTGCCTACAAGAAATGGGGGACCAAAAAGAGGCTCCGTGCCCGGGAGCCTCACAGGGCCCCGCTTGGTTTCACGTATAGTTCCTCGCTGGGTCAGCACCCCCACCCCAGGAGCAACAGCATGCCTTGTACCCGGTACTTGATTTCTGATGTCATTCTCCAATCAAAGGAACCAGGGCATCCACGGAGAGATGGCTACAGGCCTGGGGCAGAAAATATCTTTCTTGGATGTGCATGCACACATGGGTTAGTACATACATATATATTTTTGTGTTCTATCAGCCGAGAGGCCCTAACAGAAATGATGGTGCAGCAGTAAGGAGCAGACCTTGGCTCCTAAACCATCCTCCTGGTCTCTATGGAGACATGGCTGATGCCCAGCTGCAGCAGCAAACGAACAAGATGAATATGGAGTATCTTGTAGCACCAGAAAGAAAGAGCTCAAAAATAAATCAAACCCTACATTGATGGAGGTTCTATCAAAGGGACTCAGGAACCAACTGAAAGAGTTCCCAGTGGTCAAAGCTGGAATAATCTAAAGAAAAAAAAAATTGTTGATAACACAAAGTATAAAATATCCATGAGTCCATAACACTGATATAAATAAATGCTTGAATAAATTGGGGGAGCAGAAATCCACGTCCCTTGCAGAAGAATTCCAAATAACTTGCTAAGCTACTGCACCTCAAGGAGGTGGGAGCATAAATCCCCTTCTTAAGTATCAGCTTCCTTCCAAAGGGGACAGGAGGGATGGGAGCTGGAGAGGGAGGGAGAAGGTAACTTTTCGGCCGAGAACATGGCCAACACCATCTCAGCCAGGTGGTCAAGGTAAGCATTGGTGATAACCATGCTGATAGCGTGTACCTTGATACGCAGTGGTGAAAATGGTCCTTCTCCTCCGTAGTCTTCCTCCCAAAAACCCACACCCGCATCTAATCATAAAAGAATTATACAAATCCCAATAGGGGGCATCCTTCAGGATACCCGACTAATACTCCTCAAAACTATCAATGTCTTTTCCATGGAAAAGAAAAGACATGAGGTCAAGGTTAGAAATCTGAATCAAGTATGGACTTCAATACTGATACATCTACTGTAACAAATACTAAATACAAATACAAATACCAAAGATGTTAATAGCGAAAGATTGGGTGTGGGGTATATGGGAACTCTCTGCACTATCTATTCAACATTTCTGTAAATCAAACCATTTTATAAAATAAAGATTAAAAATAAACGGAGTGGTCAATTCAAAACAAACCCCCAAAAAACCGGAAAGCCAGTATGTCAGAGCTCCGCCCCTCCATTTTCCTTCTTTCCTCTCGCTGCTTGTACACTGACGATGGACCGTTCAGCATCTCAGGATGTGCCGTATTGGTTTCCAGCAGTGTTGGACCATGGACTCAGCTGGTTCGGGGATTTAATAAATAGGTGTTGCTCTGGGCTTCTAGCTTTTGGCTAGGTGCAAAATGATTCATTCCCAAATAGGGAAGTAGAGATTTCCATATCTCAACTTTCTAAAGGATGAACTAGCATTTTACCTCAATAGAAAGGTGTGCCAAATTTTTATTTTAAAAACTCATAGCTTAAGTATAGGATGATCGGTATTCTATCTATTTGAATTTCAGTCAACATCAGGGTTAAAATACTTATCACCCACATTGCGCACATGGCAAAATAGTTTTTCTGAAGTAAATTCTTCATTCTTCCTCATTATCAAAAGATGTTGGCCAGTCACAAACACACACCTTTTTGGTTTACGCGAACAAGTAAGTATGGTTCCAAGTACCTGTACGTTTGTAATTAACTCATTCTTACATTAAAGTTGCCATGCTTATATTAAAATACGTAAGTGTATTATTCAATATAGGAAAAGACCATGTCGATTAAGAAAAACATCAAGAGGCAAAGCCAGCCTTCAGGGAAGAAGTTTTGATTATGTTGCTTAGGTTAAAAACATGCCCTTTTTCATATACCCTGAGAAAACCATAATTCAAAAAGAGTCATGCACCACAATGTTCATTGCAACTCTATTTACAATAGCCAGGACATGGAAGCAACCTAAGTGTCCATCTACAGAGGAATGGATCAAGAAGATGTGGCACATATATACAATGGAATATTATTCAGCCATAAAAAGAAACGAAATTGAGTTATTTGTAGTGAGGTAGATGGACCTGTCATACAGAGTGAAGTAAGTCAGAAAGAGAAAAATAAATACCATATGCTAACTCATAATAAGGACTCTAAAAAAAGAAATGGTTATGAAGAACCTAGGGCAGGGCAAGAATAAAGACGCAGACGTAGAGAATAGACTTGAGGTCACGGGGAGGGGGAAGGGTAAGCTGGGACGAAGTAAGAGAGTGGCATGGACATATATACACTACCAAACGTAAAATAGATAGCTAGTGGGAAGCAGCCGCATAGCACAGGGAGATGAGCTCGGTTTTGCGACCACCTAGAGGCGTGGGATAGGGAGGGTGGGAGGGAGACACAAGAGCGAGGAGATATGGGAATATATGTACATGTATAGCTGATTCACTTTGTTATAAAGCAGAAACTAACACACCGTTGTAAAGCAATTATACTCCAATCAAGATGTTTAAAAAATGCCCTTATTATCTTCCCTTGCTTAAAAATATCTTTGTTAAAGCAGTCATCTTTTGCTCAACCATTTCAATTTTTTTCTTGGTATCATTAAAATAATTCTACTTAACTTTATGTCCTAGCTGTCGCAAACCAATAATGGGAAAACAGAAAATGAAAAGAGGTATGTCTTGACTGTGCATAGTTTTTTTATTTTTTAATTCAAGATTACCGGTGTTCAATCTTACAATATATTTGTGTCCTATCATCAGAAATAAGTGTCCTATCACCTGTTAAGTGTAATGGATAATTTAGGAATGTTATTATAAAACAACCCCCTCCATGTTTTGCTTTCTGACAGGCAGCCAATCACGTATAAATTACAGTAATTCAGTCATCATAACCTCTTCAAGGAATTTCCACAAAACATTTAGTGTTAAAACATAAAATATATGTATCAGTACCTTATAATAGAAAAACTGGAAAAGATAAATGAGATGAAGATAGGAGATAATTAACGTAGTCTTGAAAAGTATTATTAAGTCAGTCCTCACCCAGTGTTTTTACATTTCTCCTTCCAGAGACTACATTCTGACACGGTGTTTTCCTAGGGGTGAGAAGCCACGCCGCTCAGGGCATGTGCAGTGCAGGGAGGGGTGGAGGTGGGGACACCCCGGGAAGGGTGGTCCAGGCCGAGGTGACCATGGAGAGACAGATGGGCAACACCAAGCCAGGGACTTGGAATCAAAACAAGTCCTGGAGTTAGTGACAGGCAAAAGTCAGCCCTCAGAACTGAGGGGTGGTTTTGGTTTTGTTTTTGCCTTTTTACAGCTCTACATCTCTAATTTTTTTAAAGAAAATTTGATGGTAAATTGATTATGTAGGGGAACAATATTTTCCACCCCCTTTTGGCTTGTGGATTATTTCAAGCTGAAAATAATCAAGGGCCAAAATAATCTTAGGAAACATCTTTGACCTTCCCCCAGCTGCCTAAGAACTTAAAGGGCCAATTCCTGGAGTAGAGCCATCGCCAGAGCTATTAGCCAAGAGTACGGCTGGGTGTGGTGGTGAAGCTTAGCAGGGCCTAGGGATCCGAGTCCACTCTGTCCCACCGTCTCTGCCTGGCCCACGAAACATTTATCAACACATCTGCTTTTCCACCTCCATGTGAATTGCCTTCCTCCTCTCCTTTGAAGCCCCAAACCTCTAACCCCAATATCCTCTTTTGTCTTTTGATATTTAAGGTCAGAATTTTGGTCATTTTGGTGAGTTACTCAGTTTTCCTGGGTCTCTCCCAGGTATACATGTTTTTTAAACTTTAATTTTGTTATTCTTTCTGATGTCAATTCAGTTCTTAGACCAGCCAGAACCTAAAAGGATAGAGAAAAATTTCTTCTGACAATTCACGTTTATAAAGCGAATAAAGGTGTAAGTGAATCTTTCTTCTTCCCTTAAGTTTTAAGACGTTTATAAATGCCCCTGAAATTGTAATAAGATTCCAGAAGCTTCTACATAGAATTGAGTTTGAAGTAAAGCTTTCTATCCACTCCTACAATTATGAGCTTAGAAACATACAGGTCCTGGAAAATCAAGGTAATGCTACAACTGTCATAGATTAGGACAAGACTCACACTGGAAAGCAAGGAAAAATCCCCAATTCACAGGGCCTTCAATGACTGAGAGATGCACAGGAAGGACACTGCAGGGACCAACTGTGCAGACAGGAAGTGCGCTCCAAGCTTCCTGCCAGGGTAAGAACAATCCTATACTCACTCCTTGACAATCTGGCCGTAGAGGGGAAGCAGAAAAGTGCACACTCAACCAGAGCAGAGAGGAGCCAGAAAGGAAACACATTCAAAGCTTTCCCTACTCCTGTTATCACAGAATCTGTAATTCCTTCCCTCCCCTCACACAGCTAATTACAACAGTGGGCCTGAGGGGCTCAACCAGATTCCTCAACACAGCCTCGGGGCGCATCACTCATCCACCCTCTTGTTTCCACATTTCAGGAAGAGAAGTGCAAAGTCATCTGCTTTCTGTTCCAAAGATTTACACGTCTGGTTTCCCATCTCATTGCCGACCCGTTTATAGGAGCTTACAGGAAACACCTTTCCATGAAGTGCACCTGCCCTATACTCTGGGCCTCATGGAAGGATTCTATGAACCTCGCAAGCTTTGATATAGTTTCTCACACTCAGTTTAGAACCAATTCATTACTTCAGCAAACATTTATTGGCTCTCTGCTCTCCAGGGCTCTACAATGGTAACTGTTCCTCAGAATTGTTCAGAGTTTGGGGGAGAAAATATGAGTTAATAGACAACACAATACAATGTGATCAGTGTTTTAAAACCAGTGTCCTAAGGGTAGGGACTCTGGGAGCTCAGACTTTTTGAGGGTTCCCAGAAAGCTTGCTGGAGGAAGTGACATCTACGCTGAGGTTTACAAGTAAACAGGAATCAGCCACCAGATGGAAATGATGGGAGAGACTTTCCAGGTCAGCTGAAACTTGCTGTAGTTGAGTCTGGCTCAGACATAGAATTCAACACACAGAAGTTGCGATGAGGGTAAAGAAGAGGTTCCACATGATGGGGAGCCATTTGGCCAACAGCAAGATTTAATTAATAGCAAGGACAGCGCACCCCCTGTGCAAATAAAAACATGGAAAGGGCGCTAAATCCAGCAGGGTCGTAGTAGCATAGAATTTAAGGAAAGTATGTTTCAAGAACGTAAGAAAATGATGAACAGCAGGTATGAGAGACTGAATATATTACAGGACATCAGCCAGACCATAAACAAGAGAGAACGCTGACCCACGACCTGCAGCAACCAGCCCTGGAAGCCAAATCCCAGCTTCTGCAGCGATAGGCTCCATACAGCCAAGACTCCGTCAGCACCTGACAGCTCTCCTAGGTTCACCCTCACTTCCAACTTGGACCAACCAGAGAAACCAGATCTGCTGCCCTGGCCAATCACACAGGAGGCCCTGGTCCTGGTTAGCCCACCGCCAGCTTCCCAGTGCCCACTGCCTCCCGTCAAGACACACCTGAAGCCTCACCTTTTGTTTTTTCTCCGTTAAGCTTCCCCACGCCCCTGCCTGCCCTCAGGTCTCCGTCAAACACAAGGAGGGGGGACCCTCTTGCTACAGCAAGTTCTGAATCAATAGCTGCTGCTGCTCATCTGGGGGGTGTTTCTCTACCCTGGTATAATAACCCTTTTTTTTTAAGGAGCTTGACCAGGAGGGGGAAGAAAAAGAGCACAGACTCTGCCACGACGGCGGCAGCCGCGCCGTGAGTCCTGTCCAATGGCATCTGATTTCTGACAATTGGACGGAGATCAAAGGACCTAAGAAAATAGAGAAGTAGGATGTCTGAAGCAAGGAAGGAAGAGTTAAATTAAGTGGCTGCTGGTTGATCACCACTACTGTGATGTAACTGTTGGAGTGACTCCGGGCACCTAGAAGGAGGACTCCTAGACCCCAGCCTGGTTTTAGACTCGACTCTTTCCTTAGACAGCAGAGCACAGTGATTAAGAGCTCGAATTTCATAGTTAGCCTGTATTCAGAATCCCAGCTCCACCACTTCCTAGCTATGTGCCTCTGAAAAAGTCACCTCCCTGTGCCTCAGTTTCCCCACCTGTAAAATGGACATAATAACAGCACTAAACTTTTGGGGTGGTTTTGACGATTAACTGCTACTTGTAAAAGCATGTAGAACAATGTCGGAGATGCATTCATTACTATATAATAAAATTATTTCCATGTCTTTGGAGGATTGTTAAACATCTCTCTCCAGCCCAGATAAAACGTTTAAGTCTGAGTCAGTACATCCAACTACTTAGTTTTCATCCTGTCTTGAACGGCTCATAGGCAACTGTCCCAGAAGAAAAATCACAATTGCACATCTCTCTGCAGTGTGTTTGATAGAAAGTGTAGAGTAAGAGAATCAAACCAAAATCACAATGTTTCCATGAGAGCAGCTTTTCTCCAGCTCCACGGGAGTTGGCCCTCAGCTCCTCAATCAGGGCTGGTAGATAGAAGTTGGAGGAAACTTCTAAGGGGTAGGAGGAAGGTGATGCAGAGTCCCCAGGGGCTTCTCAATTAGAAAGGTCACGCTTGCCAATGAAAACGTGTCCAGCTGTTATGGTCACTGATATAGCAATGATGCAGCTACAAGTGGCCTCCTTGGGTCTTACAATTACTAAAGTCACACACCTGTGCTGGGATGTCGTGTCCTCAGGTGACTGACAGACCCTAACCAGGCTTTTTTACGTCAGGTAAGCCTTGGTAGCCTATTCCTTCTAGTCTACACCACAGAGACAGACAACACGACAGGCTGCCCTTCATCCTGTGCCCGCCACCCAGGAAACAGCACCTGCGAAGCCCGGGGCTGCCCGTGCAGACACCTGCCTGTCCCCCCTTCACACCCAGTTAACTCTCTCCAGGTGCTGTCAACTCGACTTTCTCAGCATTTCTCCAGTCTCCCCACTTCGTTGCATCTTCAAAGCCGCCACAGCAATCCCAGCCACCACCATCTCCCCAATATCCTGCACTAGCCCCCCCCGTACCCTGGGCTCCTGCATTCACACTCCTCCAATTTTCTCCACTAGCAGTCAGAATATTTTAACTTCCAAATATATGCTGTCTCCTTCTCTGCTTAAAACCTTCAAGAGCTTCCTGCTTCTCAGAGAAGGTGCCCGCACCCTCAGCTCGTCCCTGTCACCCCCCCACACCTTGCATGAACTGGTCCTGACCCTCACCAGTCTCTCAGGGCACCACTGTCCTCCCTGAGGTCAGATGGCTGGTCTTTGATTTTCTGCCTCAAGGGCTTCTGGGAAGTGGGTCTTCATTCCTGAACTGACCGCCACACCTGTGCCCCATTAACTCTGTCCAACATCTCAGTGTCCATGAAACACTGCTGTCACCAAGGCAAGCAATCTTGCTCGCTTGCCCCTCATGTTTTTGCTTTAACAGGGCTTATTAGCGATGCAGTGAAACAATTTGTTGTGCAATTTGTTTGATGCCTGTCTCTCCTACTAGACTATGAGCCCCATCAGAGCAATATCCAGCCTGGACCAGGTGTTCGTGAAAGGCTTGTTGCATAAATATAAGAAGGCTATGGAGAAGGAAGCAGCTTTGGACACAGAGACAATGGCAGGTCATGGAGCAATATTTAGGGTCTGCTTTAGGTTTAGGGCATAGTTTAGAATGACATCTATACGGCTTAGCAGTGAAAACCAGAGGTGAAGAAGGTTTTTTTTTAGTATATTGGAATAACAGAACAAGGTAGTTAAAAATCTGTCAAAAAAATTTTAAGTTGATAGGATTTTTCTTGTGGGCCTCTCACTGTTGTGGCCTCTCCCGTTGCGGAGCACAGGCTCTGGACGTGCAGGCTCAGCGGCCATGGCTCACGGGCTCAGCCGCTCTGCGGCATGTGGGATCGTCCCGGACCGGGTGATGAACCCGCATCGGCAGGCAGACTCTCAACCACTGCGCCACCAGGGAAGCCCAAGTTGATAGGATTTTAGAAGGAAGAATAGCCGAGAGAATTTGTTTCTGGTTTCAAACATATTTGAGTTGGTAGTTTATGTAGACTCATAAACTGAATGTAGAAGTTCTGAACTTGATTTCAAGTTAGACCAGAGCAAGTGTTGTAGGAAAGGGAATCATTTCTCTGTTTGGAGACTATGTTTTAGGCTTCTATTGATTCACGGCAGAAACAAAGACAGTAAAAATCAGTAAGAAAATAAAAATTACTAGCGAAGAAAGCCTATTAGATACCTGTTTACCAACATAAAATACCAAGGAGATTCACATGGCTCATTATTGAAGTTGCAGGTACAGATTTTTTTAAGAAATTGGCATAGACAGTATAATTCACTTTCAGGTTTGTCATTTCCAATAAGACACATAAAATAGTTTACCTATAAAACCACTCTGGTTGATATTACGTCAAAATTACATCAATTGCCTTTACAGTGATAAAATGTTAGATAAAAGATTTTTTACAACTTTGATACTCAAAAAATGCTGAATTCGTTATCAAATTATCCTAGGCACTGATGATTAGGGAATTACTTTTACTAGAACAGCTGATACTTCGCATTCATTTAAGAAGCCACAGGACAAGTAAACAACTCTGCCAGATGTTTTGTGGCAGAGCAAGTGGGTTTTGTTTTCGCTGAGCCCAGCAACTCTTCCAGGGCATCCTGAGAGATGACATCCCGTGCAGGGCAACATGTGAAATCAGGTGTTGAACACAGAGGGAGAACAATTTACTGTAAGTGGTTTTCACCATCTCAGCAAAAAAAAAAAAAAAACTTTCATGAAGGAAAATAAATTTAACGACCCTCTCCTTGCAAAAGAGGGTGTTAATAACTTAAGATAAATGCTTGCCCTTCTTCAGACGTCATGCCACTTTTGTGCAGGCTTAGTGAGATTTATAAGTGAGATTTTAAAACAGTTCTCTGCATCGTTGATGCTCTAACCCTAAGCCCCTCTCAAAGAATCACAGATCCAAGGGTATGGCTGGGAGAGGGGTAGGGAGGGTAGGAGTGAACAATGGCCATTGCATACAACTATTTTTTAATCGTCAAGTAGTAATGTAAATATTCAAAAAAATAAATTTGTAGATTTCCCTTTCCCAGCCCTTTTCATTGTTACAGCACTGCTTGTCTACTGTTTCTTACTTCAATTTTTAGGAAAACCTCAGAAAACTGAGATCTGTCCAGACTCTGTAAGCACCTCAGGCAGTCAAGTTCTCAGGCTGTTTACATGACGAAACCAACTGTCCAAATACCTCAAAAAAGCTATCCTAAGTCATCATGTCATGCTGCAATTCTATTTTTTGTGAGGGAATATAGGCAGACATTAACCAATCAGGCAAGAAAAAAATCACAAGAAAGGTAATAATGCATTTATGTTACTCAGTCTGGCTCAAAATTACAGCCGGCAGTTGTAATACTATAGCTCATTTGCATAACTCTTTCTGGAACTCTCCAAATGCAGCACAGTACCCGAAGTGGAGTCAACACATCCACAAATTCGTTGCCTAAATATTTTGGAAAATTGGAAACTCATAGTCAAATGAGTTTTTAAAATTGTGTATTGAGTTAGTCACCATTTATCTGTGTACCAATGCAATATTTCCCCAAATAAGCACTCTCCAAAGTCTAAATGAGAAGGAATTTTTAAACTGATTCAGAAAAAAATGAGGACATTGTTACATGTTTAAACTTATACTTTGTCCTAACATCGTTTTTTCCCTTTAGGAATTTACAGAAAGTTATCAAGAAAGAAAGAACAGTCTAATTCTCTATCCGTGTAGCACAGAAGAAAAGTAACAGTTCATAGCCCTGATTTGTCATCGGAGACTTACTGAGGAGTGTTATGGGTTGAATCGTGTCCCCCAGAAGATGTGCTGGAGTCCTAGCCCCGTGTACTTGTGAATGGGACCTTGTCTGGATACACGGTCTCGGAAAATACAAACAAATTAACATGAGGTCATTAGGGTACGTCCTAACCCTACAACACTGGTGCCCTTAGAAATAGCAGAGACACAGGGAGGCGGACATGGACAGAGGAAAGAATGTGAAACCTCACAGAGCAGAATCACGTGATAACAATGCAGAGGTTGGAGCGATACATCTGCAAACTCAGAACCACCAAGAGCTGACGGCAACACCAGAGCCCCAGAGAAAGGCACGGAACAGATTCTCCCCTGCAGCCTTCAGAGAGAGCATGACCCTGCCAACAACTTGACCTTTGAACCTCCAGCCTCCAGGAATGTGAGAATAAATTGCTATTGCTTTAAGCCACCTGGTTGGCAGTACTTCGTTATGGCAACATCTAGAAACTAACACAGGCTGTGTCCTCAGAAGCAGCACCTAAAGGAAGTTATTGCAGCAGAAGTGGGCAGAGAGAGAAGAAACTGATACAGTTACGACGGGACCTCAGCTGATTCCAGAGGAACCCTGGAGCTGCCGTGGCCCTCAAAGTTGTCCCCAACTGAGGCCACGGCTGGGCCTTTGGACTCCTGCACAGACCAGTCACTGAATGCGGGCCACCCCAGGATGTCACCTTCCAGCCAAGGATGACGCCCAGAGGGAGACTCGGCTGTGAGCCCTCAACCCACACTGCCAGCAGCTGGGGGCAATGAGGGGCTCCACCCGGAAAGGAGGATCTGCACTGGCCACGATGTTTACGACTCCCTTGTACACACAGATGAATATGTAGGCCAGATTCCAACATTAGTAAGATTGTTTGCTCAAAAAAAGTGTAAGCTGGATAGACATTGCCAAGCTGCTCCCACTGAAGTTATGCCTACCCCCATCACCAGCATACGCGAACACCTATAGTCCCCCATCCATCATTCTTTAAGCTGTGGCCAGATGCATGACAGGATTTTAATTGATACTGCCAAGTTATTAATACAGTTAATACGGCTGACTGTTTCTGCACTATAATTATTGGCCACCTCTTTTCTTCTGTGAAGTTTTTAGGGGTATTTTTGCACATTTTATTGTTTTTTTAATGATAGTAAATATATATATATTTAAGTCTTTGCAGAAATATAAATAGCAAATAATTTTTATCATCTTTATTACAGAATATCTTTACAATGCTAAAATATTCAATATTTCTATTTTCAAAATTCTTAAAATTCTCTTTTGTATTTGTCTGGTATTGTCTTCCGTAAGATTAATAAAAGTATTTGTGTATAATGTCAGAATATATTTGTCTTTTAACTATCTGGAGTTTCTTATGAAATGTCAGATGGGGATTCAACTTTTTCTAAATTGACAGCATTCTATGGAAAACTGACTACTTCCAGTGTGATTAGTTGCAAGATTTTATACGTAGATGTTTCTAATCTAATTCTTTCATGAAATTCTGTTTGTATCAATAGACTATTATAACTTTATACTATAATTTGACATCAAAGATTTTTAACCCCTTAAACATTTTCTTGGCTTCACTTCTCCTTGAGGAGAAACTTGAATTCAACTTGCTCAATTTTATTTTCAAGAAACTCATTTGGAAATCCGCTGACTGGCTTCATGGTATTCGACATCCTCACAGTACTGATTCTTTCCATTCAGGAACTTCTTTGATGAAATTGTATAGACTTTGTAAAGGTAATAGTGATGCTTTTGATGGTTCCTTTGCTTGTTGACATTTTTAAAGTTTATTCCTAGGTATTAGAGCCTCTGGTTCTATGCTGACATGGGTTTTTGTTTTCCTTTATTACATGTATTAGCTGATTGCTATTATTTGTATATTGCTAGTTGACTTTGCAACTTTTCCGAAATATTATTTGTCAGCAATTTTCTAATGGGGCTCAGATTTTCTAGAGAGAAAAATGTCATCTGCTAATTATGACGGTACAGTATCATTTTTTTCAATAATCATCCTTTTACTATTTCTGACATTAGAAATACTCTAAAAAAATTTTTTAAATGCCATGTTCATTGTGACATCTTGACACTTAACTTTTTTCAAGGTATGAAAGTTCTCTTTCCCAGCTTACAAAGTAACTTATTTTTGGCTCTTAGATTTGTTGTTAAAGTTTCCCAGTAGTTTCATTGAGGAGTCTGGTTTCAGACCCAAACCCTATGAGTGATCCTTCAGGCCCGGCCCTAGGCAATGACACAGGCTTCACCTGGCTGTCCTCCACACCAGACTTGGTGCACAGACAACAGACTGCAGTCTCTGGAGGGAGTTTCAGTCCAGGACTCAGCCCACCACCCTCCAAGGCCAGCCACGTTCTTAGGAAGACCTGCACTCTGTGCCTGGGCACCTCCATTCAGGGGTGGCCCTTGGCCAAGACCTCTCTCAGGTGCCTCTGCTGAGACCCCCTTGTGGGGAGGGCAGGGGGAGGAGATGGGGGGACTTGAAGATGCCTTTCTCCACCATGACTCAGTAACTCGGTAATTCTCCTCCTGGACCTTCCCCTCCCCCTTCGTCTGTCCTTTGTTCAGGGATCTTTGGGCAGTTGGGTTTGATGTTTTGAGGTATTTTAGTAGCATATTTGGAATATTTGATTTTGTTGTTTCACTTATAAAACCTGAGTATCTTGGTGTTCTAATGAGGCATTTAAAAACCATAATTATTTTGATAGCTGCGACTTCTGACATATCGTTTTCAATTTTTGCATCTACTGGATGTCATGTTAATCTTGTTTCCTTTCTTCCCTTTTTTTCTCAAAATACCAAGTCTTTTGTTCATTTCTCTTTACTTACTGAAATACTGAGAAAAATCAGATTTCCATTTTTCCAATGTTCTCTTATATTAAAACATGTTTTAACTTCTATTTTTCTATTAATGTTGAGAATTTCTGTACCCATAATATTCAACTAATCAAAAGGAAACATGCTGGAATTTTTAATTCCAGATTTTTTCCTACTATGCTTTGGCTGTTTTAGAAAATCCTTTAAACTTCAAAACCACGCAGCCTCAGCAATTACTTGTTTTGCATAAAGATTTTAAGTCTAGATGCACCATTTTCTTTGCCAAGCAGGCTTTCTTATAACCCATGGTGTCTTCTCTGTCCCACTCCTTTTGTGCTTGGTTGCATTCCTACGATTTTCTGTTTCCGTTTTGGGGCAAAGTGGATAAATGGGAGGTCAGAATTTCAGTGTCAACGTGTATTCTATTTTCTCATACGATTTAAATGACAGTTTTCCTGGGTAGAGCATTGTAAATTGTCTATAAGCTTAATAAAAATTAGAAAACTACAAAATACAATGTATAGGTGTGTATCATTCTGGGCAGCAGGAACACTTGGGCACCATTACTGGGAGGTAGACTAGTTCAGCCATTCTGGAAAACTGTCTAGAACTACTTAGTTTTATAAATAAATTACCAGTGTATATATGTGTATATGTATAACTGACATATGGAAAGAGAGAGAATTTTGCATACATCCAAACAGAGATGTGTTTGGGAAATTCTGTACGTTTATCTGTTGTAGCAGCCAATTAAAGGCGAATCAGGTTATACTTCCAGGAGAGTAGACAGTTGAATACAGTGAATACACAAAGGAGTATCACAGAAGACAATATACACATAACCAAAAAAAATTAAGGGTTTCCTGCTAGGTAATATGCCAGAAAAGATACAGAATTCAAAAAAATACGTATAGGAATTCCTAGTAACATATAGGCTACCGAGACTAAATCATAAATAGAAACTATGCAGCATCCAATAACAAGGCTGAATAGTAATGAAAAACCTCCCAATAAGGAAAAGCCCAGGCCCAGATGGCTTCATTAGTGAGTTCTACCAAACATTGCAAAGAGCATCAGTGCCAATCCTTCTCAGATTCTCCTACAGTTTGTAGAGGAGGGAACACACCCAAACTCATTTTATATGGCCAGCATTATCCTGATACCAAAGCCAGATCATAACACTACAAGAAAACTGCAGACCAATCTCCCTGGTGAATATAGATGTAAAATTTCTCAAAATATTAGCCAACTGAACTCAACTCGTACATTAAAAGAATCTTGCACCACAGTCAAGTGGGATTTGTCTGTGGGGTGCAAGGATGGTTCAACATATACAAGTCAATAAAATGATATACCACATCAATAGAATGAAAGATAAACATATGATCAACTCTTACCATAAGAATGGTCATTATATAATGAGAAAGAGGAACTGGCTAACGCTCCCATGCTAATTATTTTGCTCTCAAAACATGTACATCTTAAACTTACACAATGATGTCAACTATCTCTCAATAAAACTAGAAAAGTAAGATTTTAAAAACAAGTTTAGAAGTATTTGTCGATTCTACTTTTTAAATGTCATTAATATATTGCTGTTTTTTCTTTAATAATTTGTTCTCCCTTGCATAGGTCACTTAGAAAGGATATACTTCTATAATACCCATTATCAAAATCTTTAATAAAATGTTAAAATTTTAAATGATTATGATTTCTTAGAGAAAAGAAACACCAATACCTTGTACTTTGTCTTAATTCTGTGGTTTTTAATCTTCTGTATCTAAAGGTTTGCCTAAGTATTAGTAAATAAAGGAGAAGCTGGAGAAATGAAGAACAGAGAAGATACTATTTTATTTATGCAACTATAATATGCAAACACTGACAACATTTAGGGATACAGCTACTTCCCATTGAAGACCTCATTATGAACAGGCCAATGAAGAAAAGAAAGGTAATTGTGACCAATTATTTTGGAATTAGGATGTGTGTTTAAAGAAAACGATGCATATGAATAATCCTAAAATGAGCAGTTAGGGGAAATGTGCCTACAGTTCATCCTTAGCCTTCTAATAACTTTAGAATGAACGGCACGCGGTTCCTCCTGTCTGACAAGCGCGGGTAGACACCAGCCAAGTGAATTCTTTTCGAATATAACTTGCCAGCCACACAAATAATTCATTTAGAAAACATACACATGAATATTAGCTTTCACACATTCACTACTTTATCCACGGATATGTGATCAAAGAGTAAAAGAAAACTGGCCCCAACGTTATGTTTTGAAAATGAAATGATTTTAAAATGGTAAAACTATTTCATTAAGAGTCAAAGGATGGAAGTGGCTGCGTGAGCTCTCAAGCTCTGTACTGGAAACTACAGAGACAACCATTCTCCGGAAAACCACTCTAACATGGCGACCAAACTATTCCACATATTCCCCAGTTCACCACCAGTTTCCACGTCTTCAGAAGACTGATCGCATCTGACATCATGTCGAGAGCTCCGGGGATCATTTGGCTGCACTGTGGGTTTTACTGTAAGTGAAACGGGAACCACTGGAGAATTTACACAGAAATGAAATGATCTGACTGACTTACATCATCAAGGGATCACTGGAGGCTCTGAGCAAAGGCAGAAGCAAAGAGACCAAGCAAAAAAGGGACCGAGCGACAGATGGGGTCAGGAGCACGGCAGTGGCAGCTCAGAGAGCAAACGAGCCGCTTCCTCGCCAACACCGGGAGCGCAGACGACAGCCTTCCAGAGAGGCTCCACCAGCTCCCAGAGCTACGCAAGTTCAGGTCCCCGTGACAAATCCCTTATTAATATACGTAACGGGGCGGGGGGAGGCAGGATGAGACAATACATACGTATATACGTCCTAGCGGTTCTACTTCTGATTGTGGGACTCGAGGGACATTGTTCCAGCTAATGATTAAGAACTCTCCAGACAATAGGGGCTTCTTAGACAATGGGTGAATTTCCAGGATGTCCGGCCCCCTTCCGAGAAGGAGGGAGATAAACAAAATGTAAAAAAGGTATCTGTCAAAGAACCAATCAGGAAGCCTGGGACAGGTTCCCTCTCTGGTCCGAACAGAGGCTAAGAACCTATCATTAAAAATCACAATTGAATCCACACTTTGCATAACAGGAAATTGAGACCTATAAAAATACATGTTCACGCCCTGGGGGGGTTCCTTCTCCGGCCTCCTGCGTGAGGACCAAGGAACCCCCGTGCACCGGCCTTCAATAAACCTCTTGCGTTTTGCATCGGCTTCCGACTCTTGTTGTTTCCTGGGCGAGTCGAAACTCCTAGGAGACCGCGAAGGTCTAACATGATCACATCCTGACACACACAGTAAGGTAAGTAAAATCTGAGCAACATTTAGGAAGTAAAATAAATATTAACCTAATCACCGACTCGACAGCAGCGAGGAGGCCTAAAGGAGATGGAAGAAGTGAGCATGATGGACGGATGGACGGCGGCGGCATCACCAAGACTGATAATGGGAGAGAGGTAGTGAGTTTACGTGGGAAGCCCAGTCCCCATGTGAATCTAATGTGTGATGTTACAGTGTATTCGGTCAGCATGTACTCCCATGTTTTTTTTTAAATAGGTGTTTATTCACTAGATACCTACTTGCTTTTTTAATAAATTTATTTTATTTATCTATTTTTGGCTGCATTGGGTATTTGTTGCTGCACGCAGGCTTTTCTCTAGTTGCGGTGATCCGGGGCTACTCTTCATTGCAGTGGCTGCTCTTGTTACGGAGCACGGGCTCTAGGCGCACGGGCCTCCGTAGTTGTGGCACGCAGGCTCAAGAGTTGTGGCTCGTGGGCTCTAGAGTACAGGCTCAGTAGTTGTGGCGCACGGGCTTAGTTGCTCCGCGGCATGTGGGATCTTCCTGGACCAGGGCTCGAACCCGTGTCCCCTGCATTGACCGGCGGATTCTTAACCACTGCGCCACCAGGGAAGCCCTACTCCCATGCTAATTCAAAGAGCAAGTTGGAAAAGGAACATTCTAAGAGCCAAGAAGAGAACCAGCAAGAGATGGTGTCCAGTAGCCCGGGGTGAAGAACTTGAAGATGGAAGGAGCAGGGAACAGGGTCAATTGCAGCAGAAGGTTTAAATAAGAAAGTGTAGAAGAGGACATTTGCGGTTAACAATGAAGGAATTATTAATGACCCTAGTTAGCAGTTTCCATTTTATGTTTACATTTATTTTATTAACAATAGGGAATGAAAAAGTCCCCGAAATGGGTTATCAGTGTGTCCTGTTCGTGATTTTGTGTGCATTACATAAAATCTAACTGAGAAGACTCTTTAAGAAAAAATATGGCTTCTATTCTGCATCCGCCTTGGAGACCAGCATAACGCACAACACCTACAATGTGCTTGATGTTTGACTGGACACTGTTTTGTAATCGTCGTCCCTCTTGTCCGCCCCCCTCTACAATGCCTTTGATCTTCCCTTGCCGAGTCTCATTTCCCACATCTTATACTCCTGACCCTATCTCCCTTTCTGTATCTGTAGGTTCTTCTCCAACTTTTAAGTAATGTAGTGAACTACTGAGTATTCCAATACTAACAGCTCTTCAAGATGTACTGAGAACAATCAGTCGTTTTACAAGTTTCAGGGATCACTATGCCCTCCCCAGAGTTCAAAGCACTCCTTGCAGAATGTTAAGCGGAGTACAGACGTTCTTAAAATATACTGACGGTAAATTGCGAAATATTCGCTTATGGAAATGAGAGCAAATGTTAGAAGTAAAAATAAAATAGCAAAATTAATATTTTAAACATGCATATTATGTTCCGGAAACTGTTGCAAATATTTTATATGCATTATCTCACTTTTCATAACAACTCTGAAGATACCATTATCCCAGAATTATGGATTAGCAAACTCAAGAACAGAGAGGTTAAATAAACTTTCCCAAATTTACACTAGTAACAGTTGAAAAAAAATGAAGTCCTTCTGAGTCCAGGCCCAAGATACCCTGATATGTGTGGCAGTGCACACACCAAATAAGAGATACCCATCTTGGAATTCATGCAAATATCACACATCACTCAAGAGCACACACAACATGGCACCAATGAAATTTCTATTTTGAAAAAAGTTGGCATTTTACTGCCATTAGAAAAATCAGCTGTATTCTCTCTGAAGGCAAATGAACATGTTCCACATTCGAGATAAGTCCGATCACAGTCCTTGGTAACCTCATAAAAAGTCATTTTAGGGCTTCCCTGGTGGCGCAGTGGTTGAGAGTCCGCCTGCCGATGCAGGGGAAACGGGTGCGTGCCCCGGTCCAGGAAGATCCCACATGCCGCGGAGCGGCTGGGCCCGTGAGCCATGGCCGCTGAGCCTGCGCGTCCGGAGCCTGTGCTCCGCAATGGGAGAGGCCACAGCAGTGAGAGGCCCGCGTACCGCAAAAGAAAAAAAAAAAGTCATTTTCGAAGGTGAAATCTTAAGTTACTAAAATTTTCCTGGTTATAAAAACTCTCACATTTTTTAAATCGCCAAGATAATAATCCACTTGTGTTAGATCAAGATTATCACACCCCACAAGACAATGTGGAGGTGATGGAGAGGAAGGGCAGAGTGAGTACGTTCTTGGAAGGAAAACAGTCTAGAAAAGTAATAGGAGGTTGCAAGTGCTTCCTGGAAAGCAAGGGAAAATGCAAGTCCCCCCCACACCGGGGGAAACTGGAGCAAACCTGCAACACCTGCTCACAGGTTTCAGAGAAAGCAGGAAACCCAGCACTCAATGCCTTGATTGTTTTCCATGGATGCAGCCCAGGACACAGAAAGCAGACCTGGGCCTCATGACAATGACACAGATGCTTTTTACTGAGACTACTTCACTACACCACCCCTCCTTCCCCATCAGCTCCCGACGGCTGCACCAGCTCACAGAAGCTAGTGCAGATGTGACCAAGTAGGCACACCAAGGAGGCCACGGCCAGGAAGAGGGTCCAGTGATAAACGCTTGGTTAGATGTCTAGAGATGCAATCCTTCGAGCTAATCTGGTAACTTGTAAGATAACCAGGATCACACATTGAAGTATATCTCATCCCTCACACCTGCCTGTTAGCTATTATTTTAGTAAAAATGCTTTCCTCCAATTGCTAAGGGAATGGGAGCTTTGAAGGAGAAGGTAAAGAAGGATTTTGGAGGATTGAACGGTATCATTTGGGAGTGAGTTAGGAAAACTCAGGCTCTACCAGAGGCTTCCATCAACCAAGGATGACCAGCAACGTGTAGAAAACATGCTGCTATAAGAAGGTTTCGTTTTTACAAATTTCTCAGTCAAAACTTGGCTAAAAGGAAATATGTCTAGTATAGGAAACCACCTTGGAGCTGGGTTTGACCACAATGGGCCATTCCTTTCTATCTGTAGAACCAGCAAAGAAAAAAGAAAAAGAGAGACATCAGTGCCGAGGACATGCCCACGACAAGGATAAGTGAGAAGACACAGACCTCTCCCCAACTCCCAGGCTCCCTGATTCCACAGGGAGGGGAGTCAGAATTTCACCGAGAAACGCAGTCTTGCATGTTAAGAATCAGCTGAGGGGAGACCAGAGTCAGCCTGCCTGCATTTCTTACCGTTAACCAAGGAAGGGGATGGATCACCCCTCGAGCACCTTCCCTAACACCACGTAAAGACACTTCTCCTAAGCATCGTTCCTCTCTCCACAGGCATCTTCTTTCTGGAACAAAGATGTTCTAGGATGCCCAATCCCTAGCACAGCACGAGCCATAATTACCTTGATTCAGCCACTCTTACGGTCAATGTCCTGCCAACCTGTCTGTTCTGTCCTTCACAGAGAATCGCACCGGGCAGCAGCTTCTCAGAAGCTAGATTCTGCCACCAGGTAGGACCACGTGACTGGCTCCTGCAGGTGGAAGTGACCCGAGGCACTTCCTGGTCTGGCCCCCGAAACGCCCACCCCTGCACTGCCCTGTGCTTCTCCCTCTGCTAGAACAGCTCCTCCCCCACCCAGGGGGGCTTAGAAGCCATTCGATGAAGGTGCTGAAGACCCTCGCACCAGCGCCAGGACGTCTGTGTGAAGGGGCTGCCCTGCTGGCCTGGACAACCCTCCGGTATTTTAGTTTCTATTGTGTCTGAGCCATTAATCACTTGGGGGCCAGTTTCTTATTGGATCAAGTCCCCCCCACTAACAGACACACCTACAACAGCAGGACCTCCTGAGGCGCCGCCTGCCCCTGCGCTTTGATGTGAGTGCGAAGCTTGCCCATCCCATTGCAGCTTCCCTTCCTTTGTGATGAGGCCTCACCTGTTCGGCCTCCGGCACAGGTAGTCAGGGATGATAATGCACTAAAGAAATTGAGAAATGCTCAGGGGGGTCATTTCAGAAAGATTAAAATAGCCTAATGGATGAGCAGTACCCTGCTCCTCTGCTACCATAAAGGACAGTTATTAACACCAACGATTATTGTTAAGGACAACTCTCTGACCCTGGGGGGTGGGTAGGAATCATCCGGCTTCACTTACAACCATTTGGCTTCCCGCACCCCAGTGACTTTTCAGAAAGACCAATTAGTTCTGTGGGAAATGTAACTGGAGACAAAGATACAAGCACGAGAGAAAAATGTGAGCGATACCTTTCATTTCCTTAAAGTTAAATGTCCCTTTTTGTTCCCAGCAATATCATGCCAGCCATTCAGTCTCAGAGGGAGAGGTGATTTCATTGGCCCCTAGAAACTGCACTGAGCCCCAGGAACCGTGACGCAGAATCACGCTGTGTGACAATGGCTTTTCTCTGTCACTCCTCAGCTCTTTCCTGTGTCCCTCTTCACCCCATTCAGTTTTTAATTTGCTTGTCATACAATCCCTCTAACCTCGCCTATAAACGAAAAAATAAAAGCTCTCAGCAAGACAGAGCATCGCTGTACACCAGAGCGCTTAAAACGGGTGTGTTTCACTCCGTTTGCATAATCCCTGCTGCGGCAGCTGCTGCAAACCACCAATCCCCCAACCCAGTCAGAGATGCCCACTTCCTACGATCCCTTTGCTCGGGTTGTCAACACACAAGATCCCCTCTTTGAAGTTTTCAGCATCTCCCCCAACAATTTACCTTAGGCCACCGTGTCACAAGTCTCAGCCGCTTCAGAGACCGACATCCACTCAAGAGGGTTTGCTGCTTGACGAACTCACGTCTGCCTCAAAGCGAGGGCTGGGTGGCCTCTCTCCCTTGGTCTGTGCCGGAACAGTCACGCCAAGGTTGATTTTAGAATCAGAATTGTGGGGCTTCAAGGGATCTTACAAACCCTGCGGTACAACTCTCTGTGGGATCTACGGGTTAAGTGATTTGCTTGAGGGCCACCGGATTAACTAGTGGAACGTCAGCTACGTTAACCCAAGGCGCCTGGTTCCCAGTTCTCATTCTTCTCTGTGCTGTTATGAGGATTGATATTATGAAACCCTGTACCATCTAAAAGATTAGGGCAAAGATCGGTTTATGCCTGTGCTGCCCTATTTCCAATATTAATTAGCGAGTTCCTCGCGTGACTCATGTAAGTGACGCTGCGCAGCTCACTTTATGCAAATTTCTCTCAAGTTTAACTTCTGGTTGGAAACACAGGAAAAGTTCAGCACTGGACCTTCCAGTCAACATCAACCTACCATACAAGCACATGACCAATAATGAATCAAGAGGAAACTTTATTGGTAGGACTTTTTAAAAAAAATGTAAACACAAGTATCTATTATTATGGCTAAAATCCATAACACTAACAGCACCAAATTCTGGAGAAAATGTAGCGCAACAGGAACTCTCGTTCATTGCTGGTGGGCATGCAGAATGGCCCAGCCGCATTGGAAGACAGTTTGTCAGGTTCTTACAAAGCCCAACAGAGGCTTATCATCCGATCCAGCAATCATACTCCTACGTATTTACCCAAGTTAACTTTTCTTCACACAAAAACCTGTACATGAATGTTGATAGCAGCTTTATTCATAACTGTCAAAAATGGGTAGTAACCAAGATGTCCTTCAATAGGTGAGTCAATAAACTATGATACACCCAAATAATAGAATATTATTCAGTGATAAAAAATGAATTGTATCAAGCCATGAAAAGATGGAGGAACCTTCAGTATACACTGCTGAGTGAAAGAAGCCCATCTGTAAAGGCTACATACTGTATGATTCTAACTGAAATTCTGGAAAAGACAAACTTAAAGAGAAATTAAAAGGATTAGTGGCTGCCACGGTTTCAGAGGGAGGTAATGAGGTAGAACACAGGTCATTTTTAGGGTGGTGAGACTATTCTGTATGATACTGTAACAGTGGATACATGACATGAATTTGCCAACACAAAACTGTACAGAGTGAACCCTAATGTAAACTATAGACTTTAGATAATTATGTATTAATATTGGTTCAATATATTATAAAATATTATATAATTATACCCAAATGCAACATGTTAATAGGGGAAACTGTGTCCCCTATGAGGGGGAAAATGAGAATTCTGCTCAATTTTTCTATGAACATAAGACTGCTTTAAGAGTAAAGGCTATTTTTAAAATGTAAACACTGCATATTCAACATGAAAAGCATTACCATGTCGATATAGTTCTTGCTGACATAATCTTCCAACTGCAAATGTTCTCATCTTTCAATCCAAGTTACTGAGGCCATCCCCAAGCCTCTTCAATCACTTATAAATTATTTAATCGTAAGTCACTGCCCTTGTGGATAGTACCTTCTAATGATAACAGCATCATACATTTATGTATTGCTGACATAATTGCCACGTATTGCTCTAAATTCTTCATGTGTTAACACTCACAAAACTACAAGGAATGAGGTCATTAGTATCATCCTCACACAGATGTGAGAACTCTGGCTCCTAGAGACTAAGGTACTTGCCATAGTTAGAGACAGAAAGGTTCTCAAAAAATGAGATTTGAACCCAGACCATCTGGTTCTGCAATACCTGCTCATAACCATTGCATCAGAGCAGATAAAACTAAAGTGAAACTTATGAATCTGACAAGTGATTACAGTTCTTCCCAGAGAACCCAAAACTCAGTGGCAGAAACTAAGGAAACAAAAATGAACCAAGTAAGATTAGGAGCCTCAAAATCTATCAACTAACGAACTGTGTTAAAGGGCTGGAACAGCAAAGGAGACGTAAAGGAGATCTTGGGGGATCAGACTTCAGACAAGACTTCATCTAAAAGACCCTTAAAGGCAGGAGGCGGAGCAGAGGGGCACAAAGGAGAACTCATATTTGGGAAGCACGAGTAATTGGACAAACCCGCCTGAGCGTGAGAAGATGGTCCAAGATTAGGCGAGCCTGGGTCAGATCAGGGAGAACATTCTGCGCTCGTGGTTCTCCAAGCGTGGTCCCTCAGCCAGCAGCAGCGGCATCACCTGGGAACTGTAGATACGCAAGTTCTCGGGCTCCATCCTCAGTTTCAGCATCTACACAGCCGACCCTTGAACAACGTGGGGGTCAGGGAGGCTGACCCTCCGAACAGTTGAAAAGCTGCATGTAATATGCCCTCCACACACAGGGTTCCTCTCTATCCTATGTTCCTCAGTCTCTGCAGTTTCCCATCCGAGGAGTCAACCAACTGGGGATTGTGTAGTATTCTATAGTATTTACTACTGAAAAATATCTGTATATAAGTGGACCCACGCAGCTCAAACCCATGTTGTTTAAGGATTAACTATTTTAAAGCCCTCCAGGTGACTCTGATGCAGGCTAAATCCTGAGAACCACGAAGTCAAACATGTGGATGTCATTTGGTATGAGATCGAAAGCTACAATTTTATGAAGGGGAGAAACAGGTGTAGCTAGTAAAATCTACTCAGCTAGTCCAGATAGAGTTCCATGGTCATTCTAAGCTGTTTGGAAAATCTAGAAGATTATACAATCAACTGATGTGACTCCCCAACTTCCAAAAATTTGTCCCTGATGCTGTTAGTTACTTTAATAAAGAGAGTTATTGGACTTAAGTCTATTTCTTTGGCCAATAACTAATACCTCACAGCATCCCCATCTCAGACTTACATATAGATATACATTCCACTTATAAGAAATACTCTGCTATGAACCCAGAGAACATATTTGAAACTAAAAAATAAAGCCTTTGGCAGTCATTGAAGAGGCCCTTGTTTTGTTCCCGTTCTTTTTTTTTTCCCCTTTAAAGTCCCCATTTTAAAACTGGCTGGGGGCTACCTCCACTTTATAACGAATCCATCCCCTTTAAAATTCCAGAGAAGCTCACTGGTCTGTGAGGACAGAATTGGGTTTTGGCGGGGGTGGGGGGCACTGTGTCCTTCACCTTGTTTCCTCTCCTCTTTTGGGGGAAGGGCTCTTGCTTTACCCCAGCTGGTTCAAGATTAAGAATTTGGAGGCTTTCAACAATAAAAATCACCTGGCAAGGTAAAGTCTTTAAAAGCATTGGTTCATGGAGGAATGAAAATTATGGTTGTAGTAAGGACAGAGCTGACGGTCCTAAGAAGTTACCACCCTGTTGTTGGCAACCTTAGGTTATGCGAAGGGGGATTCGCCACACCACTAGGGAAAAGATTTGAGGAAACTTGTTACTGCCATAAAAAATCTGTTCCCACCTATGCTGTTCCTGGTTAGCCACTGCCTTAGGAATCTACTGGAGACCCCCAAGTTTGAGATAACTATGTAATTAGGTAGGTTGCTTCCTTGTGTGCTGTATTCCATTTGTTTATGACTTTCCAGTTTATATGCGTAAAGGATTATGGGAAAATGGAACCACTCGCTTACTAGAAAGGGATTCATGATAAAAATAAACCCATCACTTTGATTTATGTGATTTCTAGGGCCACTAGAATGGAATTTGCTCTCTTCCTGGTAAGTACCTTGAACTTCCCACCTGTGCCTTCATAACCACATCTGTCTAGCACATGACACACTCCAAGCCCCTGAGAAGCATTTATCAGTCAGCTATTCAAAGGACAATAAACTTTAGAACAGGTGTTAATAATACTTAGCTGCCCTGCCTCTGGCCTGCCTACCAAAGAAACATCAATCCCACTTTCTCCTTTCCTACCTAGGATTTTTAACTATATGCACCTTTTACTGGTTTTCTAGTTTAATTCATTTTCCATGTGAATAGAAAATAATCTACCATCAAAATAAATGATGTGAGTGGTCTTAATAGTAACTACCACTTTTAAGCAACCATAAAATACACTTGATATATTATGACAAAGCAAATGATTTTTTGTGGAAATAGATTTTAGAACACTGTCTTGAAATCATGACTGAATAAAAAGTCCATTATTAGGATGTCTCAAACAAGTAATGTGTGTTTAACTTTAAATCATATTACATTTATTGAGACAATTAACTATATGAAAATATCTGTCTTTAGGACAAATTAACAAGGAATACAATAAATCTCTTCCCAAACACCATTTTCCATTTTTCTGGTTATAGAAAATTCAAAACAAATGCCAATCTCTTAGCTTACTTTTTTTAAATAACACAATTAAAGTCCTTCCATTTTAGATTCAGAGACTAATCCATTGATAAATTATTGAAAATATAACTTTATAAGACAATATTCTTGTTTTTATCACCTTTATTCAGCCAGTTCTCATTTATGTTGCTTACAGACATGAGATTCCAATCTGGACTAGCTTTTGGGTTATACCGAACATGCTTTTAAGAGAGATTGAAACAGGCTGGGACGTGGGACCCTTAATGCAGGGCTTGCACCTGGACAAACGTCTCCACGAGCAACAGATACATAGAAACTCTAAGGGACTGGAAATGACCGCCGGCACGCGCAGTTGGGGCAAATTATTAACAGCAAGACACAAAAAGGCCGAAAAGCCATTTCTGAGGTGCTGGGAGCAAAAGCAGGGTCCTGCGCATGATGCCGACACACAGCATCGCCAAGGGGGTGGGCGGACCACCTAAGACCCCCTCCAGCCCGACCCAACAATCCGCTCCCACCCGCGTCCCATTGAAGGCATCAGCCCGCCCCACTCAGGAGCAGCAAGGGCACCTGGTACTCGTTGCCGCCCCCTCGTGCTGCAGCAAGAGGCCCGAGAAGCCTCGCCCGAATTCCTCCTCTGGCCTCTGATCAATTCTACTGATTAAAGAGTCCCAGAACCTGCAGTGGTAACTATTACAGAGCAGCACAGTTCTACACATTATTAAGCTTACCAAATTCAACCCCTCATCAGAAACTCCACAGACTTTCCACGAAAGTGGGCAAAAATTCGTTAGCTCTCACCGCACATTTTATACTTGGCCTGCTCTGTTAGAAAGTTCTTCCTCATACTGACCTCAAATCACTTAAATTTCAATCTGTGTGGTTTCTAATTCTATCACTTGGGACTACACAGTGTATCTTATTTTTTAAGAGTATCATGTTCTCTTATTTTCTTCTCTTCCAACAAGTTATTTTTTAACTGTTCTCAACATGCCAAAGTTTTAAGCCCTTTTGCATGCATTTCATTCACTTAGAGAAAAATCACATATATTTAAAACCATGCCGTTGAGAACTGAAAGTACTTGATTTTCTTCTCACATTATGAGTAACTACTATAAACCATGCCCTGGCCTTGATGCTCTGGGTACAATTTAAAAAATTAACGATTCAGGGCTTCCCTGGTGGCGCAGTGGTTGAGAGTCCGCCTGCTGATGCAGGGGACGCGGGTTCGTGCCCGGTCTGGGAAGATCCCACATGTCGCGGAGCGGCTGGGCCCGTGAGCCATGGCCGCTGAGCCTGCGCGTCCGGAGCCTGTGCTCCGCAACGGGAGAGGCCACAGCAGTGAGAGGCCCGCGTACCGCATAAAAAAAAAAAAAAAAAAAAGGATTCAGCCTACCAGAACTGTCTTATTTTTATTAGAAGCCTAATATATTACATTTCTGCTAGTTTTTATGCACCTTTCCTCACATAACGCTTGAAATTAACAATAAAGGTTTTTCGCCTTTTTAATGTTAGTAGTTGCTAAGCCTCATCTCCCACACTCTATACTTTAAGATACACTGATAGTAAAAGGCAGCTCAGGCAGTATTCTTTGTAAAGGTAAATAATAACGAGAAGGCTACAAAGCAACAGAGTTTGCTGTAAGACTGAGGTTAACTGGAACAAAACATTTGAAAATATATTTGTCAGTATATGTAATAGGAAATTTCAAAGTGTTTAGACCACTTAATTTCTGAATTGAAATTTCCATTTTGGTGAGCCTGTCCTCAGGAAATATTGAAAGCAAATGCATGAAGATGTATGTAACGGCAGTATTTTTAAAATTGATTTTTTTGGTGAAAGTGAAACATAAGTAGTTTTTTAAATGGGAAACCACTGTAATAATTACAATTGTTAAAATCAAACACAAACGGAGACCAGACTTGGAAACTTCCTGAGCAGACAAAAACCACTTTACAAGCAACACTTAATTTAGCTTATTTTGCAAGACAAGTGAGACTTGACCTCGTACACCTCTTGTTAATGCCTCTGAAAATCGTAAGCGAAACTGAAATTTTTCCCCCAAGTTGATAGACGCTAACCAATTCCTTACCGTCAAAAAAACGCTAATATTATAACCAACCACTGTGAGGAATACACAGTTGCTGCCTCCTTACTGTATAAACTGCTTTATAACACGCCTCTGAGGCTCAGTCCATGTTTGCTTTCAGGGCTCCCGGTTCACCAACTCCGTGTGTGCACAATAAATTTTTACTAATTACTTACCTCAGTGATTCAGTGGTTTTACCTCTGCTATTTCTGAACTTTTGACACAACTATGTAAAAACACAAAATTCTGGATGGAAAACCAATGATAACAAATGCATATTCTCATTACACCAGCTTGGATTTTTAGTGCATTTTAAAAATATATTTTCAATTCACCCAATATACTGTAATGCTTTTACCACATTTATTATAAATTTTTGCCTTTGGAGTCATGAGACTTGGGCCAGCTCCCAGCTCGTCCACTTGCTAGTTGAGGCCAAGTAGCTGAACTATTTTAAGTTTTAGTTTCCTCATCTCTAAACCCGCGGTAAGGACGCTTATTTTACAAGGTTCCAGTAACTAAATATTTCTCCAGAGGTCTAAAACACCATGTCAGCACTTCGCAAAACTGTGTCAGCATGACTAATGAAAAGTTTCTCTTGCTTTGGTTTGGTTTTTCCCCTCAAAAAACAACCATATAAACGTTGTGAACCAAAGAAAACAACCAGTAGGTCTACTAACCTTGTGTATCTCTCAAGGGCCACACAAAGAACAAAAAGAAAACAAAAAGGGAAGCAGAAAATCATAACAAGGTTGGAAAGCATGACGTGGAAAATCTACACTCCGAAATGCTGAAAAACAGACGGATGGAAAACATAAAAGCCAGGAGAAACACTCACCCAAGAGAGCAGAGGAAAGCGTGGTCCTTCCCAGAAGAGCTCTGAGCAAACTGAAGCCGACAAGCAACCTGTATAAGAAGCAGGTGTGCACCTCCCGCCCACGAGCAGGGTAACCACTGACAACCTTAATTGCCGACAGCTGGCCAGTGGGTGCTGCCTCCCCCGGTTCCTCGGGCCCAGGGCTGCTTAACCACTAACGAGGTCAATTCCTGACAGCTGGTCACATGGCTGCTGCTTCTCCCCATTCCTGGGTTCTGTCGGGTGGAAAAAAGCTTTAACTTCTTGAATAAAACTTGAGAACCACTCTCCAAAAAAAGTGGTTTGTCTAGGCAGCCACTGGGCGCTCAAGCCCAAGTGAAAGAGCAAAGCTTGAGGAAACTCTGGGCTTTGTTATCAGATGCTGGGAGAAAAAAAAAAAAAAAAAGAAAAGAAAGAAATCGCATGTGTAACAAAAACGTCGAAGGCAGCTTTACGCGGGAATAAATGCAAGTGTTGTCCCTGGAGATTCGGAGTCTTTATGTTGGCATTTGGGGGGATCTGCAGCCTGGCTCCCTCTGTGTTCTACCCACACCCAGGCCCACTTCCCAAAGCCACCCCATGGGTCCTTCCATTAAAAGGAACGGACTGTTAGGAAAACGCGTCCACAGCAGCAAAGGAAAACGCGTCCACAGCAGCAAAGGAACACCACCCAAGCCAGCTGATATCCATCAACCTAATTCTTCACAGTAACAGGTTGTAAGGGGTGATCACCGAGTTTCTGAGGAAAATGAATAGAATGTGTTAAATACAAGACAGCAGGCCCAAAATGGAGTCGCTTATGCTAAGCCACATGTAGCCAAACCAGGACAAACTTGATTACAGTTTCGGCTCTCCGGGAAATGGGATCTTAAACCAGTCAGTCAGGAATCAGCTGATCAGCAGTAGTTACGTAACCTGCCTGAGACGCCCCTGCCGTCCCCTAAAGGAAAGTAACTTTGCAATAACCAACCTGCTCTTTTTGCAAAGTATAACTTCCTTGTTCCCACTCCACTCTGCCTGTAAAACTCTCATTTTGTACAGCTCTTTGGAGTTCCTTTCTACCTGCTAGATAGGATGCTGCCCAACTCGAATGAATTCTTGCTCAAATGAATTGTTAAAATGTTTCATATGCCTCAGTTTATCTTTTAACACATGAAAAACATTATCAACACTCAGTCAGTTCCTAATCCAACAATCATAGCTATAGCCATTTAATTTTTAAACACAACGAAACAGATGCTTTGCAATTATTCATACACTTCTGCCAACAAGGTTCCCTGATGGATGGCGCCTCATCAACGAAAGAAACTCAGTGAATCTGATGTGATTTGCTCATAGCAAACTGCTGTCTGCGCCTGCTGTGTCTTAGGTCTACACGCAAACATTCCATTCTTTGAATCGTATGAATAAAAATCCTGCCAGAGATCAATGTTAAGCACACGAATCTCTACTTTTCTAAATCTGACATTGTCCCCAGTTTAAAAATCAGAATGACATTGTCTTGACATTTCTCCCGTTTTCCACATGCATCAAAAATGACCCACCTGATTCAGCAATTTCCAATTTCATTTGCAAATGCCTTTGGAAGGGTAAGAAGAAATTTGAGCCCAAAACTTGACTATTTTGAAAAATAACATTTTGTGTATCTGCACATGAGTTTTATATTATTATTTTTTTATTATCCATAATAAATCTATGAGTCAGATATTTTTTTCCCATTTTTAAGATAAGAAGGATAGAAGAATGATGCTCAAAGAAGCAAGAAATTTCCTAAAGTCCAAGAACTAGTGACAATGCCAAGTTCCGATATATGTCCGTTTGGGGAAAAACAGTCCTCTTTTGGTTTTTATCTATACTTTTTTCACACTTTTTTTTGTTGTGTGTGAAAATAACTTAGAAGATAGAAATAGAGTAGCGGTTTAAAAGGTCAACACTTATCATTTCACAATAAACTCTAATAGCAAAACCTTCCTCTTCTGATCTTTGTAAAATGAAAAACTAATGAGATTAAATAAATAAATGAATAGACCTGTGTTGCTAGCATTTTGGCGTCTGCTCATTTCAGGACACAACCTTCCTTACACCCTACAGCTCTGTGCCAACACTTGCTATTCGCTCTTGAGTAGGGAGCCCCATCACTTCTTCTCTGTCTTGTACACATCCTTTCAGAAATGGGAACTAAGAAGCTCCTACACAAACAACCAGATTGGCATCTTTAGATACTGCACCCTGTTCATCACAGGGAAGTTAAATAATTGCACATTGGATTGAATTCCAAGAGAAACTCAACTCTCTCAAGCGATTTCTTTTCCAGAAACTTGTGCTTTGAAATGAAGCTGACATTTCACTTAAGCTTTTGAAATCTGCTATCATAGAGGAGAGCAAAGCAGTCTGGTTATTTTCAATTTCTCCTTCCTTGACGATAATACACCCTTGGCTAAAATAGTCACATTTCCTTAAGTTCCCTCACCAACTCCTGTTAGACTGCGTTCAGAGAATCAGTTCAGTCAATTGTTTCCCATGTCTTTGCAGTTCTCAAACTCTGTGTGTATGTAAGTATCACCAAGTATCACCTAGGATGCCTGGTTTTAAGAATCAGAAACTTTGGTCCCACAAGCAGAATTTATTGAATCCTTGGAATGCCCAAGAGTCTGAATTATAAAATATCTACTGTAAGATTTTTAGTGTGGGTGTTGCATACTCACATTTTGAGAAACAATGTTCTACCTTGCAAGAACTAAAATTCTCAGAAAGATCCATCAGGATGTTCCCTGATTCTCTACATTTAGCCCAAGAAGTGATCCGGCCAATGTCCAGAGAGCAGACCCTGAGAGCTTGCCTGCATCTCTTCTGCACCTGTCATTCATGTTATCAGTTTGCCCATCTGGCTACATAGTTCAATCACTTTCCTAGGATAACAGTTGCTTTAATGTCTCTATTTAGCCACCTGAAATGTTCACTGACATCTGCAATTTTCTGTACAGTGTAGATATTTTTGATGCATAAGATTACACTGCCTTCTCCTTCCCAGCTTTCATTGTACAATGTATAAGCTTTCTTTGTGGTTGAATCTCAAGGACTTAGGACAGACCCTGGTAAACAGTAATTCCGTAAGTTGAGAGAATCACCATCTTTAATCCTGAATTCCTTTCTATACAACTTCACTGATACCAGTGCGATAACATTCGCTATCCTGAGTCAAAATCTTAAGGTCTTTTTTCAGCTCACTTTTTACATGTCGTAATTGGGTAGCAAAGTATATATTGTACAGGATGTCACTATGAAATAAGGCTATAGACAGAACTAACAGAAATATTCCGGAGTGACTGTTTTCGCAGCAAATATGTCCCCAAACAATATTAATTCTCTATTTTTCTTCCACAGACTCCTTTTCAGTATGTGTTAGTAACTCACCACAATTTCGTGTCAATAACAAACTCAATACATAAAAGGAGGGGAATTTTGAGACTATAATCATTACTAGCTGTCCCTTAAATTATTTGACATTGGTACTATAGTATCCCTTTTATAGAAATATAGAAAAAATTAAGGAATACTACTGAATTAAGTCAAATGTATAGAAGCCATATACCTTGATGAAAATATACAAAAGCTGCATGTTTTCACACAGTGATTTCATTGAAACTTACTTACTCTATTGTTCCATGAGAATTCAGAGAACTAAATGCCCAGGGAGGCTGGGCAAAGTTACATCCTGTTGACCCTCATGAAGCTTTTGCCTCAAGTTACCAATATGTCCTCTGATCATCACTGATAACCTCTGTGAAGTCTAAAGGTTGAGGAGTGAGGTGGGCTTAGCAGCCTCCTGGGCCCCTTCTCCTAGGTCTAGATAGTATTCTAATCTCCAGTCCTCTCCTAGTATCCAAAACTTCCTCCAAAACAGGATGTTAGAACTTCCAATTACAGCTATTTTTATCTAAAAATTATGGGGAAAAAATCAATTCTACTAATGTTTACCATGTGGATTGAAAACGGATGTTCGCCCAGACAAATTCTGTCATGAATATATAACCATTTGCACTGGTTCAAATTTGTGGAGTTATAGATTATATTTCCTAGCTTTTAATTAAAAACCACAAAATGGGAGGCTGGTTCTAAAAGATGTCTGCAAAGAAATCAAAATTGAAGATAATATTAATAATGCAAGCACAATCAAACAGCAAAAAATATTCAATGTGACCATAATATTGTCCTAATTCAAGCTCTTTGTTTTTATGAGTTTAAAAACAACGATGGTGGGGCTTCCCTGGAGGTCCAGTGGCTAAGATTCTGCACTTTCACTGCAGGGGGCGTGGGTTTGATCCCTGGTCAGGGAACTAAGATCCCACATGCTGCACAGAATGGCCTAAATAAATAAATAAATAAAGTGCTTTGAAAAAATTAAAAAATAAAAGCAATGATGGTGTAGTAATTAGTTCTGATAAAAGATCAGAAAATTGTATAAGAAAACTGCTTATCACTTGCAATATGCTTCTCTTTAAATGTATATTGTGAAATATTAGCTAATAATCAGTAATTCATTTTAAAATTAAGTATCAAGAACATGAAAACACCTCAATTTTTCAGCAAACGATAATAGAGTACCTTACAGAATTTCAAATGCTGAGAAGGCTTTTTTGATGTTTCTCGCTCAAAAATAGAAAACAAAAACCCATAAATTTGGAAAACACTTGTTCTTTCAGATGTATTAAAAATGGCTGAAATAATACATACATGAAGAACAGCATAATAGCAAAGCAAAATGCATTCCTTTGTCTGCAAATACTGTTAGAAGACATGGAAAACATTGCTGAAAAATTGAAAAAACAATGTTAGAAAAAAATATGTAGAGTGGGGAAACTGTTACACAGTTGCCTGAAAATACAGATGTTGCTAATGTATGAAGCTTATAGTATTTTGGTACATTATAGATTCTCTTTCAACAATGAAACACACTGAAAAGCTACTTTCTGTAAGCCAATAGAAAGAAATATCGGGAAAGATATGGTCTCAATGCTAAATTAGTTCTTAGATAGAAAACAATGTTTTATGGAAAAATTGTGTAAACAACCATTGCTGGAGCAGCTGCTCCAGCTGAAACAGAGAGAATTCCAGTGAATCTATGAGCAAGTGAATTTCTTCACTGCGTTATTCACAAGGAAGCAAATGCAGCAAAATGCACAATGTGTTACAGGATGTCATGGACGTGGCAACTTTTACATAAACGGCACATTTAAAGCATATTAGGGTCATTACAACATTTGTAGTGAGATGGGAAACGACCATGAAACCCTTTTGTATCAGAGGTGCACTAGTTATCTTGGGATAAATTATCTAACTAGTTGTCAAAGTTCAGTGTTCCGAATTTACTAATCTTGTTTGTGAAGACAAGTGGCTATACGGATACTCTTCCCAGTTGAAGTTTAAACACACACACACACACACACACACACACACATTCTTCCTTCAACACAGAGGTGACATTGTAACCACTGAGAAAAGTAACCGTTTATACAAATAAACTTATGCTGTGGAGGTGATATTTTGAAAACAATTGTTTAAGAACCACCTGGGTTCCAATCGTGTTAGCTGTTGCAATTACGGAGTCTCTGTGCTTCCGGTTCTTTATCTGAGAGGGAGATAATAAAACCTACTTCATAGGATTGTGGTTACGATCTGGTGAAATAATCATAAGAAGAGCTTAGCCCAGCGTCTAATAAACGGAAATCATTCATTCAATACATGTCAGCTGATGTCAATGTCACTACCGCCACCACCGCCACCACAGCCATCACAGATTTTATTAGCATGGTTCCCTTGCAGTGTGCCAATGTGCCCAGGTGGAAGGAGAGTCCCCAGAACTCCCTTTTTTGTGTGTGTCTGGTTAGGATGGGCCACAGGGGAGATTCGGGGAGCTTCTGGAGGTTGGAAGAGAGGTAGCAGCCACTTTGAAGCACATGGACACTGTCGCTGATCTGCTGAATCACCCCATTAGTATACAGGAGCCCCGGGGCCAGGTGTGTGTCTCAGCACCATCAAGAAGGGCCCTGGGGGCTTGCCTGGTGGCGCAGTGGTTGAGAGTCCGCCTGCCGATGCAGGGGACACGGGTTCGTGCCCCGGTCCGGGAAGATCCCACATGCCGCGGAGCGGCTGGGCCCGTGAGCCATGGCCGCTGAGCCTCTGCGTCCGGAGCCTGTGCTCCGCAACGGGAGAGGCCACAACAGTGAGAGGCCCGTGTACTGAAAAAAAAAAAAAAAAAAAAAGAAGGGCCCTGGCAGCTGCTGGATACCCCCGTCAGCAAGGTCAGAGGCAGCAGGAACGGGAATGAGTGTCAGTGTGCTCTCGTGGGATCGCAGCATCCTCATTCTCCTCCCTTTCCCACTGTCTGCCCTGAACTTCAAGCTCCAGACGCTGAGACAGAGCCCAAAGGACCACTTAACCATGCGTCATCCTTGTGTAAGCCAATTCCACAGACACGCACTTGTGTACACACACACACACACACACACACACACACACACGCTAATACACCAGTCAAATGGCCTGCAGAGAGAAGACGTGGCACATATATACAATGGAATATCACTCAGCCATCAAAAGAAACGAAATTGCGTTATTTGTAGTGAGGTGGATGGACCTAGAGTCTGTCATACAGAGTGAAGTAAGCCAGAAAGAGAGACGCAAATATCATATATTAACGCATATATGTGGAATCTAGAAAAATGGTACAGATGAACCTACTTGCAGGGCACGAATAGAGACGTAGACGTAGAGAACAGACATGTGGACACAGCGGGGGAAGGGGAGAGTGGGACGAATTGGGAGATTAAGATGAACATATATACACCACCATGCGTAAAATAGCTAGCTAGTGGGACATTAAGCACGATGAAAGTATGAGCACTTTCCCTCGCACACCAAGCACCCTTCCCCCTCACTGTGGCCCCATGACTAATCCTGCCCTTGACTGCATCCCTTCTTCAAGAAGGAAGGCAGGGAACTTCCTAGCTTTACCCACTGCCAAAAACTCAAACTGGACCTTTCTACTTGTTTTATTTATTTTTTATTTTTTTTTAACATCTTTATTGGAGTATAATTGCTTTACAATGGTGTGTTAGTTTCTGCTGTATAACAAAGTGAATCAGCTATACGTATACATATATCCCTATATCCCCTCCTTGTTTTAATTTTTAATTGCAAAGAGAATATACAGAGAACTTTCAGCCTTATTGCTACCTACCATTGAGTATAAGATTGCCCTTTCCTGATCATTGTTCAACTATCCTACAGTATCTGCAGGGCTCCTGGAACCAACCTCAAATCCACTCCATCATCAATTTTCAGAATATTCTTCCACTGTTCAGAGTCATGGGCTCCAGGGAAAGACATTGGTGGGATTGTTCACACTCCTGTTTGGTCTTATCTCAGAGCTCAGATTTTTCATATTCCTTTTTTGGTCCAGCTGATCTCTATTCCTCCTCTTTTCCACATTTCTCTACATTAACCACTTCTTCCTCTTACATTATTTCTTTTTGTCTCCCAGCATGCTTCATGATCAGCGCTAGGCACATTCCTGGTAGCTAATAGCAACTTGTAGGGAATACCTGATTTATTATGGATGGATAGATGGATGGATGGATGGATGGACAGACAGACAGATAGATAGACAGGCAGACTTTCGAGGTACACTTTTCTTGGGCAGGAGGTTTCTGATTACCATAAGGAAAATTATAAAAGGAGAGGCGAGTAGACAGTTTAACAAGGAAATATGCTACAAACTATTAAGCCAGATGGAGGAAATGAATGCTACGTTCCATACAGAGATCACAAAATTGTCATGAGATGAAGATTTAGTAGTTTACTCCTTGCTTTTAATGAGAGCAATTTTAAAAAGAAACAACTCTACTTCATTATAGTTAAGAACAGGAAAGATCTGGTCACTGTTCTCGCAGGCTCCCCCTCCCTCCTTCCCCACCCTTAGGACTCTCCCACTGCCTATGATTCACTTCCAAGACTTTGATAGCATCCTCATAATGGTCTTCTCAACAGTTTTACCATCAGAGCTTATTCCAAAAGTCCGATTAGCAGAATCCCTCCAAGAATGGAAACATTCTCTCAAGCATCATAAGCACTCTTAGAAAAGATCTGCAATGTCTAGCAAGCAATTAAAGTCCCGAAAACAGGCTGTGTAGCTATTCATCCTCATTAACAGATGGGAGAATACAGGTTGAATTACCTTATAGCAAATTATATGGGAAAGTAGAGAACATAATCATATAACAAAAGACCTCATTAACTCCTCCCATTTTTCAAAGTACACTCCCAGTTGTCATTCTAGCTTCCAGAATAGACTGATATTCTAGAGTCAAAGCAGAGGGTTATTGCAGAATCAGAAGCAGCATTTTCTCTTTAAATCAACTCCATATGCTTCAACAAAAGCCCAGCTGAGGACATCCAGAGTGAGGTAAAAGCAGTGGTCATCCTTCTTGGATGTTATACTTTATAAAATATTCCTGAACCTTCAAAGGTGCTTCTTCACATCAGGAGAGTTTCCTGTATTCTCTGACACTGGGTGAATTTCATATGCAGACATTCTATGTTCAGTATATGAAGGAGTTGAAGAGAAAACATAATTTCCTATTCAACATGCTTGAAAAGCTTAGCTGTAATATATCAATTTCATTGTGATTAAAATATAGCACAATGAAGTACAATATAATTTATTAGCCTTTTAAAGTTCACTAATTTATTTTGCATCATCCTTTGCCAGTGGGATGTGATTTATTTGTATAGTCCAATTCTAAGGTCACTGTCTACTCCTGAGAACTACATTTCAAAACCTTTTAAATTAAATCTTAATGACTATATTGATATTTATAAGAGAAAATGTCAAAAGGGCATATGAGACACGGCCTTTGAGGAAGACTCTTCCTATTTATTAATTTAGAGGTTATTTTGTCCTCTTTCTTAGGATCTCACAGCTCTCTGTGGCTCTGGGCTGTGGAGCAAACACTTCCTTTCTCAACAGTTCTCAATTAGTTCTCAGTCATCTTGGCCGCTCTAGCCATCATTGCTGAATTTATTCTAGTGTTCAGAAGTTCAGGAATTATGTCACAAACGATGAGGCAAAGGGCATGTTATCAGCACGGTTTGCTGGCTCTCCAGAAAACAGCAGAGCTGAATGGTCAGCTTCATGTGTCAGCTAAGGACACTTGGCTCTTCAAATGTCGCTCTCAGATGGAGGTTTTTGCTCATCTCCTTACCTCAAAAGCTGGAAGTGTTAAGGATGGATACGAAATAAATCCTTTAGAATCAATCACCAATCAAACAATCAAATGCAATCCATTAGAAAGTCAACTAATACTTATAATTTAAAACTTAAACAGAAATAATGAATTACAAATAGGGACATTTAATACATGGAGTGAGAAGAGAAGCTACATAGGCCTTTAGGCCTTTTTTTTTAATATATATTTTTCACTTTTTATGAAACAGTGCCCAAAACTACACAAATGACAAAGCTGGTGTGACTGACCTATCTGGATGGAATAGGACATAAAATGGGAGTTTATTGTTTCATTTTCACTGGGGGCCCAAAGACTTAGATCAGAACAACAAATGCTAACATTTTCACATCCCAAAAAGAAGAGCCAGACCATTGAGGTGAGACTTGCAGGTAAGGGGGCAGAAGCCAGTTATACTGTTCTTCTAAGACCACAAACTCCCTGCCTATGAAAGAAGTTAGAGACTAGAGAAAGGACTTATTAAGAAGGATCAATGCGCAGTTAAGCCCATCCCACATGCCAACAGATCTTCAGCAGTAGGCCAATGTCCACTTTTCCCCTGGACCAGATGATGTTGGTCTGGGGGTGGCTAAGAGGACCAGCTGAGGGAGAGGCAAGACCCCAGGGGTCAAGGGAAAACTCAAAAGCAAGCCAGAGAAGATACATTTTGTAGGATCCAGGACACTTCTGGTGCAAGGTCTCAGCATCAGGAAGACAGATGTCTAAGGAAGCCTCAAACTTGCAATGAAAGTAATTAACAGCCTTCCCCATCCCTTCCTCTCATTTCCACCATCAAACGTTCCTCCCTCCTTTAGATCCCAGAGCACAGGGAGCTAGATGGTAAGAAGAGAAATACATGAAAGAGAATAGAGAAGAAACAATAAATTGATCACACCCCCATTCCTGTCTATTGGCTTCCCATCTGGACATGGCCCAAACTGAGAGCAGCCCAGGGAAGATAGATAATATAATCTCCTTTAAATCCCGCAGAACAATTCATGGCCCTCTCCCACCAAAGAAAAGATTCAATACAGGGCCCAGGGCTAGTTAATGGCAGAGCCCAAAGCGGGTCTCGGGATGCTTAGTCCAGCCTGGCTCTAGGACTGTGCCCATGTGCGCAGGGGAGCTTCTGACCCAAGATGACCTTCATCAGGAAGGTGAAATCTCCAACTGAAGTGACCCTAAATTCCTGAGGAATTGTAAGTAATATATTTTTTAAATAGCATAATCACGTTCTATGAAAAAAATTACACTAAAATATGTAAAGCATGTTCACATAGTAATAGCTGCCATTTATTCGGCTCCTACTGTAAAGACAGAATTAGCCGCTCTTGGGTGTGATACTATGTGCCCACTGACGTACCACATTCACTCATTTGTCCCCCTTCTCAGCTGTATGAGAAAAGCGTTATTAGTCTTATGTGACAGATGAGAAAAATAATATTCAAAGAAGTTAAGTCACTTTTCCAAGGCTACTCAACATGCATGAGGTTTCAGGAAAATTCAACTCACAACAAATCTCCAAGGCTGTACTGATTTCAATACACTCCAGTGAAGAAAAAAAAAAGCAAGGAAGGAAGGAAAGAAATGTGAAAATGATCAGAAACCTCATTTAAAATGGAGTCAGGGGGCCACAAGGGAGCACTCTCAGCCCTACCACTTGCCATCAACTGCTGACCCGGCAGGAGGAGATGTGCCTTTGCATCTCCAACAGGAAGAAGGTTACTACTACTTTACTACCAAGCCAGAGGAAGGAAGAATTTCCGCGGGCTCAGCTTAGCAACAGCCCAGCCAATGAGAGACCACCACAAGTCAGCCAATGAAAAGCCACTACACTTGGAACTCTCAGTTTCCTCCAATGGGCTCTTTATTTATAACAGCCCGTTTCCCCCCCCCCCCAATTCTCCTCTATAAAAGAAGGTCGTCTCTTTCCTTCTCCAGGCTTGCCTGTGGTTCGCTATGGATGGCAGGTTCGTAAGTGCAAATCTTCGGTGTTCCCGAATAAACGCCTTTTGCTGGTAACTGGCTGTTGTATTGTCTTAGGTCAAAAGAAGGAAAGAATAGGGGAGGGAGGAAAAGAAGGAGGGGAGAGAGAAAGTGAGGACGGAAGGAAGAGAGGGAGAAGGAAGATAAGGAAGGAAAGGGGAAGAAGGGAAGAAAGAAGGAAGAGAAAGATGTCAGAGAAGGAACCGCTCAGGGTCATGAGCTGGTGGAAAAGAGGTTCAGACGCGCAGCTAGGAAACACTTTCTGCTCGGGGACAGGCGTTATCATTTTAAAGTTCGGGCGGTGTATAACTCCGGGAGGAAACATGACTCCCCTTCCTACCTTAAAATTAGGGAAAGGGAAATATATGAAATAGGAAATTTTAGGGATAATCAAGGTAACGTTGTGTCACTGCTTTCAAGTGGAACTGCCCACAAAACGGAGTCTTATTGCGCATATTGAGGGTGAATCACAGGGTATAATATTTTAATTATCAGACGTCTCCCTCTTTCATGAGCATCACCTTATCTTCAGCGTCCACCAGAAAGCAGGCGTTAGTGGAAAATTAAACCCCAAAATCCTTAAGTTGTTGCAACAAAAACAATAGAAGCGGTCTATCTTGGGGTCTATGTCATATTCTATTTTGTCCACACACAAACAATTCCTTAATTTTCAACCACTAAAAGACACCAGCATTACATGACTTAGTGCATGAAGCGGCATGCCATGAATAGGTAAGTTAAGCAGTATGGATAAATAATCTCTGTTTTATATAACACACAGAGTTGAAAATACCTCTGAAATCCAGTACATCATTGATCAGAGTCTTTGAGAGCACGGGCTCAAACCCAGCCTGAACAGAGCTATGGATTATGTGCACTACATCGCCATCTAGAGTCAGAAATCGCAAACAGCAGGCAAAGCCACCCTGAAGATCGAGAAATTAGTCTAAATTGCTAAAGGAGGCACATGTTAAGCACAATCTTGAGTGCATATACGAAGGCAAACCACAGAGTTAAATTTTGGTAAGTTGTAAGAAAATGAGTAAATTCTATAATCAAAAACAGTATTCACTTATAGACAACGCGATATTTATTCAGTATCTATCCCCTGCATTGGATGGGTTTCTCTGTTCTATGCTTAGTGTCCAACTAATGCAATGTCCTGCTCTTTGGAAGCTGTCTTAAACGTACCGTGACAAGCTCTGTGTGAATAATCTGGAAACAAGGTCCTGGCATGGTTTGGGGATGCAGAGAGCAAAAAGTGCCCTACACCAGACTCCAACTCCAGCATTCTGCATCATAGCAAAACACTAGCAACTAGGACATTCTGGAGAAACACGTGAGATTTTTTTAAAGGGGGGTAGTAGCATTATTTGAAAATAAAGAGCAAGATTCAGTCATTCTTATTTTTCTTTTTTTCAAGCCAAATACCACCAAACTGCATGATTCTGCTAACGTTGATTGCACTGTGGACAGAGTTGCTAACAAGATGTGCTTTGACTTCATTACAATAAAATAACTTGCCTAGTCTTGATTCCAGGAGCAATCAACCCTTAAATTATCCTACAATAAGCTGCAAAGATGTTTAGCCTGGCAGGAGAAATGTGTTATTAACACAAGGTCAAAATTGAGAATGAAAAGTGCAGCCTATCTGCATTTTTAAAAGTTAGGATCTTCCGGTTTAATTACATAAGCATTTTCATTTTAATCTGTGTAGAAAAAAATGCCTTTTCTTTAAAAAGTGATGATAGCTAGTAAAAACTAGTATAGGGTTGCTGGATGCGAATACCAGAGGAAGTCTGACTGTATAAAAAAAGCAAAGGAAATTACCACTTTACATAGACAATTTTGTATCTTTTAATTTGTGTTACCGAATTAGAGTTTTAATCCACGGAATCTTCATATTTCTTTATTTGTGTCATTTTCTAATATACAGAGTAGTTAGGCAAACACTACTGTCACTAAGAACCAGAAGTATGTAAAGTATTTGAACAAATACGTCAAAATGTATAAAATAATATATGAAAAAATATGTAAAATAAAAATATGTCAGGTATTTATAAATATGTAGAATACATACATAGTAATATGTTGTGAGGTTTTGTGAGGTTGTGACAGTGGTGCTGTTCTTAAAATAAGATGTATCTCTAAATTGTCATTTATTATATTTGATGATTCTAAACCCTATTTAATAAAAACAGAACCAGCACAAAGAAAATAAACCATCTATAGACCTCCCACCTACAGATACCCTACACACACAGAGCTAAATATTGAATCATATTACATGCTGTGTTACAATCTACATTGTTCTAAAATTCTGTCTTTTAATTTATGATTATTCTAGAATACAAGCATTAGGAAAACAGTTATGAAATAATAACATGTCTTTCTAAGGGCAAGAAATTTAAAGCAAGGGATGGTGAAGAAAACTAGAAAATGCTGATCGCTTTTTCATCATTCTATTCAATCTCTTAGTTATATTTATGAATTTCATTCAGTTGGCCCAATAAAGCATAAATGACAAGAATGGAAGTGGAGAGACTTATTTCAGAGATATTTAGGACTGATAAGTGGCTGATTGGGTGTGCAGGGAAAGGAACAGGTCTTTTCTTCTTTCTGTTCAGAACTGAGTTTAGTCTTTACCTAATATGTGTGCCTCTTCTTAAGTCTGGCTGCACATTGGAATCAACTGGAGAGGGTCACAAATGGGCCATTCATCACCAACCAGATATATCAAAATATCTGTAGTCCCTGGCAGTCTTTACAAAAGCGTCCTGGGTTAAGATGTAACGAGGACTAATAGGCAGTAATGAACATGGAGTGAGGATTGACAATTACTGGTCTAAATGATGTTTAAACCATGAGGCTAAATGAGATCATCAAGAGATTGATTATTAATTATAGATAGGAAACAGAGAAGACACTCCAGCATTTAGGGAGGTTGGAGAGATAAGGAAACAGTCACCGGTGCTGAGAAGAAACCACAAAGGTGTTCCAGGAAAACCGGGTCCCTGTAGCCAAACGAAAGATGTCTTGCAAGGAGGAGGAGGTGGCCACTCAGGGCGAATGACAGGTCAGGAATGTAAGGACTGAGAATTGACCAAGAAATTTAGCAAAATAGAGGACGCTGGTAACCTCTACAAAAGCAGTCTTAGTAGACTGATGGGGACAACATTTGATCAGAGTATGTTTAATAAACAAAAATGGGAGAAAATGAATATTTTTAAAAATCTTTCAAAGATTCTTGTTATAAATAGAGCAGAGAAATTGGATAGGAACTGAGATGCAGTGTCGAGGAAAAGATATTTTTGATGGGACATGACATCAAACTTGCATGCTGACAAGAAGACTGAAGGACAGTTGTTGAAATAATGTCCTTGAGTATATATGGCTTTGGACGGCTCAGCGATAGCTCATACACTGGAGGAGGAATGTCAGAGTATAGGGTGTAGATGCATGGAGGTCAGGAGATTGGAGATGATAAATGGGGAAATGCCTTTTGACTGCTTCTATTTTCTCTGGGGAGGAAGAAACAAGGTCAGCATCTTAGAATGAGGATGACAGTGGTGCTGATAGAGATTTGAGTAGAGAGAAGATATGAAAAATGCCCCTAACAGAGACCAGCATTAAATGATCTCTGTAAATGGACATGCCACAACCAGGACTACCATATTTTGCACATAGTAGATGCTCAATTAGTATTTAAGAAATGAATTTGTTTCTTCATGAAATATTGCTCCAACGTAGTCTACAAAACTTTTAATAATCCATATTTTAGCTTAGTATCCACCAAAATTATCAGAATAATGCCTATTTAGACTGTATTACCTTGTTGTACCTGAATGGCAATACATTATTATACACTTAGTTTTTATGGAGTAGCAATGAAAGAATAGCCCCCTCCTCATTAGCGGTTTTGGTTTTTGTGTTTTTTGAGGCCATTATCTCTAAGTTGCTTAGTGCCTCTCTATAAAGCCCCAAGTGAATTTTTTATTTTGGAGATGTCAGAAAAAGCCACTCATATCACATATGCAAATAAGCAATGTGTACCTTATTAAATAGTAAGATCTATATAAATGAGTATCTCCCTTTTTTGTTACGTCTGCAATGAAACTCTGAACCAAATTGATGCCTCAGCTATAACCATTATTGAGCACATGTGGCCAGCAAATTGGGATTCACTTTTCCCCTGAAATCTACTTCCTATTTTAATTCATTTTTTTCTAAATTCTAATTTTATTCAAATTTACATTTTGCCATTTTCTTCTAAACCACCAAGAATTTATTTATGATACAAAGCAGTGCATAAATAGAGGTAAATTGGTACAGAAACATATAAGGTTGGAGTTGCAAACATGATTTGTCTATAAAATACTGATGTATTACTGTATTTACGTAGTTCTTGGATACTTTTAGATTTATGATTCCATTCCAATGCTTCTCTTAATCCCCGAATTATACAGTTTCACAGCTAATAAACTAAGGTTTGTCTTTGAGTTAGTATCTTGCCTATCATTGCAGCCAGCATGTGACGAAATTTTCACTGAATCAAGATATGCAGAGCAAATTCTTTACATGACACTGAATCTCTCTGGATCCTCACAAGCAAAAGAGGTTAGAAATTCTGTTCTCCAACTACAAATGGAATGTAGTTTTCCAAAAAGTTTTCATATTTCAATTTTTTTTTCTTTCAATATAAAGTTAATAGACAGGCAGCGGTCTCCTGCCAGCACTGACCCATCAGTACAGATTTTCTTCTTTGTATTTCTTTCTTTATATTAATAGCTAGTTTTTCCCCACCTATATTTTAAATGCTTTTATATTTCTGGCATTTGCTCTCATTTCTAGTATTTACATTCACATTGTACAAAGAGATCTACAAACATGCTCCTCATACTGAGAAAGTATTTACTTATTTTTGCAGAAATTTCTTGAGGAAGGGTGAGAGGGCTTAGCAAAGAAACTCTCCCCCAAGTGCAGGTAGATATATAAATACCAATAGAAAACGACAGTGTCCTTTCATTTTTGTTGACATTTAAGGGACTGTAATTCTTTCAGTGACCCCCTAAAGGCTTCCAACCCACAGATTCATGGACCTCCATCAAAAGATGTTATCATGTCGTGTCAACTGACAAAAATAGCACCGTCACATATAAAATCAGGCTGCACAAATCTCACTCAGCCTCAAAGGCACAATAAATCCAGAGCATTTTTAATATTTAAAATTCTAAACAATATTTTCACTCTAGGCTTTTAGCATATATTTTTAGGGTTACTAGTTTAGCACTTCTTTTTACAGCTCATGCAAAGAGGGCTGTCTTTGTAAATCCCCAAAGGAACAATTGAGAGAGTGATATCAAACTGTACCATGGTTGTTAATTCTTAATGTCTGCAGAGAAAGTGCTGCCTTCAGGGTGAGCTCTCTTGACCATGGAAAATGGTAAAGGAAAAGAGTGGGAAATAGGGGACAGAGGAGACAAAAAAGAAAACAAAGCAAACATGAAAATTAGTGTCAGAAATCTTGAGCTCGAGGGAAGTTAAATTCCTTCCACAGACAGTCGAATAAACCTAGGTGAGACAGTTTCCAAGATGAATCTAAAATCATGGGGCTAATTTCTGTTAAAACCAGGCCTGTTTTGTAATTCACAGGCCAACCACCTTACACCACAGAGTCATAACAGAAAGAGTTAACTCACTGAAGGGATTAAAAATGAAAATTCAAGTGTTACCATCATTATGATAATTGAAGTTTCATGATATAATTAACATTTTCTCCAAAACGCTGCTGTTGAGTGATAAGTCATTGTAAGACTGCATTAAACCGACTGGTTTTTAAATGAAATGAAATTTTATTCCCAGTGAAAAAGTTCTCAATAATGGGGAAACCATTGAGAACTACACCATAAACATCTCCAGGTAAAGCAAGGATACAACATAAAACAATAAATACCAGCCAAGGAAACATCAAGATCATCAGAGACACAAAAATAAAAAAGCAATTCCTAAGGTAGGACTTTTTTTTTTTTTTTTTCCGGTACGCGGGCCTCTCACTGTTGCGGCGTCTCCCGCTACGGAGCACAGGCTCCGGACGTGCAGGCTCAGCAGCCATGGCTCGTGGGCCCACCCGCTCCGCAGCATGTGGGATCTTCCCAGACCGGGGCACGAACCCATGTCCCCTGCATCGGCAGGCAGACTCCCAACCACTGCGCCACCAGGGAAGCCCAGGAAAAATTTTAAGAAAAGTACACTATAATTAAAATGCTCTGCCATGTGTAATACCTTAATTCCAGCATTCTGTCCTTGTTTAGTTCATTCTGTTACTCATTTCTCTCCATGCTATGAATTTTAGTTTGTGTGTCAAATTCTCATCATGTCTAACAAAAAATATAGAAAGGAAAGGAAAGCAAAAGTGCCCCATGCGCCAATATCATAACGCGATGACATGTAATGTTTATGTAAGCTTTCAAAAGGTTGAAGTATAAGAAATTGTTAGTCACAAGAGGCTTTCTTTAAACTTACTCACTTTAGAATATGTATGACAACAAAAGCTCAAAAATGAAAATTAAGTAATAAATGAACCGTGTTGCATTGTGAAAAAACATGATTACCCATGAAAATGAAAATCTGTAATGAAAATCCAATACTGCACTGACTTGAATAAAGCTAGCAGTCACCTCAACTTCACAATAAAGGAATCTCATAAAATGATGAAATGGCACTATATTGTACAATAGTTTTTAGCTACTCATATGCAATAACAATTTTCTGGAAGCTAAGATATTTATGTTCCTTGATATTATTAATAATAACAGTAAAAGGGTTTAGCTCATGTTTAGCATATATATCCCCCTTTCTAAAAAGAAAATAAAGGATTTCACATGGGCACAGCTGCCTCTGTATAACAAACAATTATTGAGTACACACTGATAAGGTATAATAATATATAGATGTGATTTGGTTCCTGCCATAAAATCTTCGGCGTAGATAAACCACCCACCTAAAACGGTACCTCCTGCGAGGCTTTCTCACCACCTTCACTGCCTGCAGCAGGACTTCCTATTCATTAGAACAATGAGAATAAAGGAAATTATACCATCACCGCACATGACACGTATTCTCTTATGGAAACTAGACGTCATCACATTTTACTACTGATATGCTCATCTTCAAAGGAACTCCGGAAGTTAATTCTATGTATTCTTTAAACAGGAGGATCAAAATAAGTTCAACTTAATTGAGTCCTGAAGAATCCAGCGATACACAGACCATACAAATTAGACAGTAAACTAGGAGTGCTTTGCCCATGTTATTCTACTCCTTCCTTGTGGATTCCTTCATTGACTTACACAGTTTTTGTTTTGTTTTGTTTTGTTTTTTGCGGTACGCGGGCCTCTCACTGCTGTGGCCTCTCCCGTTGCGGAGCACAGGCTCCGGACGCGCAGGCTCAGCGGCCATGGCTCACGGGCCCAGCCGCTCCGCGGCATGTGGGATCTTCCCGGATCGGGGCTGAACCCGTGTCCCCCGCATCGGCAAGCGGACTCTCAACCACTGCGCCACCAGGGAAGCCCCATGCTCCTTTTATCCACCTGTGCCCTCCTGGTAATAACCTCTGCTCAGCTTTTAGACTCAACTCTTCAAAAACGCCTCTTCTGAAACCACAGACTCACACAAGTGCCTGAGCAAACACAGGATAATATTGTCATTTCAGACTCAAGTGAACCAAAGACCTTATTCGTTAACAGGTATTACTTAATAATTTCAAAGATACAGATAATCAAGAGGATTAAGTAAAACATCTGGGCCTTTAAGGGTAGTTCCCAAGGTCTTCCTGCCACAAACAAGTGTCCTATGTCCCAAAGTAAGCAAGGTACTTAGAAGTTGTTTCCTCACAGTGGGGTTGTTTAGTTTATGAAACATATCCATTTTATACCCCAGCTTACATGATATTATTTCTAGGAACTTATTTACTTTAAGCAGTCTTTAACTAGAGACATTCTGTTAAGAACATTCCACAGGTAAGGATATTCTAGTAAGTATCATTGATCTATTATATTTCCCAGGAAGTCCAGTTATCATATTGACAAAGTCATCTGTCTTTTCTTTCTTTCTTTGTTCTTTTTCCACAAATGTCCAACCCCACTGTAGAAAAAGTGTGAATAAAGATAGTAAGCCAGCTGATGTAACTCATTCCTGTCCACTGACCCTACCTTATATTCCAACAGGAATGCTTGAAATTTTGCCAGAGCTGTTTTGATGTGACTATATTCACAGAGCTGTTCACATTGGGAGAGCGGATATCTTCACACAATCTTTTTTTTTTTTTTTGTAAACCCTTAGCCCTTAAAAAAAAACAACAACTCATTACCTTGTAAATGTATATATCAAGACACCTATATCTCATCCCACACTTCAACCCAATATACCTCAATCGTTATATTCCTGGATGGGAAAAGGCTTAGAGAAGAGGGCAAAGTTAGGACTGAAATGGTCAGAGATGTCTGTTGTACCCCCTGACAATTACAAAAAGTCAACACAATAAATATCAAAAGAGAGAGATCAAAAAAAAAAAAAAACAGAGAGAGGTCAAATTGCTTTTTTATTCAAACACAGCATTTCCATGTCACTATCTTTAAAAACCTGAATTGAAATCTTCTAATAATATGTGTATTCATAACTACCCTGTAAGTTTCTGAATCTCAGATATTTCCAAAAATCCTAAATTTCTCCAATAACATTTCTCTCCAACCCCTTTCCTTAAATGAAATAGAACTTTTCTCTATTAGCACAAATTCCCTGCTGGTCTATGTAATAAAAGCTATTTATATGTTCACACTTCAGAGTCCTCAAGTTCCAGAGGTGGTATTATCTTAGTATCATCATACTAAGTGAAGTAAGCCAGAAAGAGAATGACAAATATCATATGATATCTCTTATATGTGGAATCTAAAAAAAAAAAAATGATGCAAATGAACTTATATACAAAACAGAAATAGAAAACATACTTATGAAAATCTCTCTGAGACATACAGCAAGGTTAAAAGGAAGTTGCATATCAATATTTAGAGGTCTATTTATGTTAAAATAAAACAAAATCATAGGAGCTCCCCTACATACATATATGTGTAATATAAGTGTGTATAAAATGGTCTCAAAGGACCGATGACAGAATATTACCAGTGTGATGAACAGGATTGGATGAGAGTTAAGAGGAACTTTTATTTCATCAATATGGTTGAATATTTCAGAGTAATTGAGGAGTTGTGTATTTATATAATAATATGCTAAATAATATTAAAAATATAAACTCAGTAAGACACATTTCTAAAAAATAACCAAATTGTTTTCACGTTTATGGAATTATTTATACTCTAAGTATTTTCAAGTGATTTTTCATGTTCTATCAAGAAATATATGTTCACAGTAATAAATCAAGTGGTAGTGAAGGATTCATGATGAAAAGTAGTATTCCTTTCCCCCATCTTTTCCCAAAGCTCACCATCCCAACACTCATCAGAGACAAACTCTTAACTCTTTCTGTTTCAAATCTTCTAATAGTACAAAAAAATGAAGGAATATATTTACACCATCGTTTCCCAATTTTAACAATATTTTTGATATCCCATTATAAAAGTAAGTATATTGCTCATTATACTGACTCAGATAGCTCTCTTTTTATACAGTTGTAAAGTTATAATTATATAAAATTTTCTACTAATTACCTGAGTAGTTTTGAATAATATATTCAAATATTTCTCGTTCATCAATTTTTGACAATATCAGTCAACTTTCACTCTGTAAGGTGAGACTATTAGCACCCTCACCGTACTTTCCACCATCCATACAACTTCTCACATCTGCTCGCTGCAGAGCTGGACTTTCAGACTTTCAGGGCTGAAGACATGGATATTTTGTTCTTTAACCATGATCAAGCTCTCTGCGCTTTCTTTATAGGTGGATTCTAAAAGTTGAAAGGCCAATAAACAGAATTACATTATTATGACTGTGTGAATATTCACTCTTCAGGTCACTTAGTATGTGAGGACGCCACTTCCTTTTCTACATTCCAGTGTCATGACCCTGGGGCACTTGAAAGACAAAGTTCCTAGTGAAAATGTCAGATGAATTATTCTTTTGCTATCCACCATCAGGGAGTTATTACTGTGACACGTTTTAGTTTGCTTTGTACTTGGACCACAGCTTTTGGTTTGCCCTTTATTTTTTCCTGGAGTTTTGTGTGGCTCTAATTTTTCTGACCCTCAATCATATCATTTCTTGAGTGGAGTTCTCTGTCCTTTATCCCTGGAGGCCCCATCTTCTTGCTCCAATCTGGAATCCACTTACTGCTATGAGCTATCATTCTGGAAACTACCTCACTAACTCATCTGGGATGAATCCATTCTTTCCTAGATCCCAGGCCCACATCTTGATTTATATCTCATTTTGCTGGAGTACTTAATTAACATTCTAAGCAAAAGCATGGGGGGAATAAATGTATTGAATACTCAAACGTCTGAAATTATGTTTTCTCTGGCCTCACACTTGATTGATAATTTATCTCCATTTGGAATCTGGGTTCCAAAGCATTTCTCCTCAGAATTCTGAAGGTATTAGTCTATTATCTTCTAGCACTGCATTTTGGAGGCAAAAGTGTGCTATCAGTCTGATTCTAATTTCTCTAGGTAATCTGATTTGTTTTGTTTGTTTTTTCTTCCTAAGATTTCAGAAACTTCTCTTTATCCTTGTTATTTAAAAGCCTTGAGGACATGCTTGGTCGGGGCTTACATTCACCTTCTTCATTCTTTAGACCCTCAGTATGAAGATTTGAATCCATCTCCGGCACTAAGAAATCATTGTTATTTCTAATGCCTTTGTGAATGTGCTCTTATCCATGTTCTCTTCCCTGTCATTTTGGAATTCTTGTAGTCAGATGTTCTGCACTTCCTGATCATCAGTGTCTCTGAGGAGAGACACCTAAATGACCCTGGAGGCCTACTTCTTCTGCCCTGATAGCTTTGCAGAGAACAGGCTCAGGACGTCAGAGTTAGTTCCACAGAGAAACAGGATGACAACAGCCAGTGGTCTCCTGAGGACCCTCGTTCCTAGCGAGACCCCTTACATGACCAGGGAGATCCCCCCATTATGAAGTCACCCAGATGTCCCCTTGCTGCACCCATAAATGCATGGGGTGTTAGGGGACAGCCCCTCTCGCCAGATTCCTGATCACCATAATGCAGACCACCTACACCTGGCCTAGGTGTGGACAATGAGAGGTAGGGGATGCATGCCCTCTGCTACTTCTCACATGGTAAAATTCCCCTCAGTAAATTCCATTCCACATCTGCACTGCACAATGGTCTGAGAGCTTCATTTTTTATCTTGTTGCCCTACATTCTGGGAAATTACTCAAATTTAATTCTTTTAATTTCTTTGAACTGAAGTTCTTGAATTATTCATGTTCCATACCATTCTGTCCTTTTTACGTTCGTTGTGGTACCTTCTTACATCTCCCTGGATATGTTAGTGAAAGAAATGTTTAAGTCGGTTTGTTTTATTTGAGCCGTCTTTCATTCTCTATATTATTTCCATCTCCCCGGTATCAGCTCTGTCGCTCATTTCTCTTCCGTTTTCTCTTTCATGTTCTTGGTTTCCCTAGTGTGCTTGACGATCCTTGAGGTCTGACAGGGATCTCCTCTGCTGATTTGTAAACAGGTCTGTTTCCACTTGAGCTGTTTCTCCTGAGAGAGGATTCGAACGGGAGCTCTGATTCCCGAGCTGTACATCTGTCACACGTTTTTCTTAAGAATAAGCAGGTTAGCGACAACATAGGAGAATGGGCCTAACAGTAGTATAGCCAACATGCAAACTCATGGTATGATTGGCCGGCCAGGCATAACCCAAAGCCCCCATGCACAAGTGGACTCCACCGGGGGCTAAGAAACTGGCGGCGAAGCCATTTAGCTGAAGGATGCTGCTCTAGGGATGCTTTCTTCTCACAAAGGCCTCAAGCGCTGTACCCGCATCCACCCAGAGGGGGAGCCTGTTCTAATTTATTCAAAGATGTCCTAAAGACCAGCCATGGACCTACAGTCTTGCTGGAGTCTCAGGGGAATAAATGACAGCGAGGGGAACTAAAGGCTCAAATCCTAAATGCAGCTAAAAGATAAAGTGGGTCTCTAATCAGACTGACTAAATTTATATCAACTATTTCTTCTCTTTATTTTGCATATGAATAATATCTTTTCTTTCCCATGTACAATGAGATCTCAGAATTTTAAAAGAGACATTCACAAAACCTGAGGAATTGGGTCAATTCTTTTTTAGACATCTTCAGTTTGCGACAGCACCATGAAAATTGAAATCTGCTCTTCTGTCTCTTCTCTGGCACTAAAACAATGAGGCTCATAGAGTGATTTTATTCTATAAAATTCTCAATTTTTAAATCTTTTTTTTTTTAAGAAAAGAGACCTTTTTGGCCACATCACACACTTGTTTTGAAAATTACAAACTGAAATCTACAAAGTAAATGGGAAGTTTAATTAGCCACTATACTTTCCTCTTCTTAACAATCTTAAAAACCTATTTGCTGAGCATGTATTAATAATCTGCAAGTAATGAATTAATTCTCTTATCAGTGGGATGTCCACAAAACTTCCTTTATATAACTCCCAAAGTATTAATTTACCACAGCATGGCAAGGCAAAGAGAGCTTTCTGCTTCCCTGCTCAGCAGCCTTGACCTCTAGAGCCTTCCATAAAACCCTGCAGGGAGCTGTGTAGGAGGAGATTGCACACAGCGTGGAAGAATTATCGTCCAGGTACCTCGTAACCTGGAGGCTGGACTTGAGGGCATGTCTCCACAGCTCTCCAAGACCAGTCTTCAGCTTGACAAAAAAAAGATAAATATAAATTCATAACTTTGCAAACTCAGAAAATGGTGGAAAAACAAGTATACAGACATGGATTCTTTTTTTCGAAAAGTAATGCAGTTTCTCCGAAACGATTTTTTTTTTTTTTTTTTTTTTGGCTTCGCGGGCCTCTCACTGGTGTGGCCTCTCCTGTTGCGGAGCACAGGCTCCAGGCAGGCTCAGCGGCCATGGCTCACGGGCCCAGCCACTCCGTGGCGTGTGGGACATGTGGGATCTTCCTGGACCGGGGCACGAACCCGCGTCCCCTGCACCGGCAGGTGGACCCTCAACCGCTGCGCCACCAGGGAAGCCCATCTCTGTAATGATTTTGACACAACTTGAGATTTGAAAGAAGTCAGGAACCAATACAGCTTAAAAGGACTGTGTTCAATCACTTCTCATAAAAGGCAAAGTACTGAAATTGGATGTCACTAAAAGAATATTCTCTTAAAGCGCAACACTGGTCCACACACACCCAGCCATGCACAAGCACACACACGGAGGGGTCTTTATTAGCATTCTATAATGTCAAAGATGGGGGCATGAAACTGGCTTCCTGACATAAAAGACGTTCTATGTGCTTCGAAAGATGTGTCTCGGGTTTATGGTAAGAGAAAAATACATTTAGGCATGGAGGAAATGTAAAAGGGTCGTGTGTAAGTGTGTGGGTCAGTGACTTGAAAATAACAGCCAATTTGACAGAGAGAGAAGAGGAAAACCAGGAAATTACTGGGCTTAGAATACAAGGCAGAAAATGTAAAATGTTAGAAGCATTTAAAAATCAATGTGGAAAAATAAACAAGGTGCAGGTATTAAGAAAAAACATGTCACTCTGAAAAGCCTCTAAACAAATAAATTAAAAACAAAAAACTTCACAAATACTGTTCAATCTTATAAACATATAGGCCTCTACCTATATGTAATTTGATTTCCTATAGAGTATTAAATGCAACCTAAAACAGTGGAGTCGTTTTTCTATCCATCTAGTCCTTTTAAAAACATGAAAAACTAACCCTAAGAAGCAGTTCTCTTCTTCTTTTTTTTGGACCCATAATTGACCAATATAAAAATCTTGGGGCTTCCCTGGTGGCGCAGTGGTTGAGAGTCCGCCTGCCGATGCAGGGGATGAGGGTTCGTGCCCCGGTCCGGGAAGATCCCACATGCCGTGGAGCGGCTGGGCCCGTGAGCCATGGTCGCTGAGCCTGGGCGTCTAGAGCCTGTGCTCCGCAACGGGAGAGGCCACAACAGTGAGAGGCCCGCGTACCACAAAAAAAAAAAGAAAAAAAAAAAGAAAAAAAAAATCTTGCACTGTCCTCAATATGCTTTGAAATATCAAATAAAATTAATGTTGCTTTTTAATCCACATAAATAATGGTACCCCATAATATCCAGGGGTTCCCTAAGCCTCCTGGATTTTCAGTCGCAGATGATATAGAAGACAGAGCACCTGATAACTTAAAGGCCATCCTGCCTAACACACATATAGTTATGGCAGCAACCTGAAAAGAGATTTTCAAAAATTGTGTATTGGTTTCCTAGGGCCGCCACAACAAAGCACCACAAACGGTGGCTTAAACAACAGAAATGTCAAAGTTTTGGAGGCTAGAAGTCCACATCAAGGTATTGCAGGGTTGGTTCCTTCTGAGGGATGTGAGGACAGGAGCCATTCCAGGTTAGAACTTCCACATATAATTTTTGAGGGAGACACAGTTCAGCCCATAACAAAAATTTTTTACAGTAGGTCCATAACAGATTGATAAATGATATTTCTTTCAAATTTAAAACATTAGGTTAAATATTTTCATAACGTAATTCTTTTAAGATACATATTCTTAAGCTTTCTGGGTTAGAATGAGAAAGAACCATAAATAAAGAATATAGAAGACAGAACGTAATTCTTTTCTAACCATCCAAGGGAGTCTGTCCTTTACTCCTTGAAGACAGCTACTCTGGTAAAATCAAAAGGCCCAATTTCGCAGTTTATTCTTCCCAGAATTTTAGAACTCTGGCTTCAAATTTTTCCAAAAGAAATATCTATTTCCTTAATATCAGGAAACCCTAACATGATGTGTATGTCCTAGAATTAAATTATTCCTGTGCAAAGAAATGCATTGTGCATCCTTGCTAGCTCTTGAGCTGGTAGGATTCTTTGGTTTTACATATCTATCACCCTGGTTGTCTCGGGGCACAGCTTATGAGTTAGATGTCCTGAGAGCACAATCGCAGTGCAAGTCTCCCCGCGGTGGCAAATCACTGTACCTCTCCACAACCTGGGAAACGGCTGCTCAAAGCTTCACTGGGCCCTCGGCTGTAGAATAAATCCTGCACTTCAGAGGTCTGTGTATTGTTTGCAGAGCCGGAGCAGAAGCGGGTTTCTAAGGGTAAGAAATACAGGACCGCCGCCCTCCTGTGATGTACAGATACGGTACTCCGAATGACACTAGCTATTATATGAACTTGCGGGCTGCTGCAAGTTTATGGGGAAATTTTTGCATAAAAATTGGACTTCAGCAGTCAGTGACATAGCCCCCCAAACTTACAATATAATGACTGTCATCATTCATTCATTCTACAAACCTTTACTGAGCACTGCGAATTCAAAGTACAATAAGAAGTAGGGGCACTCATGGGTCATATGCACCTATAATCTTAAAGATAGCTCTGTTCGGCCCCGTGGGATTGAAAGGAAATCTGGCCAAAGAATCCCTCTCTTCCCTGCAGCTCTGTTTTAAATGAAAAGGACCGATTCAGAAAAACAGTAATCCTTTTTGTCAACAGCCTGCCTCTTGTTATACTTCCACTGAACAAGATATTCAAGGGCAAAACCTGTCGCAGAGATAATAAGAGCACAGGACCGGTGCAGCAGCAGGTGTTAAATGAATGGAAGCATGACAGGGTTACCTATGGCTCCCAATTTTCCAGGGAGTGTTTTTCTGCCTGGTTAGGCAAGAGAGTAAAGGCAAAGATGGAAGGACACGTCTTGCCAAGTTTAAAACTGTCTCGGAATATATTTCTTCACGATTTTCAACAGAGTTCAAAGCGTTTAGTTTCTAAGGTTCTGTTTTTTGGTTTGTTTGTTTTTTTCCACTGAGAGATTACAACATTTTGTGGAAAATGAACCCTGGAAACAACAAGATATGTGGATGGACGTTTTCCATAAAATATTTTATACATCGATACATTGAATCAGACACCTAATCCATTAAATCTTAAAATGGCAAGAATACTGTGTTTTTAATTAATCAAGGAGGCCCTTGGGCTCAGGTGGCTCTAATGTCGGGGTGGCCTCTGTAAGGAAACAAAAATCTAAGCCTGTAAATGGCTCAAGGTCGCAAAATCAAAATGCGAAGGACACCTAATCACAGCCAGCCAGCTAAGCTTTAAGCTCCAGCCGGTCAGCAACTTCATTACTTTGTTTCCGCACTTTCTCTATAGAAGTCTTTCCCCTGGCTCCTGTCCGCTTTTGCACGGCCTTATTCCAATCTATTTGTGCTCAAATAAACTCTTAAAATCTTGAATACACCTCAGTTTATCTTGTAACGTGCACTGGCTTTCTATTGCCACCCTAATTGCCACAAATTCAGTGGCGTGAAACAGCATCTGGTTTTATCTCCAAGTTTCATCAGCAATAATTCCTGGTCCAGCGCGGTCCTCTGCTGGAGTCTCTCAAGGCCAAAGTCAAGGTGTGGTCAGGGTTGTGTTCTCTCTGAGGCTCTGGGAAAGATCTTAAAGATTTTAAGAGTTGATTTGAGCTGATGCAGGGTGTTGGCAGAATTTAGTTTCTAGAAGCTCTAGCGCTAAGTTCCTCGTTTCATGGCTGGCTGTCTACCAGGAGTCTCTCCTACATCCCTTGACATGCTGCTCCCTCATTTTTAAAGCAGCAACGGTGGGGTCCAGTACTTCCCGTACTTCAAATTTCCCCTCCACACCTTACCACCCTCTCCTTCTGCCACATCTGTCGTTTGATTCCAGGAAGAGAAAACACTGTGCTTTTAGGAGGTCGTGGGATTAGATTGGGCCCACCCAAACAGTCCAAGAAAATTTCCCTATTTTAAGGTCCATAAACTTTATTGTACCTGTAAAGTCCCTTTTGCCATGTAACATAACATATTCATATGTTCTGGACATTAGGTTGTAGACATCTTTGACAAACCATTCTGCTTACGACAAACATAGTTATTGGGGCAAGTACTAAGTGAAATTTCTTTCAGAGTTGAAAAATTAGGTATAAGAATATTTCCATAATACAATATTTTTCAGATACATAGTCTCAAGCATTCTGGGTCTTGAGAAAAAGAAAAAAAAAAACATAAGTAAAGCCAACAATCTTGCTTTGGGGACACTTTCACTCACTAAACTCAAAAAATTTCTCATGAGCTGTCTATACAAATGATTACCCTCCAATGAAGGAGGTAGAATGTACCATGAGCCACATTCCTGAAGCTGATAGGGTTTCAGTCATCCATCATGACCCCAGGACTTGGTCACATGATAGATTAGTTCATACTGATTAATGTGAGAATGGACTCATGCCATTTTTCTTGGTAACCTAAGCAAATGTTAAAAGCAGCAGAACTAGCTTCCATTAATTAAAGGTTATCCACAGGAAAATAGTGGATGGTAGCAATGCTGTGATTAGGTTTTATTCTACAGATTTGGACATTCACTGACAACACGTGAAAGCAAGATTCTCTGTCCTGATATTGGTTTTCCCACCTCTGGGCTTAGCATGTGATGCTGTTATGGAAGGATCTATTTCCAGACGGTTGAAACGCCAGGCATGACATAATCAAGTGACATGTAACAATGTGTTACCTCACTGCTAGTAAGTGTGGTATTGGCAGTAAATTACCAGCACCCCATGGGTTACAAACGTGTGTGTTTGTGAGGGTTACCTGAGGCCATAAGAATAGGCTTAAATATATTAGCATACTGTCAGGAAATTCATTAACCTTGTCGTTTTCAGATAGAACTGTGTGAAGCATTCCTACATATTAGAAACCATGGGAACAAATATAAATTGGATTCCTTGGATATTTACGTTTCTAGTTTTATGTCATATTGAAAAATAAGGAGCACCACAGGATTTCCAATACCCACCTCTCTCCACTTGATGCAAAAGGCATTTTGATCCATAATTAAATTTGTGCTCTTTCTTGCTAAGAGAATTGAAATATCCTACAGTGTTTTATAAGAAGTTTTGACATTATCTTTCCATTTAGAGCCATGTTTCGACAGTTCACGATCTTCCCTCTAAAAGGGCATGAAAAACACATCACACACTAATGGAGGCCCTGCCTAATTAGGCAAAAATCAGATCTTTCAGCCAAACTAGAGCTTATAATAACTCTAGATGTATAACGAAACAAAGTTGAACTACCTCCACAATACTACAGTAAGGAAATAAAACTTGTCCTGCTGTAAATATTTCTCATTATGAAAGCTGCTTCCTCCTCTGCCTTCTCCTTCACTAACGAAATAGTCTGAGATCTCAGAGCATCAAGATCTGAGGGTTACCTGATTATATGCATTCACAAACCTAAAAAGAAAATGCTTCCATATGAGGGCGACCTGAAATACCCAGTAAGTTCCATCACCCAGTGTGAAGACACTGCTGCTTCTGCTAGAGAGAATGCAGAAACGTGGAGTTTAGATATTTGAAATCTTCTGGTCCCATCGGTGAAATCATCCCTACCTACTTTTATGAACGAATTAATTCCTATTACTTTGTCCATTTCATTCTCTTAATCTTTCAAGAAACACTTTACCAAGAGGCTACAACACACCAAGAACCGTGGTTAGCGGCAGGAGAGAAAATGGTTGCAAATCCAATCCAGTCCTTGCCCTTGGGAATCTTATAGTTTGTTAGAGAAGAAAGATAATAATCAAATAATCACACTGAAAGGCAAGGGGAAATTAGCATATGTGTCATAAGGAAAAGAGCACATAATGGCGGATCAGGGAGGTGGCTTTTCTAAGGATGTGACCTTTTCGATCCTGAGAACTGAAGAATGAGTAGGAGTTAATTCAGCAAGGCAGAGCGGAGGCAACCAAGAGAGCCTTCCAGGCAGACCCTGAGGTTCTGGGAGGGGTGTGTGTGTGCATGTGCATGTGCATGTGCTGCTTTGAAGAAGGAAGAAAGAGATATAAAACTTTAGAAAGAGGGGACCACAGAATTTCAGTTTGTTTCAGGAATGGTTCATCGAAGACAGGACCCAAAAGAGAAAGTAATTATCTTTGTAGTTTGAGAGATTTTGATTGAGCAATTTAGGTTTATCAACATGCCTGGGCACTAAGTTCACGTGAGGACTGACAAAAAAGAGAGAAGGAGTTGTTGTGGGGACTAAAGTCATACAAGGGTCAAAGTGGAAGCTTTCAGACCTTCAAGGTTTCTCACAGCTTCCCTTCTGGGTCCAGGAGGATTCCGAGTCCCAACATTTGACCATACCTTGTTTTTTGGCTTTTGGGTTTTTTTTAATGAAGTATAGTTGACTTACGAAATTATGTTTCAGGTGTACAATATAGTGATTCAATATTTTTATACTTTACCCACCATACAAAGCTATAATATAATTGACTATATTCCTTGTGCTGGACGTTACATCCCTGTGGCTCATTTATTATATAACTGATAGTTTGTACCTCTTGATCTGTTTCACCTATTTCACCCGCCTCCCACACTCTCCCAACCACTAGTTTATTCTCTGTATCTGTGTTGTTTTGTTTTTCTCCCGGGATTCCTGATCTACACCACTGGTCAACAGCAGTCTTGACCTCTTTGCTGCTGATGGCCATCAGGGCTTCTTATGACTTTTTCTTTGCAGTTGAATTCCAATTATTTGTTGAGTGAGTGGTTGCACAAAAGCATTAAAGCTGCTGCAGAAAACAGAGCAATGAGGATAGAGAGGGACTTTTTTTTTTTAACTAGCTCTTTTTTATACAATTCATTCTACCTTTCCATCCATGTAAGAAATAGCTCATCTATTCCACAGCAATTAGCTGGAGCAAAAGGAAAGTCATTTTGCATATTTATGGCCATATGAGATTATTTTTGCCTTGAGGAGATAAAATCAGATCTCTGTTTTGCACTCAGGAAGATTAAAATATTTTCCTGCTGTTTTGTGGGTAAAAGAGGCCTCTTAGAATTCATATGAGGCCCCTGTGCCTTTGGGCTTTTGTAATCACCTCCTGTTAACATTCTTCAACAACCTCAGAGGCAGGGTCAGTATCGCTTTCATTATTTTACGTGAAAAGGTCTGTTCACACGGTCCTTCAACCTACATCCAATCAATTAATTTAAAAGAAAAAAAAACCTCTCCATCCCTGGGATGAGGTCCAAGCCCTGAGATATCTTGTGGGCTGAGAACCAGAAAGTTTAAACCAAAATACTGATTTAAGCTTATAATCCATTGATTTCATTCAGCTGGGAGCCTGGATGGGAAACAATCTCATTGGTTGTGATGACTTGAGAAAGAAATAAACACAGTTAATTACATTTCCACCACAAGGTACTCATCAGGTACCTCCTGCTGGTGCCTGAGGGCCAGCTGTGTGTGGTTCAGGTGGGAAGATGGGGTGGGTCCATTTCTTCCTCCTAGCAGGCACTTTTGCAAATCTTAGAATTCATTTTTTTGTAGAGCTTTGTGACTGTATATCCAATTCCAACTTAAATTGATGTCACAGATCTGATCTCACATTCCTTTAGCTTATCTCAGCCCCATTTCTACAAGATCTTAAATTTCTTCTTTTTTATGATTTTATTTATTTTGAATTTTTAAATTTTATTTTATTTACTTTTTTATACAGCAAGTTTTCATTAGTTATCCATTTTATACATATTAGTGTATATATGTCAATCCCAATCTCCCAGAGAGGGACATTAACATAAGGTTACCAGTAAGCCTTGGACATTGCCTTTTAACCAAGATCCTTTTTGAACTGGGATACTGATTTACCCAAAATGGCACAAATAGGGGTAAAGTTAAAGAATCTCACTTTTACAATCAAACTCCTTAAACCAACAGAGAAGGAAAATGAGAGTTAGGAATAGAAAAGAAGGGGAAAAGAGATGAGAAGGAGATGGTCATCAACTGCTCCCAGCATTAATGGGTTTTGATCTGAAGTTCTCGAGAAAGACATCTGCTTTACGATGCCATTTGCTTCTGGAGAAGCCCGAGAGATTCTCAGCATTTGAGCTTACGTTGGCATGGATGTCTGGGAGGTGGGTGTATGCTGCCTTTCTGACAGAGACATGAATTCAAGGGCAGTTCCTAGGAGTTTCACTGCAGTGTTTTTCATTAAGAGTTTAAGAGCAACCTTCACGGGTCGCATTTTTAGTAGAAGAGGTCTTCCGGCTGAACACCATGCAGTGCTGCACATGATTGCTCTTTGGGTAAAGCCATGTGGGCTTCATGGAACTAAGCCTGTCCTTAAGGTTCTACAACATTTGGCTGCAGTGGCCCGTGAACGCACAGTCAAGGATGGAGGTGATATCCCCACATGCACAGGCATCCAACCACATGGGGGTACGAAGTTCCTGTGACACTGGGCCTAATAGCCAAAGGAGCGGAGAGTAGAAGCTTTGACCAGAGCAACAGAGAGTTTTGCAAGCTTCCCTTTCAATGGGTCGTTCGTTGCTCCTGATTTCCCCAAGGACTGGTGGTAGTAGGACCAATGAGGCTTCCAGGCGACAGGCAAAGCCTTAGAGTCTCTTAATTACTGTTCCGGTTACATGGCTGTAGATGAGTATTACTCCAGTGGGAAACATAGAATCTCTAAGTTGCTTTGCTGTTGTCAGAAAAGTTACTTTGTGGAAAGGAAACGATTCCAGGTAACCAGAAAATAGACAATATTCTGTGATTAAGAATGTATTCGTAATCACATTGGGAGCAACTGAATGAAATCCACTTGCAGATGGATTTGATATTAATAGATTTGTTTTAAACGGTCTAAAAGTTTGGGCTCATGGCCTTGGCCCACCTGCACAGTTTTCAAAACAATTTGGGGTTTGACAGCTGGAACCTGCACCAAAGACGTGTCATCTCACTGAGATTTCCCTGTTAATACTTAGTTAGGATATTTTTAAATTTTCTTTTCTCTGGACAGTTATAGCTCCTTTTTGAGACACTCTATTTCAGAATCTCCATGCAGACCAAATAATCTCGGCACCACCAGATGTCATCTGGGTGGAGCAAACAAGCTGATCTTTACGAATGTGCTATTTCTGAATCGGTTGCCGGATTCTGGAACCGGCTGAAGGCCTGAGCCAATAGTCAGGAGTGCATCTTGGCTTTGAATTTTGGACATGGTGGGCAGCCTGGATGTGCTCACACAGCTTGTTCAGTATATGAGTCTGTGAAAAGGTGAACCTTTGCTTCCTGAAACTGCTTTTGTAGGATGGCTTGTCTAATTGGAGTAGACAGCTACAGTTAAGAAGTGCTTTTTCTTCCAAAGCAAACTGAAATCTTGAACCACTCCAGAAGCATTTCTGTACAGACATTTGCTCTCTTTTCTCTAGCTAACTGGCAGGCCTTAGTAAGGGCTACAGTTTTGGCAACTTGTACGGATTTCATGTCACGGAGAGGGTTGGATTTGAACAAGTCTTAGGGGGTTCTGACTGCATATCCAGGTTGATAGCTTCCTTGTTCTGTTCTCAAACAGGACTCACCCACAAGTGAGTCACAATCAGGGTTGTCGAAAGGGGGTTCAAGGAGGTCAGACAAAAGCAAAGGAAACTCCCGAAGAAATTCGTGGCAATCGTGAGTTTCTTGCTCCTTCTGTGAGAAGAGTGGCAGGTTTTAGGGTGTTTCAGCAATGGTAGAAATACATGCAGGTAAGAGATAAAGGATTACAAAGGAAGTCAGTCTAGGAAGCGGAAAAGGCCCTGTGTTTTCTATCAAAAGGCAGCTCTGAATGGTGCGAGGGGCCAGGGGTTAAGTGGAGATCCTAAGACTAAGTCAGCAGGACCCTCTGTTGACCTTGAGCTGCTGCCACTGTGTGCAAACAAGAAGGGCAGGCTTTTGTCATGAAATCAACGTGAAGCTATAATAGCCATGGGTCTCAGATACCCGTTGTCTTGTTAAGGTAGAATCCGCAAAACTTGTCTCAATGTACAAATAGAAAGAAAGATTTATGATCACTGGAGAGTCCTTTAAGCTGTAAAAATCATTCTTTAGTGAGTCTCTGTAAGGCAAGGGCTCAGGGGTGTCAGCTTTCATTAGCTTCTAGGAAGGAGCAGCTGGTCCAGAAAAGTCAGGAATCCAATGTCTACAATACCCTATGGGACCAAGGTAATCCTCTAAGTCGTCTCTTGTTAACTGGCCGGGAAAGTCATGGGTAGGTTCCAGTCTTTAAGGGGAAACGGACTCCTAGGTTTTGTTTGATGTCATGGCCAAGAAAATGCACTTGGTTCTGGTAAAATTGGAGTCTGTCCTTAGAGACTTTGTGTCCCTGTACACTAATAGTGTCAGCAAGTGGAAGACATCAATTCTGCAAGACTCTCAATCTGGAGAGCAAGCCGTATATAGTATAGACGTGTAGTCCTCAGGGAACTGGACGTCGCTAATGATTCAGGTAGAGTTGAGTATTTGCAAGAAGAGGATGCTCCTGTAAACGCTTGGGCACAACTGTCCATATGTATTATTGATTTTCCCAAGTGGATGCAAATAGTAGATACAGTGAGTCTGAAAGGAAGGATATACTAAAGAATGCTGAGTGTAGGTCTATGGCTGTGGAGGAGTAAGCAGCAGTCTACAGGACTGAGGACAGGATGCTGTTAGAAGTGAAGACACCCAGAGAAGCAGGGAAGTAAAACCTCACTAACGGCCCTTAAATCTTGTACAGAGTGGCACCCATGCCCATTTGTCTCTGTGATGGAAAGAACAGGGGTATTACAAGGGCCAGTACAGGGATAATAAGCCCTTCCTGGAGGCACATGGATATAATGGGCCATCGTCCTGCAATAGACTCCTTTTTTTCCATAGGTATCAGGCAGTTTCAGCAAAAACATAGCTAGATTTATTGAAATATTTACAGGTTCCGCTTCCTTTATGTGTCCTGCATCTGAACCATTTTTGGTCAAGGACACATTCAAAGTCTGGGATGTCCCAAATGAGCCTATCTACGCAACAGAAACAGACTCACAGACATAGAGAAGAGACTTGTGGTTGCCAAGGGGGAGGGGTTTGGGGGAGGGATAGATGGGGAGGTTGGGATTAGCAGATGCAAACCATTATACAGAGAATGGATAAACAGCAAGGTCCTACTGTAAACACAGGGAGCTCTATTCAATATCCTATGATAAAACATAATGGAAAAGAATATTTTTAACAGAATGTATAAGTTAATTAATTAATTAATTAAATTAAAAAAAAAAGAAACAAAACAAAGTCTGGGATGTCCACGCAAGAGGCATCAGGGGGTGGTGATCAAGCTGTGCCATTTCCAGGTTGTAAGCCAGGGACTCTGCTGCTTCTAGAGTTCCAGAAATACTCCATCTGGTGCACATGTAGTAAGAGAGCCCCATTCACAAGGAAATCTCATCACAACAGACTCACCGCCCGGCTTCTACGGCTCCCGAGCACCAGCATCCCTGTGGGTGGCACTGACCCATTTCTATGGGTCTGCAGAGGAGGACCACCACTGACCTTGGTGCTGCTGGGCCCCTACTGCCAGTGAGTCATCAACGCCTTCCTGAACGCTGTGCCCCCCGGCCCTCTTGGGGGTCTCCTTACCTAAAACATCCGTGACTGCTGTCCACGCCCCCTCCTTAGCCCTTCCTCTGCTGTCTGCCGGAGGAACTCAGGCATTTCCCCTTCCTTGGGGACTGGCCGTCACTTTCTTCCAGGATTCTAAGAGCTATTCTAGCAATAATTTCTTCCCATGGCCTGGGTTCCTTGCCAGGGTGTTAAATGCCACGGCTTGAGAATGTGCCCTTAAGTCAATGAAGTTTTGCTCGTTCAACGTTGCATTCGAGCCCCTGGATCAAACGGCCTCAGGACCCAAGCCCAGGCTGCTCCCCTGGCTTCTGCAATACCACCAGCTGAGCTCGTTCTCACAGCTCCTGTGGTGTAGAGTCTCCTGTCTCCCTTTTCAGACTCTGTACATCGCCAGCTGGTCATGCTGTGATTCACCTTAGCCACTGGCCAGACACCGATTTAAAATACAAACTTCCTATTAGTAGACAATTTGAGGTATAGTAAGGCTAACAGATCAGGAAATGATTGCCATTGAAAAGACAGATGATTACTCATATTGCCAAGAGGAGGGGACACGCCCTGACATTGGGGGTGACGGGGAAGTGCACACGGGGAAGCTCTAGGGTCGCTTATGCGGCAGAGGAGAGGGAGGGATTGTGGGCAAGAGCTTTTATTGTGGTTCCTCCAGGAAGGAACAGGCAGAGCAGGGTAAGGACATGCTGCTTTGAATCGTTTCAGGGGGCTCTGGGGCTGAGGGGCTGTCCCTAGTTGTCTGGTACCTGGCCGTGGAGTGATTAGGGCAGGTGGATAGTGGCCCTGGGCGTGAGAGCCCCGTAGAGAAGGTGGTGGCGACTGTGGTGCTAGACTGCTCGGTTGGTATGAGAAAAGGACTCCTCCTAAGGGGTAGAGAGGGGGAAGATGAGGGAGGCTGGAAGCCAAGGCAGGTGACCAGAAGAAGGTGTATTTAACTTATGCACGTAGAGCACATGCTAAAGCATGAAGGTTACGTAAGTCAGAAGCGTGGCTCACGCAGGCACGCGTGAGAGGCGGTAAGGACAGCTCCTAAGGTAGACACTTATTTCCTTACGGGGAGAGGCATCTGCAGCATCTCCCCACAGGTCTTAACAGGGAAGGCTGGGCCCCCTGAAAGCTCTGAGGTTCACAGTATGTATAGAGCCAGACCTTCAGAGGCGTCCATCCAGATATCCCCACCCCGTATTTCAAGGTCCCACATTTTCCCAATTATGCACCTCACCCTAGTGTTACAGACTTAACGCTGGCTGAGCATTCAAACATGTCTGAAGCTCTGGGATTCTAACTATAAATTCTTTAGTCGTCTCTCCTTCCACTGAAGGAGGAACAGCTTTGTTGTAAGTCACCTTGGAGGCTCTCAGGAAGTAACAAGTCTTTACCTGCTACTAAACAGCCTGTGAGTCTTGGGCGTGTCCACCCAAGATATCCTGAACCTGTTGTCTCTGCTGTCCTTGAAGCACTTAGTCTCCCCCTCCACCCCTGCCTTGCAAATGCCTGACTCATGGCACCTGCGAGGCACCACGGCAGGGTGCCTGCCACCGAGTCCCAGGAATAACCCAGGCCCCATCCGCCGCTCAGGATAACGTGTTCTTCACCCACTGTGCGGTGAGTGAGCCAACCCCAAACCTCCATCTTCTGCCAGGCTTTTGGACCATTCTTGGTACCATCTGCATTACTTTGAGTCTGCCAAGAAGCAGACACCACGATGAGATGAGCTATTCAAGAAGTATATTGAAGGAGGAGGCAGGAGAAAGCAAGAAGGTGATTCAGATCACGGGGCAAGTCTGCTACCTGCAGAAGGAGACAGAAAGGAAGGAGCATTGAAGAGAAGCACTACTGGACCGCAGAGCGACTCAAGAATGTTCGGCCAAGTTGACGGGCACTCTTCAAGTCAAAGGCAACCTCAGGATAAGCCCTGCCTCCCACCTGTCTCAGTCTTTCTGCCATACTTAGTCACTGGCTTGGAGCAGCCGGGAGGAAGCATGGACTTGACGTGAATGTGATGGAGGATTCAGAAGGCATCAGCTAAGGCCATTCTTTTTGTGTGTGTGTGTGTGTTACGCGGGCCTCTCACTGTTGTGGCCTCTCCCGCTGTGGAGCACAGGCTCTGGACGCGCAGGCTCAGCGGCCATGGCTCACGGGCGCCGCCGCTCCGCCTCATGTGGGATCTTCCCGGACGGGGGCACGAACCCGTATCCCCCGCATCGGCAGGAGGATTCTCAACCACTGCGCCACCAGGGAAGCCCTAAGTCCATTCTTAACTGAATCATCAAACGTACTCTAACAAATGCAGAAAGATGACATACAACCTAATTAGCTTATGCAAATTCAAATTAACCTGTACAAAATGAAATGTAAAATGATCCTTGAATATCGAGAGCCCATAAAGCTGATAGCACGTAACTATTGAAAACACAGAAGGAGCAACTACTTCTGAGTCTTTTCCCACCAACAGTTCACCACTGATAGGCCTATATCCTCTACAAATGATGTAAACTAGGCTATACTAAGAAGCACATCAGACATATCAGAAGTAAACAATTTCCAATTGTTTTTCCTGCAAAGAACACATATGTATATTTTGTCATCAAACTCCCAGAAAATGAATGAAAACCTTCTATACCTCAGGAAAGATTTTCTAAACTTCTTACTGAGTCAACTTTGGAAGGAGTCACAGCATATTGCAAACCAAGGAGAGAAGGTTTCTTATCAGAATAACCTTAGGGCAATTAAAAAGGTAAAAACTATTTCTGAAATGATTCAATGGGTAGTCAAAGAAACGGGCTACAATTAATCCTCACCTCCTACAGGGCCAGGCTGAAAACCACAGAATATAGATACCATGTTAGTATAACAAACTGCAAGCTCCCTGATGTTTTGACATTAATTGAAAAAGAACGTTGTGTTTGCTAGAGCTGAAATTTCTTAGACTGTCAACACACTTACTGAAAATTCATTTGAGAATTCCCTTCTGATGTCGGTTTAACCTGAGTTTCAAACCCCCAGGAAAACCATGATCTCTTCATCTGTATCTTATACAGCAGGAGGCAAGACACAATAAACTGAACAAGAATTTAGAAAGACAGGAAGTCTTAAATTTGAATTCAACCCATGGCTCACTCGCTACAGACACTCTTTTTTTCCTGGAGAAACCTCGGGCTGTTACAAATGAGAAGCAGAGGTGGTAGCCTCCCTAGCACGTACAAATGTTTCCTATCTGTTTGATGGCTGCGGCTGATTGATTTGTTTCCCCTAAGGCAGACCACGAGCAGTATCTTTCCATAAAGCAGTTGGATGCAAAGTGGTGATGGGTCAGAATGATGACACCACCACCGCTAAAGGACACAAGAGGGCCAATTAGCAGGAGAACCAATTACTATAAAATAAACAAGTGATTTAATTTTGTAATAAGTCGCTAAAATTTTCAGGAGAGGTATATTTTTATTTTGTGTTTTATTTAGTATTTTTAAATAATCTTGGAACTTTTGGACACATTTTAATCATAATAGTTTTAAATGTCCACTGTTCAAAGATGTTTATTCGATTTTTTAAAACACAAACTAAATTAGCTATTCTATTTGAAAAGCCATTATTATCTCACTCATCTTTGAGTTTCCTTTTTATTCATCTTTGTTTATAACCACACACACACACACACACACACACACACACACACGCGCGCGCGCGCGCCCCTACCTCACATCCACACCATCAGCAAATCCTGCCATCTCTACCTCTGCGTATACACAGAATCCAAGCACCTCACCCCAAGTACATCACCAACATTCTACATCAGGCCACTGTCATTCTTCGGGGTACTTCTATGACAGCCTCCTCTCTGGTCTTCTTCCAGGAGAGGTATATATATATATTTTTTGCGTTATGCGGGCCTCTCACTGCTGTGGCCTCTCCCGCTGCGGAGCACAGGCTCCGGATGCGCAGGCCCAGTGGCCATGGCTCACGGGCCCAGCCGCTCCACGGCACGTGGGATCCTCCCGGACCGGGGCACGAACCCTATCCCCTGTATCGGCAGGCGGACTCTCAACCGCTGCGCTACCAGGGAAGCCCCAAGGATGGTATTCTTGAATGACTGCCACTTTTTAATGCTCAAAAGGCAATGAGATTTGCAGCTATTCTTTGCATGTGCAAATATAGGCAGATGCTGAAATAAATTTTTGAAACAATAGGACCAAAACAAGCCCATTTTACTCTCTCAACCCTACTGACAACATAAATCTATGCTATGATTTCAGGTCAGGCAGTTTGCCTCTATGGAGTAACAATAGATTAGAAACGCTTACCAGGACTTTTACTGAGCCAGTGGTCTACAAATAACTCATCACACTTGGTATCTGTAAACAGTGTGTGAACATGAACATGTAATGCCCCAAATCTGCTACAGGAAGACAGGAGGACTACAGTTCACTCTATATCAAGGTCAAAGGCCAAATCAAATCCAGATAAATTTTTTTTCTAAAATCCATATGCACCCAGAAGGTCTAAAAATTCCTGGGGTAAAAAGAACTCTTTCTAGTCTGGCTTTGTACTTCCTCTCTGTCCCTAACTGTTCAGAAACATACCCAAACGATTCGGTATCATCACAGGCTCCTCGCTGCCTCATTTCCACCCTTCAAACAGTTTACACCGTGAAATCACAAAGGCACTGATTGTCATTCTCAAAAGACAGAATCACTCTACAATCACATCAAAAGCATTTGAAGAGTTCCTCTAGTTACAGAGAAGATTAAAGCTAAAATGTTGAAACTGTTGCATTATTATTTTGAAATGAAACAGCAAACCACATCACACAGCTCAGTAGGCAACAGATCCTGCATGCCCAGAACACTAAAGACGAATGCTCAGACGACGCTCAGTAAGTCTTACACTTGCTTGACTTATGCTTATTTTCCATGTGCAAGTCTCCATATGTTCTAGTTTTCCGTTAAGAAACAACAGCAGAGTCCTTCCGAAGCTGATTTAACACCTGTGAATTCCCATCGGCCGTAACCGGAGAAAGTAATCTGTTTGATGAAGTGACTGCCTTAAATTTCAAAGGTACTAAGTTCAACTTCTGTGCTGGGATTCTATTTCCATGAGAAGTTCATTTTTAATTTTAGTGATCACATGCAATGGGACAGAATTGCAGAGGCTAACAGATGTACGTTTTAAATTGTCCGATAACAGGACTATGAAAAGTTCCTCAACTTTGACATCAATCTGACTTTTGAAATTTGTACATCACCACAAGAGTCAAAGAGCCAAGCCATACTTGGTTAAAGATGAAAAGATCTCGTATCACAAGGCTTCCTCATGGGTCGTTCACACCTTGGGCACCTTGTACGCATGGATTATACACAAAATACAACATACTCCATTTTTTGGATCTATCTTCCAACTAAGTAACAGTTGGGCTGTTTTCCCCAAGCTTTTAACAAATTCCAACAAAAGGCTTCTAGAGCAAACTCCCAAATAAGGTAGGCCACTATGAGTCTCTTTTCCTGAAAATACAGATTACTTTATGCATACCATGAAAATATATCAATTTTTCTCCAAGTAATTCAGCACTGCGCCGGGCTGGGTTGGCTGCTACAGAGGAACTTAAAGAATTTACACAGTTGCAATAAAATACTAATGTTTCCACCAGTATAATTCATTCAAGGGGGTGCTCATTGGTCTAGGATTTTTTCATGAAATAAAACTAAGAGAATGATGCTCTGTCCGAGGGGGGCTATAACATTGTTTCTCAGCGCTTTTAACCCATTGCCGCTTCTGCAAAACCAATCATTAATCCATATCTGGCTTTGTGATTAATTTCGATTTGGAAATAAATTAAAAGCTTTGTGATGTGAGCACATGCCTTTTCCACCTTACACATCTGCCCACCACAGTGCCCGTTCCTACCTTTCATGGCAAGCCATCCTCCCAGAAAATGAAATCACAGACGTTACAACAAGAGTGAACATAACCCACCATCAAAACCAGGGAGAAATCTTCAAGTGGCAATCCAAGGAATTTATTATCAACATAATATAAGCTAACAGTAAGGTCCCCAAACTGATTCATAGAAGCACAAAATACAGACTCATGAGAAAGTAGGGAAAGAACATAGAGGTAGGGTACGGTTGTGAGCTTTCAGGTGAAGCCTCGTGAAGCTAATCTTCTGAGAAGATTCATTCCCGGATCTTCGCAGAACATTCCTTCCCTCCCTCCAGTTCCGTGTTTCAGCACCAGAGAAGCCTGTCCTGAAGATGGGATCAAACATAACGCCTCTCCTCAACACTCTCTAGACTCTGCATTTTCCTCCTAGCTCTGATTATTATCTGACTTTACATCACGTATCTATTTGCTTTCTGACTGTTTCTCTCTCTCACTAGAATGCAAGCTCCATAAGGGCTTCGTCTGTTGTATTCACCCTTTTTTTTTTTTTTTTTTTGGCTGCGTTGTGTCTTCGTTGCTGCGCTAAGCTGCGGCGAACGGGGCTACTCTTCGTTGTGGTGCGCGGGCTTCTCGTTGCAGTGGCTTCTCTTGTTGCGGAGCACAGGCTCTAGGCGCACCAGCTTCAGTAGCTGTGGCTCTTGGGTTCAGTATTTGTGGCTCACGGGCTCTAGAGTGCAGGCTCAGTAGTTGCGGCGCACGGGCTTAGTTGCTCCGCAGCATGTGGGATCTTTCCAAAGGAGGGATCGAACCCTTGTCCCCTGCATTTGGCAAGTAGATTCTTAACCACTGCGCCACCAGGGAAGTCCCTGTGGCCTTCCTCTTTAACCCTCAGTCCCGAAAACAGTGGCATTGGCAGATGCTCCAGAAACGGACATTAAAGGAATGAATGAATGAATTCCAATTGTAAAAGCCCTCGCACCATTAGCGCAATCACCACAGCGGGGAAAACAAATTAGAAAGAAAAGTCCTAATGTAGTATTTCTTGAAGAAGCAAACAAATATTACCGCAAGGATTATGCCTCAAAATCTAGAGAAGTAAATAAAATTAAACTTTGCAGCTTCTAAAACATACATAGATCTATTCACTTATATTCATATTTTCCTACAAGCCTATCAATCCATAGTTTCAAAATCACTAGCATCAGTTTATAGTACATAATTGTTTTACAAGCAAAACTTAAAACATGAATAGGCTGGTTGCAACAATTACGCACTCAAGATCTTAGAACCTCTAGCTTACAGTATGCATCTGAGTCTTTTTGTCATACTGATTATCAGGCTGATTTTAGGCTTCCAAGAAAGGAAACTAGGAGCCTGGGAATGAAACCAACTTAGGTCAGGGACCAAGCTGTAGGGTTCCCAGCTGTTTCTCTATACTTTGAGAGTAAAGGCACCTGAGTCATTCTCTATAACAAGCTGGCTAAGGCTTTCTGTCTTAGACGTATGGGTTATGATGACCAATAACCCTTTGGCCAAGCAGAAGCTTACCCTCAAAAGACATGCCCTCTTTCAGTCCTGCCAGGGAGCAGTACCCACAGGTCTCCTCAACCAGGAGATACGCCCCCTATTTCATAACTTCCTACATGAGCATTCCCAGCTTTTAGTGTAGGATGCGAACACAATTGGGAGAGATATGGACAGCAGCTTTTGTCTCTTTTACTTATTGTTTTCTACCAAAAAAACAAAAGGTAGAATGCCAGCACACTTCGCATTTTCCTTTTACATCTCAATATTACATAGAATCTCAACATTGTTGAGTAAATAAAATCACTAGCAGCAATTGTAAGTTACTTTTAGTCTCTGATTGGATGCATCACAGGTTAGTTATAGTTATCACTATAAGTGATATTAAAATATTCTAAAGGATACCTCTCAACACAGCCCTTAGGAAGGACCTTCCTTCCTCCCAATTTATGTCTTCCCCTAAACACTCAATTTGTGCATAATGGCACCCTTGCCCTGTCTCGTGGTTATCCTTGTCCTAATTTTTCTTCATCAATTGGTCAGGTTACCCTTTAGCGAGGGTCTTAGCTCATCTGGATTGCTCTTCCATCATTCCCCAAGTGCTGTCTTTAATATTTCCACCTTTATCACCTAATTTTATTATTTGGTGTTAAAGATAATCCTGCCCGCCAGCACCCGGTAAGTGGTCGCTCTGATGACTGTCACTCACACCGCTCCGCAAAGCTGAGTCTGTTCCCCCCTTTGAAATAGTCTCCAGCCTCATTTACAGACCTAACGTCCCACATGTAAATTCAAAACGAGGCCACTCATCCCTTCAGATCCCGGATGTGGGCATTTATGGAATAGGGCACTTGAAACTTTAGCTACCAAAACCTAGGTAGGAGGAATCCTCAATTTCCCAGAGCAAGTTCTTGAGAAAATGAGTCATTGACTAATTTTTTTTATAAAGGAGAAGGAGGGTAATGCAAAACAAGTAGAGTGGTAATGAAGTTGAGACCGTTAACCTAGGGATAACCTGTTTCCATTGTTTAATTAAAAACATCCAGGGCTTCCCTGGTGGCGCAGTGGTTGGGAGTCCGCCTGCCGATGCAGGGGACACGGGTTCATGTCCCGGTCCGGGAGGATCCCGCATGCTGCGGAGCGGCTGGGCCCGTGAGCCATGGCCGCTGAGCCTGCGCATCCGGAGCCTGTGCTCCGCAAGGGGAGAGGCCACAGCAGTGAGAGGCCCGCGTACCGCAAAAAAAAAAAAAAAAAAAAAATCCATTTTTACAGGTTCTACGTAAATGACATGGCTGTATAAACACAATAGAATCTTCGTGAAAAGGTTCTAATTATACTGCAGAATTAGGCAAAATGAATGTATTCTTACCTTTTTGACACCATATAAGCAAAGATGGTTTCTTGCTTTAAAAAATCCCTGTGCATTTTTTTTTTTTTTTTTTTTGCGATACGTGGGCCTCTCACCGCTGTGGCCTCTCCCGTTGCGGAGCACAGGCTCCGGACGCGCAGGCTCAGCGGCCATGGCTCACGGGCCCAGCCGCTCCGCAGCACGTGGGATCCTCCCGGACCGGGGCACGAACCCGTGTCCCCTGCATTGGCAGGCGGACTCTCAACCACTGCGCCACCAGGGAAGCCCCCTTTGCATTATTTGCTACCTTAGCAGTAAAAGCCAGACCTGCCTGATGTATAAACAGGCATCCTTGTTTCTAAGTCCCCTGTGTTAAAGCACATATGAGCATTATTAATGAAATAAAATAGAACACCATTCATACAAAGAAGGCAAAGAAACAACAAGCACGTAGCAGATGATTCTTGACAAATAGACAAATAATTAATGACCGACTATCAATAAGGTACAATTATCTGGAGCAGTGCCATGACTATAAGTCATGCTGGTGAAGGGTTTTTTTTTCTTTCTTGACCCCTGGGCAAGTACACAAAGGCAAATGAGATAAAAAGCATCTTTAACATGATTCTCTTCCATGTGCCCATCACCACAACTCCTGTTGTCACTTCTTGTTGGTCCTCAGGAGAGCCTCATGGAAGCAAGGCAAGATTTCTAAATAATATATCACAACTGGGCTCATCATTTACCTTCATCTTTATTTTTCTATGTCACCAAGTCAGAGTTCTATTTCATGTTCTTTTCAAATTTCCATAGTCATCCTGTGTTGCAAGGTAGGGAAAGAAGAAAGGGCCTGGTGAGACAGAATGTCATGTGGGAAGAATTGTTTGGGATCAACAGGCAAACAAAGAACTGCAGTGAAAATTGCAGGTGGAAAGAAAGATGTTCATTACCTCCTCTGACACAAAAATATATGTCTTTCCTGTCTGTGCACCAGCGTGGTCCACAGGGACTTGGAGATTATCAGATGAGTCTGACACGGTGTTCTGTCACAGCTGCAGAGAACGGCTGTAATACGGAAACCGCACGGGGAATGGCATCTCATAGATGGAAATGAAAAATCCTACGAAATAACACCCGGAAAGCCAAGCCCTGTCAGTGATGGCTTTGGGTGTCATTTGCATCCCAATCCCTGTATTAGTCAGTATTTTCCTACAGTTATTTTTAACTATGTCATGAAGTATTTACTTGACAAGAAAATCATTTGACTCTCTCTGGAACAAAGGTTTGATAAATCTTTGAAATCACACTGTTCTTCTTACGGATGGTATTCTCTCAAGAACAGTGATACCATCAGGAAATTGAGAATCTAATGAAATGCTCAAAACAATAATTTTCACTCCTTTTAACACACTGAATATTTTCCAGTAATGGTGCTCTCATCAGGAAATCTGGAGTATAATAAAAATAATGATTTATTTACTGAAAAGTTTTTATGTTAGCACTCTCCAATGCCAAACTTGTTTTCTGCTAAAAGAGCTTAAATTATATATTTATCACTATTAATCCTCACTAGGATATAGGGAAGAGAAAATGAGAAAAATCTGCTACTATTTGGCAAACCTAATATTTGGATAATAGCTGCTTTTTGCTTCTCCTAGAAAACATCGCAGCCTCTGGCTTAGGTGGTTGCACAATTTCAACAATTAATTTCAACCAACATTAACTGCAAAGGGTACAAAATCCACCAATAACAAAATTATAGTAAGAATTAAGCAGGAGTTATTTAAGAATTTCAACATTTTTAAGTTGTCTCTCCATTTTAACTACCTTGTACTCTCACTCTGTAATATCTAAATCAGAAGAACTGCCCTAGAAAACGCTTTGAAAAAAGTAAAGGAATTTTGCCAGCCAAAGTATTGATAAATACCTGCTTGGGTGCCTCTCACTCTCTTATGCTCTCAAATGCTTAGCGTCTCCCAGAGTATAAATACACTGGTCCCAACCAACCGAAAACACCAACGTTCTTCCCTAGCCGTCAAAATGTCCATTGATGTCTCTCTTTATAATTTAACTCAAAATCTAAACAGGTAATCCATTTAAGTAACAGCTTAGTCGATCTGAATTTACCATTCCAAGTTAAGTGATATTGGTGGGTAATGACTGCCTCTGATGATGAGATACACAAATATTATTATCATGTACTGACCATCAGTCCATCAGAGGAGATCATGTCTTGCAAAGTTATACAGGAAATGCATGTATTATCTCATTAATTTAATGCAAAATGATATTATATATGTCAGATCCTAGAGTCTTTAAGAAACTTAAAGGTAAATCCATATATTAAATTCTCTTTCATTACCCTCCCCCCTTATCTGAGAGCATAATGGAATTGTCTAGAACCTTGAGGAAAACATCATCAATAAACATTTGCTGAATTGACTTATATTTGATGTTTAGTTCTCAAGTGGGTCAGAGATGGATTTAACCTGGGTTTAAAACCTGGTACAATCAGCTACTCTGTGTGTGGCCTGGGAAATTTACCTATTTAAAACCTGGTACAATGAGCTACTCTGTGTGTGGCCTGGGAAATTTACCTACCTCTCTGTGCTTCGGTTTCCACCTCTGTAAGATGGACCAATTACCGGTGTCTGGTTTGGTTAGTTGGTGTGGTGATCAAATGAGATCAGGTGTAAACTGTACTGAGAGTGAGGCCTGGCCAGTGAATCTGACCTATGGTTCTTCTTTTTATATTATATGCTGGCTTTTATTTTAAATAGGATATTAGTATATTTCACTTTTAGTATGTTGCATACATTTACTTCGATGTAATCTTGTTCTGACATTTTCCTTTAAAAATAAGGGTCTCTCTACCTTATGCAATAAGGACAAATACTGCAAAGAAAATAAGTGAGAGAAATTTTCAGTAGGCTTCAAATTTCATAACTTCATAACTGAAATCATTAAATAGTATGTGAAGTAGTACTAGATTAGCATAATTTCCCCTATTGAGAAAATACCAAGTTTTCTATGACACTGCGCGATTATAGGAAAATAACAAGTGTAGCAAACATACATTGTGTTTTCAACATCTATTGAGTGGATTGAAGTATAGTTTAGCACCTTGACTAAGATCACATAGCTAGTTAGATCTAGACCCAGTATTAAAACCTAAACAATATGACCCTAGGTGTCTCACTACTAATCATTATCATTCCTGGTTACCTCTACTGCCCTGGTGCCTTGGGCACTGCCATGCTAAAAATGTCCCCTTGTAAATGAACTATCAATACAGCCACCTGTTCCCACTAGCTGCAAAGAAAACCAGAGAACCTTAAGACATTTAATATGATGATAAACCATCATTCCCAGGAAAATAAATGCAACTTTTCTGATAAGAATTGCATTAAAATTCCAAAAAGCTTTCAATTATCCAAACTTTTTGGAATTTTTTAAACATAAAAATGAATTTGTACATAGAGTAACATAAACATATCATTAGACCTTAACTTTAAGAAACAACCTTGAGGAAGAAAATAGTTGCTGATATCAGAGAAAATATCAAATTTAAAACCTACTACCATGATAAGGAGTACTAATAGTCAGGTTATGAAATATTTCTATTCCAAATCTTTAAAGGAAAAATGGAAATGTCAGAAAGCTAGCTAGCTCTGGTTCTGGGGAAATCTTTCTTAGCCATGGAAATAGAAAGTCACTGTGTCAGTGGCCCCAAATGTGGAGGATTTTCATCCCCAGAATTGGTTCTCTGTTCATCCAAAGCAGATATATCAACTCATTTTACTGTCATATTAAAACTGAAATTTTAAACTCGGCCAGAAGAGAAGACTCAAGGCTGTACTTCCTCCCCCTGGAAATAGTAATTTAGGTCCCTTCACATACACATGGCATTTCAGGTGAGCACAGACTTCTCAGGGGTGTTGGAACAATGCTTGATGTGATATAACAGTTATTATAAAGAGAGAATGGCAGAGGGGGGAAACGAGGGAGCCTCCAGGATCCTCTTTTTTTTCCAATTGTCATTTTTGCTTGAAAGTAAATTTTGGTCTCTAACAACAGCACTATGAAATAAAGAGTAAAACTCAATGCTAGAGCTTGGTCTATCCCCACCAAGGGGCCAGAATGTGCATACGTTGTGCATATATATGCTCCTATGTGTGTTCAACTGTCCACATCTATGTACACAGCAAAAAATATTTTTGTATCAAAATGCTATGAAAAGACTGCCTTTAGCATGGCTTCTATAAGACCAGGGTATTTTAATAAGTTTTGGGGTTTTTAAAAATTTATCTATTTGTTTTTATTTTTGGTTGCGTTGGGTCTTCGTTGCCACGCGTGGGATTTCTCTAGTTGAGGCAAGCAGGGGCTACTCTTCGTTGTGGTACACGGGCTTCTCATTGTCATGGCTTCCCCCGTTGCAGAGCACAGGCTCTAGAGCGCAGGCTCAGCAGTTGCAGCACATGGGCTCAGCCACTCGGTGGCACGTGAGATCCTCCCGGGCCAGGGCTCGAACCCGTGTCCGCTGCATTGGCAGGCAGATTCTTAACCACTGCGTCACCAGGGAAGCCCTTTTAATAAGTTTTTATTACGCAGATAGAGTAAGGCCAGCAGCTCAGCAGACAATGGCCATTGCAGAGGTTACTGAGGGGTGATGTCAGCAAGACGGCCAAACAGGAGACACCAGCCTTCAACCCCCAACAGAAAACAGCAATGAGACAGCGATCCACAGAGGAAAACAGCCCTGGAAGGGTTCAAGAGTCTAATTAAGAACTTGTAGCAACACGGTGGGACGAAAAACGGAGACTAGCTGCACAGAAAAAATTGCAGGGAAGGCGGGCTTGGCTGAGATGACTGGAGATGGCTGAGGACAAGAAGCAGCTCGGGCATCAGTATCAACCATGCGGCAGCTACTACTGTGGTCCCCAGGGTCCTGTTTGCAGAGAGAGGGCGGGACAGCCTTTGCTGCCTAGGATCTCCACAGCCTCTATGACAGCCACAGCTCCCTGCGGCTTTCACGGCAGATGCCCCTAGTGTTCGTTGGCATGGACCACAGTGCCTGAGGCACCTCTGGTTGCCAGAGGCAACCAATAGTCATGGCTGCTGCAGACCCCCCACAAGGGGACATGCTGCTGCACCACCCCAAGAAGGAGTCGCTGCTGCATCGCTCCAGGACCGCGGGTGGCCTCCATGCTCCCCTAACCTCTGTACACCCAGACCCTAGAGCCGTGGCCACCCCCCAGAGTGCCTGTGCCTCACAACGATTAGCAAGGTTGCGGTAGAGGTGCGTGCACCCGCCCATCAGACCCAGCCTCGCGGTCACTTCATGGTCATCCACCTGTCAGACACCAGTGCTACCAGCACCATGAGCCTGACCTAGCATCAAAGGGAATCCCTTCAGCCACAAGTTCCCCTGCGGGGAAGAGAGAACAGGAGGGTCCCAGCAGCCTGTGCCACCCAAGACCCCAGGAGCCCTTGCAAATGCCCGGGACCTGATGGTTTCAAGGGTGAATGCTACCGAACACTTAAAGAATTAATGCCAATCCTCCTTAAACTCTTCCTAATATCTGACTTCCAAACTCATTGTACAAGGCCAGCATTACCCTGATATCAAAACCAGACAAGGACACGATCCGGCACGCCGCTTCTGGGTGTAAATCCGAAGGAAATAAAATCCCTGTTTCCCAGCGCTATCGGCTCTCCCATTGCATTGCAGCATCATTCACAGCAGCCAAGATGTGGAAGCAACCGAGGTGTCCACTGACATGAATGGATTACGAAAATGTGGTATGTATATGTGATGGATTATTCTGCCTTAAAAAAGAAGGAAATCCTGCCCTATATGACCACATGGATGAACCTGGAGGACATTATGCTCAGTGAAATAAGCCAGACACAGAAAGACAAACACTGCATGCTCTCACTCATATGTGGAGTTTTAAAAAGTCAAACTCACAGTAACAGAGGGTGGATTGGTGGTGACTGGGGGATGGGGGATGGGAGGAAGTGAGGAGATGTTGGTCAAAGGGCACAAACTTTCAGTTATAAGATGAACAGTTTCTGGACCTAGAGATTATCATTTTAAGTAAGTCAGACAGAGAAAGACAAATATCATATGATATCACTTTTATGTGGAATCTAAAATACGACACAAATGAACTTACGAAACAGACTCACAGACACAGAAAACAAACTCACGGTTACCACAGAGGAAAAGGGAAGGGGGAGGGATAAATTAGAAGTTTGGGATTAACAGATACACACTACCATGTACAAAATAGATAAACAACAGGGACTTACTGTATAGCACAGGGAACTATATTCAATATCTTGTAATAACCTACAGTGAAAATCTGAATCTGAAAAAAAATACTTTGCTATACACCTGAAACTAACACAACATTGTAGATTAACTATATTTCAATTAAAAAATGTAGGGCTTCCCTGGTGGCGCAGTGGTTGAGAGTCCACCTGCCGATGCAGGGGACGCGGGTTCAGGTCCCGGTCCGGGAAGATCCCACATGCCGCGGAGTGGCTGGGCCCGTGAGCCATGGCCACTGAGCCTGCGCATCCGGAGCCTGTGCTCCGCAACGGGAGAGGCCCATGTACGGCAAAAAAAAACAAAAAACAAAAAACAACTTTGCTATACACCTGAAACTAATACAACATTGTAGATTAACTATACTTCAATTAAAACTATATATATATATATATATATAAGAAAGATGAATAGTTTCTGAAGATGTAATGTACAGTATGGTGACTATAGTTAATAATAATGGACCATATACTTCAACTTTGCTAAGAGAGTAGATCTCAAGCATTCTCATCACACCAAAAAAAAAAAAAAATAGTAACCATGGGAGGTGATAGATATGTTAATTAGCAAGATTGTGGTGATCATTTCACTGTATATAAACACGTTTATATATATATATAAACATCACATTGTACACTTTAAATCTATGGAGTTTTTACTTGCCAAGTATACCTCAATAAAACTGGGGAAAAAAGATAATTTATATTCCTGTGAGAGGGAGTCCATGTCACTCCAGAAGGAGCCACACAGGGGATCGCTGGGGTAAGACACAAGGCTGGGGGCAGGGGGTAAGGGGGAGCTGTGGGAACAAGTCTTTACAGCGGTCTCCACTGGGAGGGACGGGAGAGGTGGGGTGGGCAGGCTGAGAATTGGCTGGCATGAACACAGTCAGCGGGCTCTGAACCAAGAGGCTGTCCCTGCTTGTCTGGCGCCTGGCCCTGGGGTGATCTGGGCAGGGCCATCGAGCCTGGGGTGTGACGGCCCAATAAGAGACCTTCCTGGGATGGACTTAATCGGCTGTCAAGAAGGGGCACTGAAATAGATAACTAATTAGGACCTACTGTATAGCACAGGGAACTCTACTTAATACCCTGTAATGACCTATACAGGAAAAGAATCTAAAAAAGAGTGGATGTAGGTGTATGTCTAACTGATCCACTTTGCTTTACAGCAGAAACTAACACAACATTGTTAATGAACTGTACTCCAATTGAAATTTTAAAAACAGGTAAAATTAATGTTAATGACATACTTTAACCCGATATATTAAAAATATTATCGTTTCAAGAAGTTCAAGGAAAAGAAAAAAAAAGAAGGGGCACTAACCAGCCTCTATCCAGGGTCTCAAAGCTGGGTCAAGACGGCATTTAAAAAAATTATATAACACATCGTTTAAGGAATTCAGGAACAGGCAATCTAGTTCACTGTAGTCCATGAGAACTCTTGAAAGTCTTTTTTTAAAGGGGGGAAAAGACATTTTAGCATCCAGCCTACAAATTACCTCTTAAACTACTCACATCCAACATGGCAAAGTTCCTTCCCATCTCCTCCCAAAACTCATCTGTTCTGATAAGCAATGAATGCAATTGAATCTATTTTAGCTTTTGCTCTCACTCGACACATAAACAGTTTTCTATAACCAAAATTTGTGTAATGAGTATTTGACAATATAAGAAAGTTCAGTCATCCTAACAGAACGATGCTATTAAACTAACGGTTACTATATTTTTATTCCCTTCCACGGGTCAAATGCTGTGCTGGGTGCCTTACAAAGATCGAATCTAATCTATTATTGTCTCCATTTTACAGATGAGAACCAGTGCTCAGAGATGGCAAGTGGAATACTCGCTTCGTCAGCTACCATGAATCAGAACTGGTTCTCAATACTGGGTGTATCTGGTTCCAACGCACATGCACTTCTAACTACACCAAACTGCCTCTCAGTTCCATTTACCTACCTCAGTACATTTGCTTGAATAAATGACTATCTGAGTGCATCATATGAAAAGTTCTTTGTTTTGTGTGCTTTCACAGTTGCTGCATTTTTCTCCTTTGGAGATTTTAAAACGATTAGGCAGTATACAGATAAATCAGTTTAACCCTAAAGCGATAACAGAGATAGAGTCTCTCTCGCCATTGTCATAACTCTGTTTAGTACCGAATGTAAGTCAGTGTTTTCACTTGGTGTAAATATGTCTCGAATGTGTACGTCAGGGGCTCAGGACATGATCCAGATGAGGAGTCTTCTCTGGTGAGGTGGACAGATAACGAACAGGCCATTCAATCTTCCCAGCTCTCAGGAAACTGAGACCTGGATGTTAAGCCCTTGCCCTTGGTGTCTGTGTACCTAACAAGGAGCTGGCCTCTCGGGGTGCAGAACCCCTGTTCTTTCCACTGAGCTGGTACGCTTCCAGAAGAAAAAAATTTCTCCTAATATGAGCAATGCCGAATTAGTCCGAATTTGAGTTTCCACAGAGTAAAACCATAGACTAAGAAACGTAATTTTAGAGTCAGATCTCCTGACCCCCACCCCCTGAGTGTGCAGATGAGACATCCTCTTGTAATAGGGAAGAATTTTTTGTCTTCTATTACAAGTTAATCACTAAAGGGATGTTGCCTAGAAGCTTAAATTATACATAATGGCCCATCTCTGGGAACCCTGCCTCCCAGGCGATGAGCATTAAGCTCAAATACCTTTGTTTAGCTCACCGGAAACATCCTGCCCAGGGCCACCTGTGAATGACTGCAGGGAGGAAGAAACTGACACGTGCCCCCCGGAGGCTGATGGGAGCCAGGAAATGTTCGACTTTACTCCCTCCCTCCCCTTTTAGTATAAAAGGAGCCTGAATTCTAACTCAGGCAAGATGGGTCTTTGGGGCATAAGTTCACCATCTTCTCAGTCTGCCGACGGTCCGAATAAACTCTCTGTTCCTTAACTCGACAGCTTGCCTCTCGATTTATTAGCCTGTCATGCATCGAGCAGTACGAGCTTGAACTCAGTGATATTCCAGCACTGAGAGGGCCAGGGAAGATGCCTGAGCCACCCAGTTCCTCCGCTGTCACCCAGGCAGGCCCTTCCTCAGAGAGCCAGCTGTCTCATTTCTGCCAGGACAGAGGGAAGAGGTGCAGCCAGTGGACCAGCTGCTCCCAGCAGATGGCCAGATGCCCTCGAGGGATGTTGAATTTCGATGGCCAAGAAATCAAGAACAGCAGAAGGGGGGGGGTGGCAGCGTGGATGATAAGGGAGGGGAAACAATGGAATCCTGCCTGATGGCCTTCACACTTCTCAGAGAGGTCGGTAGGAATCCTTGCACAACAGAGGAATATCAGGGTGATGTGGCATTTCCGTGTTAACATTTGTAAATGTAAGCATACGCAAATAACCTCAAGTATTTCCTCAGAAACTTATCCTTGCCTACAAGTGAATACTGAACTACCTGTGCAGCTGTTTCGTCAGTATTTTTAGAGCCAATGATTAAAGTATGTAATTCATACAAACGATTATTTGACAAAACCAGATGACTGAAAATTCCAGTGGATGTGCAGGACGAGTACTGAGAAAATCAAAACTGAAAACCAACAGCTCGAAAAAGCATTGCAACTATTAACATAACTAGTTCACTACAAGCATCGTATTTTACAAATTGGGGTCACTGTCTAGTTGCTAAATATCACACTTAGCGGGTAATTCCAAAAACTGGGTCCATTTGTCATAAAACATCTGGCACACCCAGTAAACAGAAGAAATTAGACCTTTTCTAAGTATCATATGGACGTGGACACCAAGTAAACTATTTAGAGGAGACCATAAATTTAACAGCAGTTAGTCTTTTGTGAAAGACTCCACGTTGGAGGCATGAGTGAGATAGGGTCTGCATGTTTAATAATGCATGTGCAGGCGTTTATGTAGTAATATTGTTGGATACTGTGAAGTCACAATATTGAAAGCTGGAATTTGACTTAAGTAAGAGAAAAGCTCCTACCTTTTTTTTCTTTTCTTTTTTTAGGGGGGAGGCGGTGGGTATCTTTTTAAATTTTATTTATTTATTTATTTTTTGCGGTACGCGGGCCTCTCACTGCTGTGGCCTCTCCCGTTGCGGAGCACAGGCTCCGGACGCGCAGGCTCAGCGGCCATGGCTCACGGGCCCAGCCGTTCCGCGGCATGTGGGATCTTCCCAGACCCGGGCACGAACCTGTGTCCCCTGCATCGGCAGGCGGACTCTCTACCACTGCGCCACCAGGGAAGCCCTGAATAAATATTTTTAATACCACAAAGAATTGGGCCTTCTGAATACCCTGGTCAGTAAGTTCCTTCTGGAAAAATAAAAGATATGTATATTTCTATACCAAAAACTAGTGGAAAACTTAGGCCACAACATAAAAGAGCTGCTTTGTGGGTGTCTCTTGACCCCCGGACAGATGCTAATAAATTCACATCTGAAGAATATTATGTTCTATTCTATTTTTCTAAAATTGCCTTCAGTGCAGTCTGCCCCAGGGGAAAATGTGACAAGCTACATAAAAATCTGAAATATTGTCATTCTCACCTGCTGGTTCACTTCAACTTCTATAGGCGTATCCTTACATCCTTAAAAGACCCGAAAGTGATTTTCGGGTGTTGTTGATAATAGTGCCTAGGGTAATGAGTATTCTTAGTGATTCACCTGACGTAAAATCTCTTCACTTCATGGCCTAGACTTGTATGCCAATAGACCAGTATCACAATGATACGCACATCTTTAAAACGCTGAAGACTGATAGATAAATAACAGCACACCAAGAATCAGTCACAGCATCAGAGATTAGGAGTCTATAGAACAGAGCTGTAGTCCTGCCACCAGTGAGCTAGCACGTGCCGTGGTTACAGGTGTAGCACCTTTGCTCCTTTACAGCCATTGCCACACTCGTGCAGACGCCCATCCTCTCTCACAGGTACTAGTGCGATAACTGCCAGGCCTCCCAGTCTAACTACCTCCACCCTATAACATCATGCCTCTTCCTACCTGAAACCCTTCAATGGATTTTCCGTGCTCTTAAGACAAAATCCAACATAAGCTCCTGGGTTTACTGCATGGCCTACGCCTCCAGATTCCTCTCCAGATTCAACTCTGGATATCCTAACACGTATTTTATTCCCAAAATGTACTGAAATTCTTTCGCTTCCTCTATCTCACTAAGCTGTCCGTGTTCTTTGCCAATGATCTTCTTTCTGCCAAGAACATTTTTTTCCCTAAAACCTTCTTCTGGCTAATTCCACTGCTCCTCAACATCTCAACTTAAGCACCAGTTTCTCAGGGAGAACGTTTCCGGCCCATTGATTAGCACAGATGCCTCGTGGAGGCCGGCTTACCACCCTGCATGCCCCCATTAGAACACGCACCCCGCTTCATTATAATGACTTTGGCGTCTGTTTCCTCACTCTAACGCAACTTTACGAGTAAAGGGACGATGGTTATATTCACACTGGGGTTAACCAAAGACCATCCTCACCCCCTGACACAAAGTGGCACTCAAAAAATTGTTAATGATTAAGTGATTTAATAAGTATGGCAAATCATACATCCTAAGGCTTTCTCACTCTTTATTCCTTAAAGCATAGCCTAGACCCAGGGAATCAATGAATGACACTAAAGGAAAGTGTAAGCATAAATCACAAGGCATATAACTGAGATTCTGGATTGCTGGAGGGGAGTGGAGGGCTGCGGGAATACAGACTCTCCTTCCTTGGCCTCAGAACGAGAGTTTGATGTTTGCTTTTCTAGTGTCTTTACTTGTTCTTATTGACCAGGGTGATACGTAACTAGTCAACATGAATCATTTTGAAAGTCTCTGGAAATCAGAAAGCTGAGCTTATGTATGAAGGATTTTGTTTAAATTGTTCCCAGATGATCAGGCTAAAAAAACCACCTATTTTAAGGGAAGCAACTATGAGTGATGTGAGAATTAAACTGAGGAAATGGAGTCTTAAGCTAAACACAGAGAAGGAGATTTAAAAGGAAATTAAGGTAAAATGCATTAGTCTGGTACAAGAGTTTTAGGTGGTTTTTTTTTTTTCCTGGTAAATTTAAAGGCAGCCTGACAATAAACATTTTAAACGACTCTAAGCATATCACTGAGGATACTGGTGCTATCTATCCCATTTCTCTAACCACTGTCTGAGCAGTTTCCCAAGTAGGGAAGCTCTAATGGATTTAAATCGGTGTACCTGAAACTTAAGTTTTATGGTTTCTGGTCCTACCTTCACTCCCCTTTACATTACATTCTCCTCCTCACTAAAGAACGTTCAATAAGCCAAGTAGTTATTGCTCATTTCCTCCTGAGTTATCTGTGCTTTCGTGTTTCCTACATAGTGTACCAACTGCCCCTTTGATATTCTCCACCCCCAGCCCTATTCGACCTTATAAATTAATTGATGATCCTTGGGAGGACCCATGTCCCATACTGACCATAACTGCCACTGCTCAGGAAAGCGTCCTGAATGCCAACTTGTCCCCGCTCTGTGACATTAGGATCCACGCTACACAGTCATGTCTATAACCCTCCTTGTAAGCGCTTAGACCCAACTGTAATTATGTAATTGCTCTTGAATATCTGTCTTTCTCAACAGACTGAGAGCACAGTGAGTAAAAAGACCATTACAAATGCTGGTCAAGCAACCTCAGTTCTAAAGAATACATGTCTACCATTTCATAAAAATAATTAGGCAATTTCTTGGTACGCAGAGAGGCAGTTCAAACTAATTATTTCTGCCTTTTAATTTTTATTTACAAAACAGAAGAAAATCCTCAGAATTTAAATTTGACTATGGGAAGACAAGAGTTCTCTTCATAGCTAGAATAGCCATATCTACTTTCTTCTTAACATTCTTTTTTTTTTTTTTGTGGTACGCGGGCCTCTCACTGTTGTGGTCTCTCCCGTTGCGGAGCACAGGCTCCGGACGCGCAGGCTCAGCGGCCATGGCTCACGGGCCCAGCCGCTCCGCGGCACGTGGGATCTTCCCGGACCAGGGCACGAACCCGTGTCCCCTGCATCAGCAGGCGAACTCTCAACCACTGTGCCACCAGGGAAGCCCTCATTTTTTTCACATATATTTTTTTACATTTTCATATATATATATATATATATATATATATATACACATATATATATATATATTGCCAACCTTATGAAATCAAAATATTTATCCAGCTATTAAAGGTCTCCCCAAACCTGGCTCAATCCTATTATCCATGCTCTGAACTACTCTTAAAATCTTTTTACTTTGCCCAAACTGATTTGTTTGTAGCCCTTCCAAACCTATTTGCACAAAACGTTCTCCTTGATTTTCGTTTTGTATTATCCTATATCTTGAATATCCACCCCTACGTCAGCCAATTCATAGCCTACCCTGTCTTTCAAGATCCAGTTAAAATCCACATCTTCCAAAAAGTGTACTTTAGAATATCCAGCCTGAATTAAACTCTTACTGTGGTACTGTATCAACCAGGTAAGCTATCCACTGCAACAGTTCTAATGGAAAGTTTGTTGCTTGCCCGGGAACAGTACTGACCAGACACAGGTGGGGACAGGCCATCTCAGCACTGTGATTCATTGACCAGGAAGACAAAGGGTTTCAGTGAATCTTTTCCAAGGTGACCTTGGTGGTGGTCTCCATTCTAGCCCACCAGAAAGCGACAGCACTAAGAGGAGACCTCACCACAATTTTAGGTAAAGGGACATCGTATATACTTACAATTTCATTGCAGTTGTGAACTCAGTCACATGCCATTCCTAACCTCATGGGAAACTACAAAATGTAGTCTAGCCATGTGGCCAGAAAGAAGAAGATATGGACTTTTATAAACAGCTAGGTTTCTCTGCCACAGAAATAATGTAATGATGCTTCTTCAGATACATGTAACATTTCTCCTTTAATTACTAGTTATACCATTTTTATGATTTAACATTTTCCGTGGCTTATTTACTTAACAACACAAATCTTTACAAATATTAAAGATCTTAGGTAGGATTTTGCCAGGTCCTGGCTTGTTGTCAATCCTTACTGATTCACTAACAGGGGCTTTTAAGTACAGATATTCTGAGATGTGGTAAAGAGCCAGAACTGTACCCTTTATGCACCAGATGTAAGGAGATAGAGTTGCCATGACGTTGTGAAAGTTGAATAGAGAGATCTGCGTTCTCAGCCAAACAGGAGGCTTGCCCACTCCAGCAAAGAGGTGGAATTTAAGGGAAGAGGTAGACAGAATTGCCCTTGAGCTCTCTCTCATGCATAGAAAAAATAACACTCAATACCCATCAAAAGCATCCATTTTTAAGAAAAAGGACGTGTCCTTACATGATACCGGTAACGTGTAAGCGGTTCTGAAGAGTTGCATGAGTTGAGGCAACTGGATGGGGATATTTGTTTAGACTGGTAGTAACATAATTGATGATTATCTGTTACTTATCCTGAGCAAGGATTCATTTAGATCAGGGATGCCTGATGGTGAAGAGTCAGACCGAGAAGCAAGAAAGAACCACTAGAGTTAAACAGGAGGATGGGCCAACCAGGAAGCAACCGGAAGGTGGTTAAAAGGCACGTGAAACATAATTGAAATCAGATGGGTGACGGTATGTGGAGATTCGAGTATACGTGGTAGTTAACTTGAGGAGATGGATGGAAATAAAGAGCAAAATCCCAGAAGTGGACCTGTGCTCAGACGCAAAATGTCCTTCCCCCGCAAATGTTGGAAAAGCCAATGCTAAGAGCCATTGTGGTAGCAGACATGGGTCCCAAGGTAGCAAAAGGGGCAACTATTACAGGCAGGAAATTAATCTATTTCCCCACTCAATATGCAATCAATTTTGTACTGTAGATTCCGTCTCTAGAATTTGCCCATGCCCAGCCACAATGCTTGCCTAAACCACTGCATCTTTCTCCTGAATGACTAATACTTTCCTTATTGGTCTCTCCACATTCTCTCTGGTTCCGTCGACCCGCTCCAGCCACATCCCATGTTGCAACCAGAATGACCTTTTAAAATTCTGTGTTAGGATGGATTCCTCAACTAGACCCTGAAACAAGGACTTGGGTCTAGGTAAGCTGTCTGGGAGGTGACCACCAGAAGCACAGGTGAAGGAGTGGGGAAAGGAGACGGCACATGGCAATGAGCCCTGAGTAGACGGCTACAAAGGGCAACCGGTGGGCGCTTCCGAGCAACCCAACGGAGCACATCTCAGAATCACAGAGCACGTCTGAAGCAGAGAACGTCCCAGTGAGGGATGGGAGAGCCAGCATTTGTTGATAGTTACTCCAGTGGACATTAAATGTCAACCATTTCCAAGTCTATCCGTGGGTGTGGTGAGCTTTCGTGTCACCGACGGCAGCTGCCAGGTGGAAATAAGAGAGATGAGGATGCGACAGACCGGAAACTGTCAACATGACTGGGTTAGGGTTAGGCTTAGGGTTCATTCCACGACAGGTGAACTGTTCAAATGAGAATTTGGGGGTTCAGGGTTAGCATGACTCCACCCAAAAGTCCCCATCCCATGCCTCAGGGTCCTACTACTTTATTATTAGGACCCTGACTTTGACATGAGAGAACTACCAGGCTGTGCGTTCCGTTTCCTTCAGATTTTCATCTCCCGTCAGATCTGTAATACAACCTGTCCTGTGGCTGTAGTATTCCACTTTTCAGAATGCTCCGTAAAGGACAGCTGTTGATCTGAGCCTGTTGTTTTCTTTCTTTAGGCTTCAAGGGATGTTAACAAATGGAAGACACCTCTACAATCCACGTAATTACCATTGCCCGCATACTGGACTCAAATACAGAGGTCATTGCATAAGTTACTGGTTCCGCTTCAGCCTTACCTCAACCAATGCGCAGGGGTGACTGGGTAATTATGATGGTACAACATTCTGGGGATTATCACTATCCCATTTACTACTGTCAGAAATGGTAAACATCACCAGTGAAAGGTCCAGTTTCCAGAACCCTATTCTTAGAGTCTGCTTTTCATTGTAACTTCAGTACTAACCCTCATTTGAGTTCCCTAAATAGAAAACACTGAGATAAGGACTTTCCTGCATGGAGTTTATTTAGGATGTGACTCTGGAGATACAGTTGAAGCAGTAGAGAATGGAGAAATCTAGTAAGTAGGTTACTCAGAGGAGTAACTGGAGCTCAGTCCCTTTAGGGCTTTTTAAAGGATCATAGAGTGATTCCTCAGTATCTTCCCTCTGAACGATGAAAAACTCCGCTCTCTCTCCTTTGCTGAGAATTGATGGTCATGGCATGAAACGTCCAATGCTTTGCTGACTCATACACCAGCTGAACACACACTGTGCTACCGAAGAAGTTCCCAGGGAGGAGAGCCCATTGAGAGGGTGCACCAGGGAGCCTGGGAACTCTCCAACACAGAGCTGCACGTGAACTTAGGGCAGGCAAGGGGGCAGTGCTGCCTCACTGACTGTGCTCTCCTCTTAAAAGCATTCAATGACTTCCCATGGCCAAGTCAAAAAACTTGTTCTGAGTTATAAACCCTCTGCCCCGTGACTCCCTTGTCTCTGCCCTTCAATCATGCTTGTCTTCCTCTGTTCTTCCAGAAAGTTCCTCTAACATGCACTGCTGCAGCTAAAGCACTCTGGCCCTTCTCTTCACTCTGCTGTTTCCATACCCCTCAGATTTCTGGAATGCCATTTCCCTTGGGCTGGCTTCCCCGAAGCTTCAGGTAAGACGAGCTCCTGTTGTAATCTACCTCCATGGCATACTGCATGTCCACTTTTATAACACTTGGCATCCTTATTATTACATATTCGATGTCTGACCTTGCTCACCTGGTTAGACATTCCATGAGAAGAGGAACTGTACTTGTTTTGTATCCCGAGCATCTTAACTAATATATGTTGACTAAATAAAAAAAGAACTTAGAGCTGAGCTCTTCTGACCTGAAATACTGAGCTAGTGACTAGTGGCTGACTTCAAAGCCACATGTGACACTTAGACAGCAGGAAAGAGTAGGAGGGCCAGATATGGAGATAGGAGACGTCAGACCTGGGCAAATCGGTTTAACACACGTTCTGGCAAGTACCAGCCGATATGTGCAATTGTTCGTTACAATTCCTCTTTGGAAGAGACAATATCAACATGTCATTAACGTAAGAAAACACATCTTCCCACTCACTATAACATTAATTCAACATATGATCACTGAAGTCCTATCTAATGGGATCAAAGCTCTTCAGGAAAACTTGATAGCTCTCGAATAGTTTACAGTCTCCTAAAAGCACTCACATTTTATCACACAATTTGGATACAGACAAAATTAGGCAGTATTAGGACATAATCCTCCTTGTAATAATTCAACATAATTACAGTACCTGCTATTTTTCCATATATCTTTTATAGCAATAGAATGACAATAAATGCATCAAATAATTATTATAGGCCTAAGATGTATAGCTGAATTTGGTCACAGGCATTTATAAACTGTCTATTTAAAGGCTTATGTAATTTTGATGAATGAGACAAACAAAACACTGCTCTTAACTGTTTTAACAATGAAATAGAAGAGGGCACAAGTGAGCTCCTTGGTAGAACAGTTGCCTCTGAAACCTGGTATCTCATCAGGCATTCAGTGCTCCAGGCTAGTAACAGATTTTGATTGCCTTCCCCATTTAATAGCAAATTCTTATGGCTTAGGTATTTATAAATCCAAAACTATGGTTATTTAGAAGAACTGAAACCTACAGAAAGGTTATATTCTATTTACTAGCTATTCAGTCAAGTAGGCAAATGCATAGAAAAGAACCCAATATAAATCCACGCGCTGTGTGGTTAACTCCGCATTCCTCCTCTCATGAGTGCTGGTGAACGCTTAGCTAAGACTGGTTACTAGAGAGACTGGTGTAGTCCTTCGCTGCATCCTTTCCTGTGACTCTAAGCCTCTGATCTCCCCGCACCACGTACCCGCAGGTGCAGCTCCAGTATCAAAGATGATATGATGACTGACAGCTCTGATGGATTTTGGCTGCCACCAAATACATATCTGTTGTTCTGTTAGTTCTACTTGTGTCGTTGTTACTACACCAAATCAAGAGAGACTGACAGACATTTAGAAAAGAATATATGCTTTGGCCACACACAGTACAGAATCCAAATCTTCGACCAGACACTGATTTGCTCAATTAACCCTCTGAATTTCAGTTCCTCACCTGGACGGCTGGGAGGAACATATGGGAAAAGTCCTTACTTACACGTAACAGCCACTCTTCACACATGCTGGCATCCTTACCATGCTTTCAGCATTAAGTGGTACTAGCGCTACTTCTGAATGCTTGCACACGCCTGTGAATGCCAACTGAGTTGTGTCTATGGAGTAGAAAAACTGATTCTGATGAAAAAAATATTTAGAAAACCTTTCAACCTTATTTTTTATATGTAGAAAGAAAACATACAACTAATATGCGAAGAAACTGAAATAGGATAGAGCACCTATTGATTCTTTCCTGGAGGGCAATATATCTTCAAAGATAATTCAGCCAAATAGTGTAGAAAAGATTTAGGGGCACCACTCAGAACAGAACCTCAACAATTTTCATTACACACGTCGTTTTTTCCAATCTTGTGTGTTTCAGAACACATATGATGGAATGGAGAAAATGAATCATGGATGAGATCTGGCCCATACGAGATCCATTTCATTTCTCTCCTTTGCTGAGTGTGCAGGATGACTGCAGCCGTGCTCAATTCAGGGACAGGGGACGAGATCTGGCTGCGGTTCTGCCATTACTCGTAGCAGGTTGAATGGTGGACCCCAAAAGTATGTCTATCAGGAACCTCAAAATGAGCCCTTATTTGGAAAAAGCATCTTTACAGATGCAATTAAGGATCTCATAGTGAGATCATCCTGGACTCAGAGTCAGTCTTAAAGCCAATAACATGTATCCTTATTAGAGACAGAGGGGGGAAAAACATGGGGACAAAGGCCATGGAAGATGTAGACAGATTGGAGTGATGATGCCATAATCCAAGGAAAGGCTGAAGCTATGAGAACCTGGAAGAGACACAGAAGCATTCTCTGCTAGAATCTTACGAGGGAGCTTGGCCCTGCCAACATCTTGATCTTGACCTTGGAAACTCTAGAACTGAGAGAGTAAGTTTCTGTTGTTGTAAGCCATCAAGTTTGTGGTCATTTGTTATGGCAGCCCTAGGAAACTAGTCCAGTGGGGCTCAGTTTCCTCATATATAAAAATAATGGTGTTGGAATAGGTGATTCCCAAAGCATCTTCCAACTTTGATTCAGTGACTATGATTACCTGGCATATAGGCAGACAGCAAAAATCTCCTGAAGCTATAGAAAGGTTACTAGGGAATGTGAAAGCTTCTCATTCTTTTTCAACTCCAATTTCTGTATCATTTCACCACACTAGGTGTATGCAAATTCCAACTCAGAACTAAATAAGGGTGAAAAAAATCCGTCTCATCATGACACAGAATGCACATCTACAAGATATTTATACAAACACGGGTTCATAGCTGAGAAAATTTATTCTAAGCACTGCTACTTCACACTCTATAGTTGTAGTGAAAATGAGTTTAATCTGTTATTTTCTCTTTGGTTAAGTGGTCACTTGAAATTCATTCAACTGGTCAAATAGCATTTATGGAACATTTACTCTGACATGACATTGTAGGATGAGCTGGAGGCACAGAAATACACAACAGAGAGCCCTGCTGTGTCTCAGAGCTCAGGGGGAACAAGAAGCAAGTAAACCAAAAGCTACACTGAATTGTAGTCAGCGTGATAACTTCTATTTTAGGGGTATCTCAGAAGATGTGTAACACAGGAGATGAGCATTGAACTCAACACAGGAATGAGGGAAAGCTGCTTAGAGGAGGAAACACGAACTATCTCATAAGATGAATAGATGTAATCAGGAACAGTAGAGGCGAAACATATGATAGTTAAATGCATAGTTATATGGAAAGATGCTCAGAAAACTGGACATTAGTGAGCTTAGCTGGGACACAGTGTGCATGGAACTACGTGGTAGGAAATAGGTTTACCGAGATGGTCAAGATCATCACATAAGGACCAGATATCCTGAACTGGGTAAATGCAACGGGGGTGGACAGAAAGTAGAGAGTTGACAGAGCTTCAGAACTGATCTTATTGGAGCTAAGGCACCTGTTAATATCTGTCACCGACATGGTGACTAGGAGGACAGCAGCATCATTTACCACAGGGGCAGGGACAGATCTGGCAGAGAATATGGGCAGATGAGGAGTTCTAGTTAAAGGCACGCGCAGGATATCTTCATGGAGCTGTCTAGCAGTGCAATACATTTGAAATAAGAAAATAAACCCATGGTTAAATACTGACTTTCACATCATCTGTAGGTGAGGTCTTTCAGGGATACGCATGGTGCTAAAGAAGGGAGAAACAGTACAGTAATTCCAGGGAACATCACGTGAAGAGTGATCTGAAGAAGGGGGTCCATGAACCAAAGAGAAGATACTGACAGAAATGAGGGAAATGCAGCTGGAACCGGTGTTGACCTATGAGCCACTGGAGGAAGTGATTCAGAAAAGAGATTCCAGCAGCATCAAATGCTCTGAAAGATAAGAAAAAAAGGCATCCATTAGATATAGCCATTGGAAGATGACAGGCAAACCTGGGATGAGTAGTCCAATGGAAACGTGAAAGAAAAAAAAAATCCAGATGACAAAGTGATTTAGTTAGAAATTGAACCCAGGAAACACAATTGGCAAAAGCTTGGTTCTAAAAATAAATATACAGGGATTTCCCTGGCAGTCCAGTCGTTAAGACTCCACGCTTCCAATGCAGGGAGCACAGGTTCAATCCCTGGTTGGTGGCTAAGATCCCACATGCTGCACAGGGTGGCCAAAAAAAAAAAAAGAGAGAGAGAGAAAAATAAATAAATAAATAAACATAGAAATGGGGTGTCTAGAGATGGGAAGGAGAAAATAAGAGAGGGACCATGCCTTCGAAAATGACAGAGGAGCTGGGATACAGAACACAGAGGGAGGATTTAGCTATAAACAGGGAAGGGCATCAGGCAATAAAACAGAAGTCCTTTATGAAGGTATAGTTGGTATACGAAAAACTGCACATAGTTAATGTATACAAGGTGATGAGTTTGGACATATGCATATACCCATGTAACCACTGCCACAATCCAGGGAAAAAACTAAGGCAACAGTGGCCGGAGATGATGGTATATTTATAGTGACAGTAATAATAGGCTCCATGAGGAAGAAGCCCTTTCTGTTCTTCAACTTCCTTTTTTGTAAAAAGAAATAATAATAGTACCTACCTCATAGGTTGATGGTGAAAATTAAACTAAAGAATACATGTAATTCAGTAAAATTGTACTTTAGCGCATACTAAGTAATCTCACAGATGTTGATGATTCTCATTATTATTATTATTATTATTGTTGCTATTGGTATGATTTGTTTCTTATTAGAAAGAGGAAGAGTATGAATGGCTGTATTTTCTGGGAATGTGGTGTTTCAGCGGGAAGTAGCAGCCTGAGAGGATGATGCAATCTTGAAACAGTAGTTACATAGATAAGAAAAGCAGCTGTCTTAGAGAAACACTGAAGGATGGGCTAGAAACGTGACACCCCGTTGGTGATTGGAGGCCACAGATTTGTGATTTTCTAAAGTGGAGAAAAATAGGAGCGTGGAAGGAAGTGGGTTGGAATGATCTAGAGCTGGAATCAGGAAGTACAGACTCAGAGGAAGGGCCAAAAGGTAGGGAACTCGGAGGCTGGCAAGAGGGTTTGTAGTTCATGAAGTTCCCAGACGGTAAGGAGCAAACTGGGCCCCTGGTGGCTGTGGGTTGAATTTGTTTTATGGGGTTTTAAACATATACAAACATATATATTAGAAAAGTAAATTACACATAATGTATAATATATTATCTAACAATTATTAATATGTTTATATAATTAAATCTATAAGTATACACATACGTTCTCAGTGCATGAGTGGTAAAGATGTGCTAAGAACACAATGGTTAACCTCATATAGTTGGCATAGGTTCAATGGATTTTTTAGACACTGTTACTTGTGTCTAGAAAAAAGATTTTTTTCAATGAATATTTCAAAACTGGATCCGCGTTTTAAAATTGATGAAGAAACCCAGAGCAGATGAATATACGGCAATGAATATACATGTGCTTTCTCCCGGTGTTTCCCATCCTGGAGCTTCTATTTTTCATCATTATGCCCCTCACTCATCGTCTGAACATACTGTCTTTCCTGGATTTTGGCTTATCTCTATCTTCAATGAAATGCATAATTGTTCCTGACACATCATACAGGTTGAATAATCAGAGACCGGCTTTTGATTTAAGTCTTAAGACCTGAATCTAAGAATAGTTAAGACAGCCATGCATCTATTCTTAGTTGTCATAATGAATTATCTTATTGCCTAAACCAGGCAATTGGATATAGTATATTTGACTTTACCAGAGGTTGAAAAATAGGGAATGATATTCTCATGTTTCATGACTAGTTCAGTTAGATCTTACATAAAATAAGTCAACTTGGCATTCCATTGCCCAACTCCTTCCTTTAGGCTGAAATAACCCTCTATAATCCCAAATAAAGCACTTTACCAGAAGATCACAGTTTGTCTCAGTAATAAATCTAATTGCGTAGTCAATCACAATCATATTGTTTGAATATGGTGATTCTAAGTCTGGGCGACAATTCAGTCTTTCACATGAAAATGAGACAAATTATGTAACACATTACCAAAATTTATTTTGTCTTCCTAACTTCCAACCATCTACTGATTAAACCATTATGCTGCCTGAGAGAATGCATTAAATATATATAATGACGTTTATGATTTTTCTTTAATTTCAGAATCATTACAACTGGTTTTCTGGGTAAATACTATTGCTGAATAGAAACATCTATTAAAATAATAGATGAGTTGTCATCACTAGACTTACTTAAGCTTAGAAACCCATGTTTATATTTTCTTGTATTTTTACAAGGAGCCATAGCTCACCAATTCAAGTATGTTTAATGCAACCTTACAAATCATATAACAAAATGATAATACTAACCAAAATGTTCACACGCCTGAACATTGGCATAGGCTATGCTCATTTTAACGTGTTTCTGTACAAGAGTCAACCACAATCTCATATAGAGACACATTTATTTATTCAGCAATGATTTATTCAATTAATTACGTCCTAGGCGCACTGCTGAGCATTAAGAAAACAACATTAAACGAGATACCCATGTTCCATGTCCTCCTGAAGCTTAAATTCATAAACACACTGGTGTTAGAGGCGTTTTCTCAGCAGTAGGACTAATTTGCTGAATTCACCAATTTACTGATTTGCCAAGAACATATAGACATATATTGAATATTTAGTAAATAAATCAAAAATTCTTACTGAAGTTGTTACAACCTTGTTTTTAAGTTGGTAACAATCTTGTCAAACCTATTAAAAATAACCTTTTGGTCAGTCAGTACATTTCGTAAATTTGGTGATTTGGCCATTGGACAAGTTAATCATTCAGTGAGTGGAGAATTCGGTGTCACTGAATGTTTCTTCCTACCCTTGCTGATGTCCAAATCCCAGGACTAGCTTGGTTGTCCTTTACTAGTTCTCATTGAATCTCACCCAAAACTGTGTGTAGCTACTGCAGGAGGAACTTAGATCTGCCTGGTAGATGGTAATACAGGGTCTCAGAACAGTGTCATGCCTTACAGCCAGCCGCTATGGTTGGAAATTCAGAGCTGAAACCTGACACTATCTGGGTGCTTATGCCATGTTTAGAGTCACAAATCAGCACCACAGCAGACCAAACGAGGAAGGGCAGAAGGTTCTTTGGAGGCATGACACATTCTGGTAAAATCAGGTGTGAAGTCGTCACAGTAGCAATGCTCACTGACTTTATAGAAAGTCAGGTGTGAAGCTGTCACAGTAGCAATGCTCACTGACTTTACAGAAAGTTGTGAGGGTGAAGCCGCTATCAGATAACATGTTATGGGTAAACTTTTCATTTCCCCAGCAAACATTAGAGCTACACTTGTTAATTATTAAACTTGAACAGGACACTGTCTCTGCCTTCAAAATTTCAGCTCTAGTGGAGCTGGAATGCCGTATGACCACAGGCAAGTTTTAAACTTTTGTGCCTGTGTCTCCTCAATAACAAGCTAGGAATTATAGTCATAATCATCCCAACCAGTAGCGATGAGGCTGAAATGAGACAATGAAGATTAAGTGCTTAGAAGCTACTTCTCAAAGCTGATACCTGGATTTCTTCCAGAACAGGTAAACAGATATTGTCAATGACACATGTCCAGATCACAGATGTACATCCAGGGAGCTTCTCAGACACTCCAAGACACTCCAGATACTCCAAGCGTTCTGGATTCTATCTTCTAGACTCTGAAGAGATACTAGAGTGTTTTAAATCAGAGAAGTGTCATAGTGAAATGTACATTTTAAACGAGTGTCAAAAACCCAGGAATAGCAAAATTAAAACCACCAGATCCTGGGCATATACCCTGAGAAAACCAGAATTCAAAAAGAGTCATGTACCACAATGTTCATGGCAGCTCTATTTACAATAGCCAGGACATGGAAGCCACCTAAGTGTCCCTCAACAGATGAATGGATAGAGAAGATGTGGCACACATATACAATGGAATATTACTCAGCCATAAAAAGAAACGAAAGTGAGTTATTTGTAGTGAGGTGGATGGACCTAGAGTCTGTCATACAGAGTGAAGTAAGTCAGAAAGAGAAAAACAAATACCATATGCTAACACATATATATGGAATCAAAAAAACAAAAAGGTACTGATGAACCTAGTTGCAGGGCAGGAATAAAGAAGTAGACATAGAAAATAGACTTGAGGACATGGGGTGGGGAGGGCGAAGCTGGGGCGAAGCAAGAGTGACATCAACATATATACACAACCGAATGTAAAATAGCTGGCTGGTGGGAAGCAGGTGCATAGCACAGGGAGATCAGCTCGGTGCCTTGCGATGACCTAGAGGGTGGGATAGGGAGGGTGGGAGGGAGACGCAAGAGGGAGGGGATATGGGGGCATGTGTATGCATATGGCTGGTTCACTTTGTTGTGCAACAGAAACTAACACAGTATTGTGAAGCAATTATACTCCAATAAGGGTCTATTAAAAATATTAATAATAAGTAAGAGTTTATTGTGCAGATAAGGATAGTTCTAGAACGGGGAGCTTTGACATGCACAACTGACATGAAGCTCAGAGGCATAACATTCCAGGATGGCTTATAAAGTGAAAATAAGGATTGTTTAACCTTAACACTGATTGGTTATTAAAAGAGGATTTCCACACAGCAGGGAACTGGTTAAAAGTGATTATCTTATACCATTTTCAGGAAGAGGACTTAAGTTTCTTTTACCATTACCGGAGGTATTTACAAGAAACAAGCTAAGTTTCGCTTATGTTCATGAAATAAGCTAGATTCAGTTTTGTTTATGTGGCTTCAATGGTTCTGTCTGCTTGGGAGATTTCTAAGCCTGGTCTCCATTTTATATTATTTTAACAGGATCATTCTCCTAATGGTGTAGATGACTGGATATAGATAGGGATTTAGATATGGATAGAGACAGATACAGATACAGGTGTAGGTATAAACAGATACAGGTATAGTATAGATACACATAGGTGTAGGTGTACATGCAGATGTAGGTGCAGACATGGCATTTAACCAATGAAAGACGTTTCTTCCTAGAATCAGGCTCAGTGCTAAGTGCTTCACACGTATTATTTCAGAAATTAACCAGACAGCCTTTTGGCCTCCAAGGAGTTCATATTCAGGAGGAGGCATATTCTCATATGCCATGAGAAGCTTCGAAGAGGAATAATACTGAAACCCAGCCTGCAGGGAGCAGTAGGGGAACCAGTGCTGTCTCTGCAGATCAGTGTGGCAAAGACCTGAGGGCAAGGGGTTGGGGGCTTTGCTACATTAATAACAATAAACTTTTATTACAGGACAGGCATTATATCCATCATCTAATATAATGCCCACAATGAATAGGTAGGACAGCTTCTACTGCTAGATAAGTTTCCTTATCTATTTTATAGATAAGGAAACTACAGTCAGTGGGAGGTATTTCATTAACTCACACTGGAGAACCACATATTCTGATTTTCTTTTTAGAAAAATAACTCTGGCAAGAGTAATGTGAGTATAAATTATATCTCATTCTCTTTTCTTTAAAAAGAACAGGGACAGATTGTAGGACTATGAACTTGAAAGCAGAGAGATCAAACTCAAAACTACCGTAGTGGTTCCATGCCAAATGATAGGGGGCCGGAAGAACGCCACAGACGTGATAAAGGTCAATGAGAAACGGAAGGAGAAGGCCAGAGAGAAAAAGTCTGGGGTGACTCCCAGACAGCTCTTTGCAGACCGGGGGAAAAGGTAAACATGGGATTTGGAAGACCCAGCAGGTTTAGTGGGGGTCACGGTAGAGCTGATTTCAGTTTTGAATGTTTTGAGAATAAGGCACAACTGGTTATCCTCACAGAAATGCCCCTTGGAGAAGTTTGTCTGGAGCACCAGAGCAAGATCTGTAAATGGTCATCATATGGGTGGTAGGTGAAGCTGTAGCCGGGCTCCTTGTAAAGAAGCCATTGAAAAGTAAGTGATAAGAAGCATGTTTACTTATGACTCCACAGCTGTGCCACCTCCTCCTTGAAGCATGCCATGATGACATAGCTCAGCAGGACTGGACCTGTTCAAGGAGTGAGGGATCACCAGGTGTACAAGCATCAGCTACCATGATGCCATCACAGGGTCCAGCAAGTTATCACGATAGGCAGCTTCACAGAGTTCCCTGACACCAGGTACCGACAGGAAGTATTGCCATGAGACTGAAATCTAGGGCAGTAAGCTACTCTACGAAAGAAAGGCTTAAAGACTCAGGAGTGGGAGAGGCTGCTTTGCCACCACCATGAAGTCTCCCCGGAGGCACCCACAGGACCAGAGGCAGCTAAAGTCGGTGAGTAAGAGAGCCACCGTGAAGGAGGTGTTGCTGTCTTTCCACGTCATCCTTGGAAAAAAGCATCAGCAGATACAGCTTTTAAAGTAAAGGTCTCAACAGTTTTACACAATATTTTATTGTCCTGTCTTCTCTGAATGATCAAAATAATATGCTTTACTAAGACAGAGCTTGATACTACTTCATTTTGCCTTATTCTAAAGATACAGCATCTGTGACCTGAATATTCTGCCTTTAAAAATCATTAAATAAAAAATATTTTAAACCTATCATCATAAAGTCTGTTAAATTAAGACAAACTATGTTCAAATGAGAACAGCAGTTGATGACTGCTGTTTTATTTAAGAAGTTAACATTTTTTTCCCTTTGAGTTCAAAACACTTGGAAAACAAAACCAGCCTGCTGTCCAAATAGGACCCTCCCAGTGCTGAGTGTATATTATGAACTTCTGAGGGTAGATTATTACTCTGTTTTGGATCCTTAATTCAAAGCATGTCTAAGTGCTTTGAGGCTTACAGGCAGATTTTCGTGATTATGTGGAGAACTGTATATAAAAGATAAAAAATGTGAAATAAACAAAACCACCTCTGTGAGCAAAGAGCAACACAGGACCACCCTCAGGAAGCTAGTCGGTAAAAACAGAGGATAACAGCTAAATGGCCTCAAGTCTAGTAGAAAAGAAAAATGGTTTTAATTCCCTCTGCTATGAAACTCCCAATTCCATTTTAGTTAGTCATCATTAAAGCCATTTAGAATTTAGCTTAAAATTTTTTAAAAAACATTTATTAACTTTATCTTTTCAAGTGTTTCCTTAATATGTCTGTATATATCATTATGATATTATGTTGAAAGCTGAGAGGGGACATTTTTAATAACATCAATCTATATCCTGTTAACAATCGCTTTGTATTTTTAAAGCTACTTGCTTGTATACCATATACTTCTCTATGCAAACTCTCCATTCCTAAACACACACTTACGCACATATACAAACATAAGCAAACACATACACAATGTTTTATGCTTTGCTAACAGGTCCTGGACAAATCTTTCAAAGCTGATAGAAATATAACTTGAGAGTCCCACTAAGAGTAATACTGGCGGCTTCCCTGGTGGCGCAGTGGTTGAGAGTCCGCCTGCCGATGCAGGGGACACGGGTTCGTGCCCCGGTCTGGGAAGATCCCACATGCCGCGGAGCGGCTGGGCCCGTGAGCCATGGCCGCTGAGGCTGCGCGTCCGGAGCCTGTGCTCCGCAACCGGAGAGGCCACAACAGTGAGAGGCCCGCGTACCGCAAAAAACAACAACAAAAAAAGTAATACTGATTCTAGTCCACATATCTTGCCCTAAATAATTCAGTAATATTAGAAAGATATCTTTAAATGATAGGGATGTTTTTGGTATAGAAAAATGTAGAGTACAACAAGTATACAAATGTTCTTTTGGTCACGTAACTTGATCTATTCTCCTCGACATTATAGTTGGCAGAAAGAAATTTTAAAAATTACACTTTTAAGTGGCTCACAGGTTACATCCCCAAATCCAGCATTTACCCAAGATGTGGCTCAGTTCCAGAAACTTTTCTTTTTTTGCTCTTATACAGCTCTCTGAAACAATGTGTCATCCTAGAAGTTGACACCTCTAGAAATTGACAGTCTTTTGACCACAAGGTGGCTGTGATTTCTTCAGATTTCCGTATTTGCGTTGGTTATTTATTTGGCATTCACTGTGTTTTTAGTAAACATCTTTCAGGTCTGCTACTCAGTGCTAGATCAATATGGGAAAAATCTAAATATTGTGGTTATATGAATACCAACCTCAAAGCAAATATACTCCTCTAATTCTAGTTGTTGGGTCTAGAAGAGCTTTAAATAAAAAGTGTAATTACATATTACACTGAGTTCTTAAGGGAGCTATGGATCTCACAGCCAGGTTGCATCATATCTGTTCATGCAATTCAACAAATCAACAGATACAAGCAAATAATACACATGTTAAGAAATAACAGAATGTCATTTGATGGCGATACATGCCAGGAAATAATCGTTAAACACACACAAAGAATGATGCTGACAAAAAATTTTTAATGCTTCAAGTATTCTACATTAATAAATTTTAAAGTATTTAACAACTCATGAAACTGGAAAGTTCAACAAAAGTGTATTCACTTGTATATACATGTACATATATAACTAAGTATTTAAAGTACATATTTATATAGCTAAGCATATGTTTATGTAACTGAGTATATATAACTAGGTATATATAAAACTTTCAACCTTTAGTCACAGTTATTAGGCATTTTGTAACCAAAACAAAGAAACAAATAGGTTTGAGACCTGGATAAAGTCAGATTACAATTCCCATAAGAACTCCATCTGTCACTCCTTTTTTTTCTTCCTTCTTGTATTTGTCTGCTCAGATAGCTTTAACAAAATGTGATAGACCAAGTGGCTTAAACAGCACACATTTATTTCCCACAGTTCTGAGGCTGGAAAGTCCAAGATCAAGGCTCCAGCACATTCCGTTCCTGGTGAGAGTTCTCTTCCTGGCCAGCAGGCGGTCACTTTTTCTCTGTGTCCTAACATGGCAGAGAGAGTGGGCTCTCTCTTTTCTTCTTCTTATAAGGCCACTAATCCCATCGTAGGAGTCCCACCCTCATGGCCTCAACTAACCCTAATTACCTCCCAAAGGCCCCATCTACAAATACCACCACATTGAAGATTAAGGCTTCAGTATATGAACTTGGGTGGGGGGGGGACACAATTCTGTCCACAGCGCTTCTTATCTCTCCATCCATCACTTCTTTTATCTTCAAAAGAAAATTATACAAGAGATGTGAAAACCTTGGGTGGCTAGAGATGTAAACGTAGGTGCCCAATGATGCCCGAGGTAAGTGCATTTAGGCAGAAAGGTAGAAGATTCTGTGGGTGACAGACATCATAAATTAATAGTGATTGTCTGAGAAAAGTGTTTTTATATCCGGTTAACGTTGGTTTTGCAATACTAATACTCCTATATGTCTTTTTATATGTTCTATATTAAACTAGTAAAATTATATGCACAAACAGTATTAAAAGGCACTTACAAAATGAACATTCCTGGTAGCAGTTACAAGCACAGTCTCCAGAGCCAGATGGTTTAGGTTTGAACACCTGTTCTGCCACTTACTAGCTAACTTTGGGCAAGTTTATAGACCTGTCTGTGCACCAATTTCCTTGTCTGTAAAAGAGGAATAACAATGCTATCTGTCTCATATGATGGTTGTGAAGATTAAATGAGCTAATTTATACAAAGCACCAATATATATATAATATAAAGAACAATTTCTGGTAGATAGTGAGCACTATACGTTTGTTATTATTAGCAATAAATAAAAGGATTGTTAAATATGAATATAAGACCCAAAACATGCTCTCAGAGGAGTTTCGATTACAAATAAGACTGGAAATAAATATGGAGTTCAATACCAAGTCATGCAACAGTAACCCTAAAAATGTAGGGAGTTTCTGAATTGGTTAAATCATGTCGTGTGTACAAAGGCTAAAAGTTTTTGAGGATAACCAGAGCAGCCATCAGATCAAATGTAAAGTATATGAAGACATATTTGGTTCATTGCTGAATCCCCAGAACTCAACCAACATCTGTTCAATGTACAAATGAAGAAATATAAGCACCAACGGAATCTTGTCTGCATGAGGAACATTCAACATAAACAGTGGCAGTGAACTGGGCCAGTCAAGACTTCAGGGAAGCCCACCAGACATCTGGTCAACAATAAGAAGGGAAATGTTAGTCTGCTCATTTGTGAAGTCTTTATGTTAGCATTAAAGAGAGTAACAAACTCAAATGCTGGCTAAATATATCTAAGAATTTAGATATATTTACCTACCTAGAAGCCAGCTGTCAAAGACAATATGAGAAGTGTAGTACCCGGCAATAATTAACCACTCACTCCAACGATGTAGACAAGAAAGCTGATACAGATAGGCCTTCTGCTTGTTCAGCCACTGAGGCCACTTCTTTTAGAAACACCACATGATTCACCTTGGAATAAAGTCCTCGAAAATAAGAGAATCCCAGCTTGAAAAGATATTAGCCCCAAATTTGGACCTGTAATGGAAGCTCTATAGAAAGACAGCTTTGCTCTATTAAGAACCAGCTCTGTCTTTCATTGTTGCAAATCACAATCTGTGACTTGCAGCTATAGGTCTGGCTTGCAGAGGGTTTTGTCACAGTGTGATTTTAATGTATAAATAGCTAACATTTCCAAATCTACAGCTGTTTGAGTATGCCATTAAAGTCTCCAATAGCCTTTTAAAGTTCTTTTTCTAGAGTAGTTAAGCGACAGGAAGTTTAGTAAGCATTTCTGTGTGGCTCTATTCTTTTGGCTACTTCAAAGTCTTCCAAATATCCATCTTTTCTACATGTTAATATTTCCAAGTTTTCATATGTTAATATGTTTTTAGTGTGCCGAATAATGTGATAAATGGCTAAAAAAATCCCCTGTTTATTGTCTCAGGAAAGCTGCTTAATTCCTAAAGAGAGACACAAGTAGTATTGAGCAGGTGAGCCAAGGAATGAATGGGAATTGAAAAGCAGAGATAGTGAGGCTTCCCTGGTGGCACAGTGGTTAAGAATCTGCCTGCCAGTGCAGGGGACACAGGTTTGAGCCCTGGTCTGGGAAAATCCCACATGCCACGGAGCAACTAAGCCCGTGTGCCACAACTACTGAGCCTGCACTCTAGAGCCCAGGAGCCACAACCACCAAGCCCATGCGCCACAACTACTGAAGCCCGTGCGCCTAGAGCCGGTGCTCTGCAACAAGAGAAGCCACTGCAATGAGAAGCCTGCGCACCGCAACGAAGAGTAGCCCCCGCTCGCTGCAACTAAAAACAGAAAGCCCACATGCAGCAACGAGGATCCAATGCAGCCAAAAATAAATAAATAAATAAATTTATGAAAAAAAAAAGCAGAGATAGTGAAAGCTGGTATTTTAAGTATATTATATATATATTCTATATATTATGACTATTCCCTTAGCCAGTAAAGGATTTTCAAACAGACATAATGTGATTTGAACTCATAAGGTCTCTACTAACAGTATTTTATGTCATAACACATGTAATTTTTCATTTCTTTGACCGTTTTGTCCAACAGCAGAGTGTGACACCATGAACAGCGTAAATGAAAAATGAGACTTTGATATTTGCATGGAATTTACTTGTTCACTAAAAATAAAGTAACCAGTTAAGGAAATAAAATAAAAGGCAAGTTACTAATACAGAATACCTACTGAATCTGCGTTTCTCATAATAGAGCATAAATGCATTTTGAAGAGCCTTCCCAGATGGTGCTGACGTGCAGCTTGGTTTGTGAAAAGCTAGCGCAGACAATCCTGGGAGGTAAGTTAAGGAATGAAAAAAATCTGAGCAGGTTTAAATACTGTTTGGGAAGAGCAAGTTGAAGAGAGATAATGAGAAAAAGAGATAAAGGGGCATCATTGCAAACAAGTTCTCTACAGGGACAGGGTGACACAACGATAAGCACGGAAGAACCACTCGACTGAGACAGGAGAAGAAACCCACGTCTGCACTGGAGCACAAGGCATGGAGGAAGCATGGACACACAATTCAATCCATAGACTGACTGGCAGAAAACTGATATTTCCAGGCTTTTCTCAAAGCCAAGTCATCTCTTGAGAGTGAGGAAAGATGCTATGAGCTTGGACATTCAATACAAGTGCAGAAAGCCTGAAGTAGCTGATTGCTTTGTAAATTAAGACACTATGTGTTCTTTGTTCTGGAGAGGTAAATGAAGAAACCTCTCATCCGTATTTTGTACGTGCCTTAAACTATTACAACTACCATCCATTCAAATATGAACTCTAGGATTGATGAATTGGGCTGGGCCATTAGAATAGCTGAAAAGCCATGTTGAAAGAAATTTATCAAGTTCCAAGGCAGGGCTGGTTGTGACAGCCTTTGTTAGTTGTGGGTGTCATATCATCTGTGATTACCAACCTCTATAATGAATCATTACGATTTCCACATCACAGCTTATTTTCAAAACATTCATTCTGGGGGAGGATGAAAAATTAGTCTCTCTATAAACAACGTATTTCTGTTGAATCAACCCAGCTCTTTCATTTGTTTTTGGAGGCTCTAGCAAAGGATGCCTTTTCTCACGTTGCCCAGATTCCAGAATCTGCCCACATTCCTAGGCTCATGTTTTCCTACCTGCATGTTCAAACCAGGAACAGTGCCTATCTCTGGCAGTTCTTCCTTAGTCATGTCTCTCTCTGCTTTGATGGATTCCCATGTTTAGATTGAGCCCACCCTGATAATCCAAGGTAACCTTCTCCCATCTCCAAATTCTTAACATAATTACATCTGCAAAGTCCTTTTTGGTATTCAATCTAACATATTTACAGGTTCTGGAGGTTAAGATATGGACCAGTTTGGGGGAAGGGAGCATTATGTTGTCCACCACTTACTTATCATTTCTTTTCTTTTATGGTAAGCACTTTTAGTGTGCTTTCTAAGAAATTTTTACCTAATTTGAGTTTGGAAAGATTTTATCTTCTGTTTTCTAGAATATGTTTTATAGTTTTAGCATTTATGCTTAGATCTATATCTGTTTCAAGTTAAAACTTGTCTATTGTGTGAGGTACGGGCTGATGTTTATTTGTCCTATACATAATTAGCTGTTATAACATCATTTGTAGAAGTGATTATAATTTCCTACTTGAGTTACCTTGGCAAGTTTGTCAAAAATTAATTAACTATATTTGCCTGGGTATACATCTGTATTCTCTACTCTGTTCTATTGATTTGTAGGTCTACTTTTATGTTGATTACACTATCTTGATTACTGTAACTTTTCAGTAAGTCTTGGAATCTCTGGAGCTTTCCCTGGAACTGTTGCTTAAATATAAAAATTTTCTGTGAATTAAAAATGTAAGGCCAGAAACTATCAAACTCTTAGAGGGAAACATAGGCAGAACACTCTATGACATAAATCACAGCAAGATCCTTTTTGACCCACCTCCTAGAGAAATGGAAATAAAAACAAAAATAAACAAATGGGACCTAATGAAACTTCAAAGCTTTTGCACAGCAAAGGAAACCATAAACAAGACCAAAAGACAACCCTCAGAATGGGAGAAAATATTTGCAAATGAAGCAACTGACAAAGGATTAATCTCCAAAATTTATAAGCAGCTCATGCAGCTCAATAACAAAAAAGCAAACAACCCAATCCAAAAATGGGCAGAAGACCTAAATAGACATTTCTCCAAAGAAGATATACAGATTGCCAACAAACACATGAAAGAATGCTCAACATCGTTAATCATTAGAGAAATGCAAATCAAAACTACAATGAGACATCATCTCACACTGGTCAAAATGGCCATCATCAAAAAATCTAGAAACAATAAATGCCAGAGAGGGTGTGGAGAAAAGGGAACACTCTTGCACTGTTGGTGGGAATGTAAGTTGATACAGCCACTATGGAGAACAGTATGGAGGTTCCTTAAAAAACTACAAATAGAACTACCATACAACCCAGCAATCCCACTACTGGGCCTATACCCTGAGAAAACCATAATTCAAAAAGAGTCATGTACCAAAATGTTCATTGCAGCTCTATTTACAATAGCCCGGAGATGGAAACAACCTAAATGTCCATCATCGGATGAATGGATAAAGAAGATGTGGCACGTATATACAATGGAATATTACTCAGCCATAAAAAGAAACAAAATTGAGCTATTTGTAATGAGGTGGACAGACCTAGAGTCTGTCATACAGAGTGAAGTAAGTCAGAAAGAGAAAGACAAATACCGTATGCTAACACGTATATACGGAATTTAAGAAAAAAAAATGTCACGAAGAACCTAGGGGTAAGACAGGAATAAAGACACAGACCTACTAGAGAATGGACTTGAGGATATGGGGAGGGGGAAGGGTAAGCTGGGACAAAGCGAGAGAGAGGCATGGACATATATTCACTACCAAACGTAAGGTAGATAGCTAGTGGGAAGCAGCCGCATAGCACAGGGAGATCAGCTCCTGTGCTTTGTGACTGACCGCCTGGAGGGGTGGGATAGGGAGGGTGGGAGGGAGACGCAACAGGGAGGAGATATGGGGATATATGTATATGTACAACTGACTCACTTTGTTATAAAGCAGAAACTAACACACCATTGGAAAGCAATTATACTCCAATAAAGATGTAAAAAAAATAAAAAATAATAGTAGTTGCTGGAGGGAGGGGCAGGAAGAGGAATGAAGTTGAGGAAGGTAACACAGGGAACTTCCATTGTATCTGTAATATTTTAGGTCTTATTTGGATGATGGGTACCCAGATAATATGTAATTCTCTAAATCTCTTTATTTTTCTGTGCTATTTCGTATTAAAACTATTTTACAAAGTTAATGACAGACTTTATCAGGTAATAATAATAATGAATTGCTGATAATCTGGCACTTTTTCTCCACTTATACAAAAACTGTTCTTTTTTCAGGATCCAGCTGAAAACATTCCCCAGCTGAGACCATATACAACAATTGCTCCTCATTAGGACATCATAGTATTTACCATCTGTACCAACCATGACATCTATTTTATATACTACCTTGTACTTTAAACTAATATATGTGATAATTCCCATTCTAAATGGAAATATCCTCAAATGGATGAATCATACATTTGTATCTCTAGCGATTTGCATTTAGCAGGTGTTCAGTAAATAATAGTCTAAAACATAGAAGGCTATCTGATAACAAAAACAGAACTCTTTCTGGGAAGTAGAAGTAGTATACTAACATTTGTTGTTAATAAAAGATGCTTCCTGTACATAACAATATTCGGTAGCACTCACCAAAGCAGAACTGAACAAGAATGGAAAGAATCAGCAGAATGCTATTTAAATACCGGAGAATAACTGAATCACTTTGCTGTACACCTGAAACTAACAACATTGCAAATCAACTATACTTCAATTTTAAAAAAAGATCTAAAAACTTACAGGCTGCTGTCAAACATTGGTCCTTGAGGAATCAGTATGGTTCATCTAAGATACTGACTGCTTTTCTTGCTATCCCATTATAATAATTATCCTCATTCCTTGTCCATTAAGTGTTCCACTATTCTTTGAATAGAGTTTTTCGAACTTCTTGAAATATACCTAACAAAACTATTTATGCTGCCAAAATTTCTCTGTCTTCACTAAAATGACTTTAGTTCAACATTTCAAAAATGTGTAGAATGTGCCCACTTGGATCCCAGGTGTGGTGCTTTGGAAAGATAAGGCATGTGCACAGCCTGGTGAAAAGACAGACACACGTGGACAGGAGGATCATCGTTCCAGCAGACTTGTGTGTGGAGCACAGCCCTCCTATGCATCAACGACAGCCCTACAGGGGACAAAGGCGAAAGCTGGGTGACCTCAAAGGTAAGTTGGATTTCCCAGCAGAAACCCAAGGAAATGAAATTACATTTGAGGTGGGACTCCTGGAACTTTCCTTTGGAATCCAGTTGTAGTTTTTCATATTCTTCCCTATTCGATTTCACATCATCTGTTTTGGATGATCTCTCAGCCTGTTGAGTGTTTGTTGAAGATTCTTAATGAATTACCTAACAAATTGGTATGAGCTCATTTGTGAAGGTGATATGGGTGATATGCACTTATTCTTCTATCAGTCGGACAAGCCAAGGGCACTCAGGAGGCACGCTTGTGTTAAAGTACGACCCCAGGAACCAAGAGGGACTGACTGGGGGCTGATTAAGTACAGACGACTCTGAGACTGTCATGAACACAAACACCGAAACAAGGTTCCGGGTGCTGCGAGTGCTAATTATCGTCTGTAGATAGTTGGGATGGGAGGGCTGCACATAAAGTAAGATTGCCATGTAACAAGGGGGTCAAAGCCTCTGATGTCGTGACCTTGCTGTATGCTGTGTCAGTTTCCTAGAGCTACCATAACAAAACACCAACAAGAGAGTAGCTGAAAACACCAAAACGTTTTCTCTCACGGTTCTGGAGATTAGAAGTCCAAAATGAAGGTGTCAGGAAGGGCATGCTCCCTCTGGCAGCTCTATGGAAGAACCTTCTTTGCCTCTTCTAGTGTCTGGTGCTTGTTGACAGTCCTTGGCGTTCCTTAGCTTGTAGATACATCACTCCAGTCACATGGCCATCTTCTCCCTGTGTGCCTTTATTTCATCTTCTCTGTGTTCATGCCTGTCTCTGTGTCTAAATTTCCCCTGTGTATAAGGACACCAATCATACTGGATGCAGGCCCTCCTTAATGACCTCATTTTAACTTGATAACCTCTATAAAGATTCTATTTTCAAAAAAGGTCACATTCTGATGTTCTAGGAGTTAAGACTTCAACATATCGTTTTGCGGGGAGAGACAATTCAGTCCATAACATATGCCTTACTGAAATCCAGATATACAATGTTTACAAGAGTTTATTGATCTATATAGGACATAAGTCTCATTGGGAGTAATTAGTACTTATTTAGCTCCAACATGCCTAAGAATGGTTATATCTTTTTCAATAAGTAACAAATCCTGTTTCATAGTATGCTTAAGATCATATTTACAGCTCCGTGTTTGATTATTATTCATATTCTATTTGTTGGTGTAGAAACATCTGACAGTTTCCAAAGATAGTGAAGATAGTGTGCCTTTTGATTCCTCATTGCCATTTCCTGATAGTTCATAATTTCTCTAAATTATACCTTCTGTACTTCGTGATGCCTGGTTTTACATAGTAGTTTTAACATTTTCTCATTCCTGAAAAAATTTCCATTTCAAGCTCTCTTCATAGGGATGGTGGTTCTTCATTCCTAAACCACTGTTTGGAATTTTTATATTTTGTAAGTTTTATAAATCTTCAGTCAAATAGAATAAATGGTGTTTTATTTATCCTAGGTCACTTCAGTCTTTTGTACACTAACGTGTATTGAAAAGTTTGAAGAGAAGGATATAACACACAATGTCTGCCATATATATTAGCTCATGGAAACCTTTCACTATATAATATCACACAGGAAACATACTTAGGAATTACTGTCCTAAGCCATATACCTACTATAAATAAATTTTTAAACCCTATTCCTTAAAATCATCTCTATAATCAGATACTCAGTTCACTTTGTCCTCTCCTATCTCTTTAGTGTTATGACCTTTGATCCCTAAGAAGAAATTAAAATATTACCTTGTTTTCTGCTCATCCCATCTTCTACTTAGTTAAAAAACAAAACAAAACAAAACAAAACAAAAACACCAGTTTTTTTCCATCTCTTTCTCCTGAGTAGTCATCTAAACTTGGTGAACTTAAGAAGACACGTGTGTGTACCTAGAATGACATCCTTTGGCGAATCTCCTTTCTCTCACATGAAAAAAATACTTCTCAGTCTATTAGGTTTGGTTGGGGCCAACCCTGCCCAGGAATGAGTCAGACTAAAGTATTCCACCTTCTTTGGATCGGGGTTGTACACATGACACAAAGCAAAACAGACAGATTTATCCCTGGAGGTTTTACAGTCAAAAGAAAAAGAAAGAAAAGAGAAAAGAAAAGTAAGGAAGACCCTTGGTTTGCTTGAAAACAGCAAGCTGTGAAAATAATGTAGATATTTCATGTTCAGCAATCAATATGTACATATCCTTTCCGCCTTGGGAAGTTTGAGTTAATTTTCTAAGTCAGGCAATGGAGAAAGTTGTAACACATGTGTTTCAGGTATTAGCAAGGCATCAATGATTCCTATAGTTCATACTTACCCAAACAGTACTCAATGTAATTGAATATTTCTCCATTTGGAAGAGGTCCTAAATTCACACAGAAATAACAATAACTAGCTTTCCAGTTTAGTTCAATTTCTGTTTCTTTTAGGAACTGCATTTGCAAGTACAGCTAGGCTTTTTCTTCAGAAAGAAAGTCACCTAAGAGCAGAGACGATATGTGGCCTCATTTGCATCTTCCATAAATCTTAGCAGAGTGTTCAATAACTATTTGTTACACTAAATTATTTCTTTGATATCTTAGTAGATAATTATAATCAATAGACTCTATGATACATTAACTGCTCCATCTCCAATTAAAATGTATCCACCGTATCTCAAACACCATACCCATCTTAAGATATTTTACATAAATTGCTCACAACTGAATATCATGTTGAGGGATTTCCTGTGCCTTTGTTTCTAGCAGCCTGTTTTCCCTTAGTTTGAAATATTAGTCTCTAAAGACTAGTTTCCCTTGAGCAGATCAAGATTAACAATCCTGCTGCACTTTCTATTCCATGAGGAAATCTTTTTACTCAGTTTCTCCAGGGAAACAAATTCAGTCTCTACCCTTCTTCATTTGTTTGTCTAACTTATGTTATTTCCAGTTGCCTCTGCTGCTGCTGTTACTGTTATAATGTCCAAATTTTGGAGTTAAGTTGTCTGAATAACAATGAGAACATCCCAAGAAAGCTTGTTATTTTTTCTTAAAATACTAGGCACAGTATTCCTACAGGAACTTTTGGAGCAAGAGGCCCTTTTGATCCCTCTTTATTTCCACTCTCTGGGTTATTAAGATCTTCCTACCCCACCCCTGCCCAGGGTTTCACTTAACAGAAGCTTCAGCAAACATTGTTCGAGCATCTGCTTTCCACCAGCTTCTGCCTTTGACATTGTGGAAACAGCTGAAAAACACACCTCGTTTTCCTTTCACCAAATGTTTTTTCTTCCCTGAACATCAACCCCTGTGGTCTAACTGACCACTTCATGATGCTTCTGCTATTTTATTTTTTGGCCTGGATTTCTTACAACTTTCTGTGTTGGTTAAGGCTAGAGTTGGCTGCTACAACAGAGAATTATCATGGTAGCTTAAATGTAATTGACCTTTTTCTCACTCATCCAGTAGTCTGGGTAAAAGTTGTCCAGGGCTTGCAGGGCGGCTCCTGGGGTCTGGTACATGGGCAGCTTCCTCGGCCTGGTTGTTCTGCCATCCCAAGAGGGTTGCTTCATCCTCGGGGTCTAAGAGGACTCACTCACACCTGCGATCCTGCCGGTAAGAAGGAAAAAGGGCGATGGAGGACAGGCCTCATACCCTCCACTCAAATCCCGCCTGGCCAGAACATGGCTACACTTCTTTGCAATAAGAGTATAGAAAATATCATTCTTATTCTTGGCTGCTAAGACCCAGAAGTTGTACAATTATAGGAAAAATGAGAAAAGTTATTGGGACAATTAGTAACTCAGCAGAGTTTCCTCATCGTCTCAACACAATTCACCAGGTGCTTGGCTATTAAGACCCTGATTGAAATTATAAGGTATTTCACCTGATACACAGAAGTTTATCCTTGGTTACAGGATAGGTCATTAGTTGTTAAGAACCGTACATTAAGATAAGGTTTTGCAGTTAAATCTCCTTTAATCACCAGCCAATAGCTTCTATTGAAGCTGAACTCTGCTACGCATCTTAACCAACCGCCCAAGCACTCCCAGGAGGTGCAGACTCTCTATATTTTTCTCATTAACTGAGTAGAACATCACATGGTGAGTAATCCCAGTCTTTGGAATCCAGAGATTATAACAGACACCCGAAAATTCCATAGAAGTTTATCTTCCTTGCTTCTACAAATCGTTATATATGTCTCCATGGGAAAACAGAAGAAACACGCTTGTGTGATAACAACGTCATTGTAGCACGATTGGCTCTACTCATTTCAATCCTGTCATTATTATGAATGCCTTCTCATTACTTTTCGTTTAACACCGGATCAGAATAAAGGAAAAGAAATTAGTGCGGGATACGGTTGAGAGTTTTTTCATGTACTCATACAAAGGTGATATCACAGAGAGACCACTTGTTCAAAAGATATTAGCATTGACTTTGGGGAGAGAAAGTGAAATAATTATAAGCAGCTGAGAAAAAAGAAAGCTAGGAATTGTTCAATGTTCAGAGGCCATCCCACACAGCAATGAAAAATCAGGATGTAAAAATGAGTTTTGCATAGTAAGTGTGTTTTATGGTATGAAAGCACTGCTTTGAAATGAAGGTGCAAGGTACATCAACTCTAAGTGCCCTGTTCATTACACGCAAGGCTTCCGCAGTCGGGTGGCATTAAGTCTACAGTTTTGTATTGCAAGTCAGGCCACAGGATACGTATTATTTTACAAGGAAATATTGCAGGTGGTCGGAGGTGCCTGCAAACATACACGCGAGATAGAATAACGATGCCTGGCACGTTTCTTCTACACACAGAATTTAGAGATGGGAAGGAGAATCCTCGCTCATCTTAAAGAATCAGCCCAGTGGTCCTCAAGTAAGGTTGATGCACTGGTTCAATACAGTCACATATGGGGAGGAGGGAGACGTGCACCAAACAACTAATTCAAAACCTTCAGGAACAGAAGCATCCCGTGAGTGGTCCATCCACAAGAAGCCCACTCCTCACCACGGAAACCAGGAAGAGCTGTCAGAATTTTCATAGTTCAGGGCTCTGCCATTGCTCAAGGGGAAGCCATGGACGCCTTCATGTCCTCTGCTTCTAGACGTCAGAATTTTCATAGTTCAGGCCTCTGCCATTGCTCAAGGGGAAGCCATGGACACCTTCACGTCCTCTGCTTCTAGACGTCAGAATTTTCATAGTTCAGGCCTCTGCCATTGCTCAAGGGGAAGCCATGGGCACCTTCACGTCCTCTGCTTGTAGACGTCTTTTCCAAAAGTGAAGGCACTCCTTTTTTTCTTTTTTTTTTTTCTTGGCTGCGTTGGGTCCTTGTTGCTGTGTGCGGGCTTTTCTCTAGTTGCAGCAAGCGGGGGCTACTCTTCTCTGTGATGCGCGGGCTTCTCATTGCGGTGGTGTCTCTTGTTGTGGAGCACGGGCTGTAGGCGCAGGGGCTTCAGTAGTTGTGGCTCGCGGGCTCAGTAGTTGTGGCTCACGAGCTTAGCTGCTCTGCGGCATGTGGGATCTTCCCGGACCAGGGCTCGAACCAGTGTCCCCTGCACTGGCAGGTGGATTCTTAATCACTGCGCCACCAGGGAAATCCTGAAGGCACTTTTTAAGGGTCATGTTTAAAGTTCTTTTTTAGCATCAAGAATAAAATCAAACACAGCAGACCTAACTGAAAACTCTGTGCCACACGTTAGAACTTACTACTATACATCCCATAACTCCCGTGAAAGGTGAGGAAAAACAGTATGGTGCCCTGGAAGGCAAGAATGGGTCAGAAGATTGGTGCAGGGGGACTCTGGGGAACCCAGAGCTGAGCTTGCTACACAGGCATCATTTTCACTATCTGGGTGAAAAGATGTCGAGGAATTGAAAGGACTTTGTGATTCTAATGGAGAAGCCATTTCAAAGAGAATGTGCAGATGTTCAGTTGCAGCCCAAATGGATAATGGATCATAATAGCTTGTACATCAAAGAAAGGTTAGGTCACGGCTATGCACGGCGCACATCCTGACGGCAGTGAAATGGCAAGGAGATGGCTGCTCGCATGATCTACTTATAAATACATTTTCTGCCTCAAAAAGACCTGCTCTCCCTCCCACCCCTGCTTTTCTGGCTGTGGCTCACGGACTCCTTGTGTTTACCTCTTATTAATCCTTAAGCCTTACATGTTTTGGTACATGTTTTCTACTTGGGCAGTTGACATTTTCAAATGTCTACCACAATGACAGTTGGAGCCAGTGGTCTTATACCTAAAGGGCCCACAGTGATACGCTCTAGATGCAAATGAGAGATGGTTCCTGGTCCCCCAAGGAGGAAAGATGTGTCTTCCAGGGCCCATTATCCCAGACTCCTCTTTTAATATCTTTATGATAACTAAACCTATAGGTGCAAGATTTGAACATACAGTATTATAGATATACTGTATCTTGATTCCAACAGGACACTTTTTTTAAAAGACAAGATGTCTTTGGAGATGTATTGATAAATACAGACTAGAAAACAATGTGATTACGTATACACATAGTTGGGTAGACATCCTATCATAAAAAATCTTGGTCAATGGGCTGATGCAGAAATTTTTTAAATGGGAGAAGTGTTTCTAAAATATTTCAAAGTTCCACCCTTGGCTTTTCTTATTTAACATAGAGATAGAAAAGGATATTTATTTCTAAAATTTCAGTGTAACATAGATTTCAGAGCAGTAGTTAATTGGTCAGATGATTATTTTAATTTAGAATAACAGCTTGAAATTTGTAACATTAAGCTCCTGAAATAGAGGGAGGGACAAAGTTGACAACAGTCCATATGGAAAGGGCCAACACAAGTCAACAGAGGAGTATGATACCCAAATAGCAAATGTGAAATAAGGCTAGGTTCGTGGAAACGAAGCACTGAAATCAAGAAAGATGATTCAGTAGAGATTACAAAAGGGAATGATCAACTTTGAGAGATCACAGGTATGTCCATTACCCTGATGTTGGCAAGGATTTCATGGGCATATACACATATATGTCAAAACTTAAATGGTATACTTTAACTGTCTACAGTTTAAGGTGTGTCCACTTTACCTCAATAGAGTTGTTCTTTAAAAACAACAAAAAATTTTTTTAAAGAAAGATGATTCCTTCACTCAAATTCAATGAGCATTTTAGGCACCCCTGCACTCTGAACATGACTGGGATTCAAAGTGTGAACAGGGCCGAGACATCAGAGAACTTTCAGCGTGACGTGTGTGATGGTGTTGACAGATCTGTAAACATAAATGTCAGAGAGTGTGATGCTCAGAGCTGCCGCCCAACAGTGCTACCCGGCAGCACCCAGGCTCATGTTAGCTCTGCCTCGTGACAGACGCCCATGCCACACTGACTAATACACGTTTTGAATGTCACCTGAACCTGGGGATAGGGTTCTATAACACCACTGTGCCTAAAGATAGGCTGAGTTTCTAAGAAAGCAGGAGCCAGGACGCGACACTGTAGACTAAGGGAGCGCTGTGAACACAGGCCGAGAGATGTTAAGAGTGACGGATTAAGCGCAGGTGGATGTGACGGGTCCACGGAAGGGCTGTGATGGAACGCAGGCCTGGAAGGGGAGGGAGTGAGCCCAGGCATGGATTCTGGTACCATAGTTACAATAAGAGTGAGTACAATCTCCAAGGAAGAGAATGCAAAAAGGAAAGAGCAGAAGACCCCATTAGATGAAACTATGGTTTGTATTCTAAGAAAAGCAGTAAGAAATTAGGAATCACTGAAGATCAATGATGTAGCATAAGTCCTTTTTGTAGAAAGTAGAGGATAAAAAGCTCAGATAGCACAGTCCTACCTACAACCCACTTCTGTATACTGGAGCAGATCTCTGAAGGATGACATAACATCAAACAGAACATAAAGCAAAAGGGGGCTTTAATTTTATTTGTCCCACAGTAGTCACTGTTCACATGACCCCAAATATTCCGCTGAAAAATTTAAAACTTCAGTTTGCTATTGACATGTCTCCAAATCACAAATTAGCTGAATTTATTCTCTCCAAGGGCTCCTGGGGCTTCATGAAGGCAACCTCAACACGTGAGTTTTCTCACCCTGGTTTTCCCAACCTTCTTTTCTCCCAGTAACTTCCTTGGTAACCATGGCAATGTCTGAAGGGTGGTGAAGGGGGAGGGGGGAATGAATAAACATCTTCTACAGGATTCAGCTCAGAGGTGGCCAGAATTATAAAGTATGATTTTCATGGACACGCACAACAGTCATCTGATTGGAACTTCGTGCTTGGAAAATGAAAAGTTCGCTTCGGCTTCACCCCCTGTGCTGTCCCAAGGCCCCCACTGATGTCCTACGTCTGGGCTCCCGCAGCAGCGTCTGCCACCTAACTTAATGCCGAAACCTGAGAAGACCCACGTCTCCCTTCCAGAGACACGGCGTCAGGAGGAATGGGAAATGCAGCTCTGGCAGGAGGTCACAGCCAGGCACCTTTATTGTTATTACTGAAGAGACAGTGATCAGAGGCTCTGCCGTGAGCGTCACCCTTGACAGAGATCATTGTGAACAACCAGAATTCCATTTTATGGCTTCTCTTTTAAAAAAACATGCATATACTTGGGAGATGGCCCTTCTGAAACCCAGCCCTATCTTGATTCAATGCTTCTGTACTGTGTGACTGCCTCTGATTGTTGTGTGGTATAGTGGCAGAAGCTGAAAATAGCCTTACATCAAACTTAGTGATGCCAGTTGCGATTTTTAAGTTGAAACAGAAGGTGACCCTTCCCAAGAACAATCCCTTATGTCAAACCAACTGTTAGAGCAGGGATGACCACCCTCACCGCAGTTGCCGTCCGCTTAGTCACAGCTGCCCTGCCCTCCGAGGCTGCCGGGAGCCTTGCCTGGAGGGGCCGTGCCGTCCTTGACCTTGCACATCTGGCTGCGGTGGCTCACGTCTTATTAAGGTTCAGGTACACTGAGGTGCAGGCTGCCCAGGTGCTGGGCTTTTCTGCTGTGGTACGGAATATGCGACCCAGTCACACCTGTGTGACAGCCCTCAGGTTGAAAATGCAGGCTGTGCTATTTGCAGAGGGTTTATTGTAAATAGATTTCGCCTTCTCTAAAGGCACTGCTGTGGCATTAGGTAAAGTCAGAATGTCCTTTGATCCAGGGGCACAGAACCCTGAGGCCACAGAGACACGCAAACACTTTCATCCAGAACAATCCCCAATTCTCACTTTATGAAAGGGGTCACCTGTGTACAGCTTTTGACAGTTACTATTGAATTCATGGTGGTTAAACCTAAAGTTCTCTATCTTCCTCGTGGTGGTTCTCCTACCCACCTCTCCACTAGACGGTTTTACAGTCTATATCGTTGCTGGGGAGCTGAGAAGTGTAAAATTATAAAACATTAGACAGAGGAGCTCGTTCAACATTCTCACTCCATTTAAAGGTGAAGAAGCTGAGTGAATATTTCACTGTTTTTGTTTATATGTTTTTCCAGCCCATTGATTTATTTTTTCAAAACCTCACTGTCTTTTTCTGGCTCCCTGTTTGCCTGGAACATTCAATCTTTCTGTACGATTTCAAAAAATAAGTCAGCTTCATTCTCATAGATATTCTTCTGAGGATGTTCTTTCTGTATCTACTCTGTAATCTGAGAAAGGCATAAATGAAATGCTACCTCTCCTTTCTCTCACACATCAAATCATTTTATTTATTTATTATTTTTATTTTTTGTTTTGCGGTACGCGGGCCTCTCACTGCTGCGGCCTCTCCCGTTGCGGAGCACAGGCTCCGGACGCGCAGGCTCAGCGGCCATGGCTCACGGGCCCAGCCGCTCCGCGGCATGTGGGATCTTCCCGGACCGGGGCACGAACCCGTGTCCCCTGCATCGGCAGGCGGACTCTCAACCACTGCGCCACCAGGGAAGCCCCATCACATCATTTTAAATTGGAGAAGGAACACAACGGGGAATATCACAGTTTGAAATTTATGTTGTTGTCCACTTTATTTTACCTGCCAGGAAGAACTACAAAGTTCAGGATTCGGGGGCAGATTTGAGAAGCGTCACGTCCTCCAGATCACTATTTGAAATTTAGGATTTTTGAAATCTCTAATTTACATATACGTTTAGAACTAAGCAATGAACTAGTGAAGGCTGGAAGAGGACTTCTTGGATGAAAATGTTATAAATGCTCTAGGAATTGCTCCATGAGCTTGGACAGGGTCTGAATGTAAAAACTAGGAGTTAGAAGCCAGGGTAGATCCAGCAGATTCAGCCATGACCTGGATCTAATCCCAGAGCAGTCAGACTAATACGGGGAAGTCCTTTAACAATGTGAACCACACTGTTCATTTTTAAATAAACAGAATTGTGCCTGGTAGTTTAAGATGGTATCTGGAAGACTCACAGTCATCTTGTAGCCGAGGCCTTTGGCACCTGACTAGGCTAGGCTCCAGGCGGGGTTAGAAACACTCCTCTCCCTGGTTCAGCTGAAGAGCAAGGGACATGGGCATCGTTCACCTGGGGACTGTGTTGAAAGCATCTGTCACTTTAAATTCATGGTGCTGTTTTAAGGTTTCTCTGTCATTCAAATCTGTGCTTCTTGAATACTCATCCAGGAAGAGGCTCTCCCTGGCACATGGAGTAGAGGAGTGCTATACTGAAGGTGTTCTTTCTATCACATAAAATTCCCTCCATGGTTGGAGCTCTGGGAGTGTGACTGCTGACTTTAGCAGTGGCCTTGATCTTGCTTGTCCTCTGTCTTCATAAACAGCACTGTGAACGCCGCGTTGCAAGTAATGTAGGGACAGAGGCTCTTCTTAGCTCTGGTTCCAACGAGATCATTATTTCCATCCTATTTCCTTTTCAGAGCAACAGAGACAACAAAGCCTTAACTTCTGGGCATCTTTCAAGAGCAATTAATGGGACAGTGAAGCTTGAATGCATTCCAACTTAGGGATAAAAAACAATATTTGTTAAAGTTCCATCAATGAATGTATTCACTGTCTCAGATAGACATCTAGTAGACGGGTCACTGCAGACACGAAGACATGTAAATGAATGCTTCCTGCGTGCCAGGCCCCATGCCAAGGGTTTTACTGACACACTTTTATTTAATTCTTAAAATATATCTTGAGATAAGCAAAGCTATCAATGAACAACTAATTGTCCCCAAGTCACAAACCTAGTAAAAGGTAGATTTAAAAATTCTAACTCAAATTTGTCTCACTTGAAACCTTATCTTTTCGTTAGGCCATTACTTCAAAATACGTATTTTTAAAAATTCTGAAAACTAGTTACTAAACTTGCAAGAGATTTCGCATTTTCTTACAGACACTATCATATATTTGAAAAAGTATACAGAAAAAGCTTAATAGAAGTAATAGAAGATAATTAAGAGAAAATATTTAGGGAAAAAAGGACTAGAATATACCAAAAGATGCTGACGTCATTGCCATCAACACTAAAAACTGTACATCCAAAAATTATCAGAGCATTCCATTTTTCTACCAGTTTTGGTTTTGGGTTGTTTCTGCTTTTTTTTTTTTTGCTTTTTTGCGGTACACTCTCACCGTTGTGGCCTCTCCCGTTGCGGAGCACAGGCACCGGGCGCACAGGCTCAGCGGCCATGGCTCACGGGCCCAGCCGCTCCGCAGCATGTGGGATCTTCCCGGACCGGGGCATGAACCCGCGTCCCCTGCATCGGCAGGCGGACTCTCAACCACTGTGACACCAGGGAAGCCCCTGTTTTTGCTTTTAATAACTGAATCATTAGGAACAAACTACTAGGTATAAAATAAAAAAGATACAAGGATATAATGTACAGCACAGGGACTATACCAACCTTTATAATAACCTTCAAATGGAGTATAATTTATAAAAATATTGAATCACTATGTAGCACACCTGAAACTAATATAACATTATAAATCAACTGTACTTCAACAAAAAATAAAAAGTAACCGACTTCTTGCTCATGAAATGTTACAGAGAGTTCTCATTAGATTTCTAGACAAATTTTCTAGAAATAAATAAATCTATCCAACTGCACTGGCATCTCAGAAAACAGATTCCTCTGCAGTTCTAGGCTGTTAGACTCTGTACTAAATCTGAGAATTTGGAACAGTTATCAGCACAGATTTCCCGTAGTTGTGATGCCTGGGGAGTCTGACAAGAGAGCTACAGGGGCCCCACACACTTGCTCTCAATAGATCAGGGTCTGTCGGAAAGACAAGACACCTTCACAGGAGAGTTCCAGAAAGGGAGTGTTTATATAGTAGGGGGACCCGGCAAGCAAGAATGCGGCATCTGTTACCAGGAAGAGGTAAGGCTGTGAGGGAGGGATCCCTTAGGTTCTTTACTTAAGGAAAACTCTCATATGAAATGGACTTGTTCAACCCTTTTTGATCAGTCTATACAGTCAAGTTGGAAACTATTCTGAAGGGAAATGAACATAATTGGTATTTTGTAGTAATTTTGATGGAAGCACCACCGTGGAAACCTCTTTCCACTCTAACCTATGGGGAAGATTACCTACTGAAAGTCATGTACATGTATAAATTTGCCTAGGAATTACACAAGTTGAATATCTTGTTGGTCATCACACAATCTTAAATTTTGGTTTGATTCTACTGTCTTCCTATAGTCATGAAGGAGCAACATGGATACATAATACTTATTAGGCAACAGACATGCATTAAAATACTGTGTCACCAGGCTCTTGAGGGAGAGCTGTGGCCAGGAGCCCAGGCGCTGCCCCTCCTGTTGCTGGCATGGAGGATTCCTCTGACCTCACTCTCATGCTCCCAGCTCTGCCGACGCCACCCACTGGCCAAGAAGGACCAGAAGCCAGAGGACAATAGCATCACTTGATGCAGCCAATGAAGGTCAGACTCTGACAGGACACCGCAAGGAGCAACTGGAAAAAATCCAGGACAACCCTCAGCAAAAGCAGGAGACAGTCGGAGACTCTCCCCTAGAACAGGTTTGGGAAAGGTGTAAGGAGAACAACAAAAACACGGCCAGGAATGACCGAGATGTGAACACGGAAACATGGCCAAGTGACACTTCACCTAACCTGGCATTAACATCGTGCTCTGTGTTCTGCCTAGACATGATCATCCCAATATTACAGGTGAGAACACCGAGGCCCAGGAAATGTAAGTAAATTGCCGAAATTCATTCAGCTGGCAAGTGGCAGAACTGGCATTTGAAATAAGGTCTCCTGATTTCAAATCATATGCTTTTCCAGTAGGAAGGCCTCACCCCTGGCAATATGTGAGAAGCTGTTTGATTTCCCACTGGCCCAAGATGTGGCCCTAGTAAGGAAGATTAGATTTTCATCAACTCTATTTGCATCTATATTAGAAACAGCTGAAGGTCCTTGAGACTTGGGTATCCAAGAAATTCTTTAAATAACATGAAGAACAGGACTAGTCATTCAGAGTTTGTTTTTCCTTTTCCTTTTAATCTATTGAAGACACACATACAGGAAGAAAATGGCCACCCATGGCACACCCTGCCACACATGGCACACCCTGCCACACATGGCAGGAAGAAAATCTGCCACCCAGGCATTTTTTTCTCTTTGCCAGAGGCATTTCCGCCACTTGAGAGAAGAGATTGTCATTTATATAATACTAGAGTGGTTAATATTTATGCTCAGTTGTCTGCTACGATCTGCCCCAAGACAATCTGAGCTAATTTTTAGAGTATAACTAGCAATGTGCTTTGTAAAACTCAGATTAAAAAAATACATGTCACCAAGTTTTGGGTTTGGCCTCAATAAACTTCTCTTCCATTAACCTCCTTCAATAGTCCAACAATTCCCAAAAGGAAAGATAATTTCCCATATGTTCCTTATCTTAAGGAAAACACTCATATGAAATGGACTTGTTCATCACTTGTGATGAGTCCATATAATCTTTTTTTAATTTTTTACTGAAATATATTTGACATATAAAATTGTGTAAATTTAACACATACAATATGTAATTTGACATATTTATTTATGTAATGTGATTGCCACTGTAGTGATAATTAGCACCTCTATCACAATACATAATCATCATTTGTGTTTGGTGGCTGGAATAATTAACTTCTAGTCTCTTAGAAAGTTTGACGATTATAATGCAGTATTGTTGTCTATATTCACTATGCTATGCATTAGGTCTCCAAGGCTTAAATACCACCCTTTGAAAATTTACACCCTTAAACATCTATTCTTTTCCTCCCACTGGCCATCTCCTGGTAACCGCCATTTCACTCTGGGTTTCTTTGGGTTGTTTTTTTTTTTTTTTGAATTTGGCTTTTTTAGATTCCACATATAAGTGATATCATACGGTATTTGTCTTTCTCCGTCTGACTTACCTCACTTAGCATAATGTGCTGAAGGCCAATGTTGCCAGTGAATAATGTTCCAGTGTGTATGTATATGTATATATGAATAAAATTCCAGTGAGATATATGTATCTCACATCTTTTTTATCCATTCATCTACTGACTGGCACTTAGGTTATTTCCATATCTTGGCTACTGTGAATAGTATTTCTACGAACATTCAGATGCATATATCTCCTCAATACCCTGTTTTCTTTTCCTTTGGGTATATACCCAGAAGTGGAATTGATGGAGCATATGATACATCTATTTTTAATTTTTTGAGGAGCCTCCAGACAGTCCATATAATATTAATTAGGAAACTATCCTGAAGGAAAACGAATATAATTGGTATTTGGTAGTAATTGTGATGGAAGTATCACTGTGGAAACTTCTTTCTACTCTAACTTATGAAGAGGACTACCGACTGAAATTCCAGTGCATATATGTCATTTGCCTAGGAATTACACACATTAAATATGTTACTTGTCATTACTCAGTCTTAAATTTTAGTTTGCTTTATGTCTTTCTGTAGAAATGAAGGAGCAACATGGGTACATAATACTTAATAAGTAAAGACATATATTAAACTATTAACTATGCAATGGTCATCATCTAAGCACTGTTGGGAGGAGTGGACAAACAGGTGCAAGGGACAAAATGAAACACACATGTATGAACACACAAACACACACACACACACACACACACAGAGATCATCTTTGGACCAAAAGTTGTCACCATCTGATGGGATGGGTGGAACTCTCCTGCAAGTTAGTAGATAAGACAAATATGCAAAGAAATCACCAGTTTGCAGAACAACACATGCATTGTTTTTTTTTAAGACAAGTTGCAATTATTTATTTATTTATCTTTGTTCTTCAGCAAACATCTAAGAGGGAAGGAGAAACCAAAGAATAAGTAGTTAGTCAAATAATAAGGTCTGAACTTAGTCTGGTAACAGCCAGGCTATGGATGGAGGTCAGATTCTTCTTGCTTGATGCAAATGGTAGCCGGGATACTTGCAAAGTACAGTGAAACTGGTGAGGCACAACTCTGAGTGTCTGAAGATTCAGCTGCCACCCATGACTGGGGAGCATCATAAGTTCAAAGGAGCCTTGTTGGCCCCATGTTCCACTTATTCTGATTTTCAATTTTGTGGTCTCCGCTTTTATGGATGAGTTAAAAGGCACATAACCATTCAGTAATAATGAAGTACAACATGGCTGAGGGCTGAGATCATATATTTCCATTGGAGTTTATCTTTGTCCAAATTTCTTTCTCTTTTTTAACATCTTTATTGGGGTATAATTCCTTTACAATGGTGTGTTAGTTTCTGCTTTATAACAAAGTGAATCAGCTATACATATACATATATCCCCATATCCCTTCCCTCTTGCATCTCCCTCTCAACCTCCCTATCCCACCCCTCGAGGTGGTCACAAAGCACCAAGCTGATCTCCCAGTGCTATGCGGCTGCTTCCCACTAGCTATCTACCTTACGTTTGGTAGTGTATATATGTCCATGCCACTCTCTCACTTCATCACAGCTTACCCTTCCCCCTCCCCTTGTTCTCAAGTCCATTCTCTACATCTGCATCTTTATTCCTGTCCTGTGCCTAGATTCTTCAGAACCATTTTTTTTTTTTTTAGTTTCCATATGTGTGTGTTAGCATACAGTATATATTTTTCTCTTTCTGAGTTACTTCACTCTGTATGACAGCCTCTAGGCCATCCATCTCACTACAAATAACTCAATTTCATTTCTTTTTATGGCTGAGTAATATTCCATTGTATATATGTGCCACATCTTTATCCATTCATCTGTCGATGGACACTTAGGGGTTGCTTCCATGTCCTAGCTATTGTAAATACAGCTGCAATGAACATTGTGGTACATGAGTCTTTTTGAATTACGGTTTTCTCAGGGTATATGCCCAGTAGTGGGATTGCTGGGTGATATGGTAGTTCACTTTTGAGTTTTTTGAGGAATCTCCATACTGCTCTCCACAGCGGCTGTATCAATTTACATTCCCACCAACAGGGCAAGAGGGTTCCCTTTTCTCCACACCCTCTCCAGCATTTATTGTCTGTAGATTTTTTGATGATGCCCATTCTGACTGGTGTGAGATGATACCTCATTGTAGTTTTGATTTGCATTTCTCTAATGATTAGTGATGTTGAGCAGCCTTTCATGTGTTTGTTGGCAATTTGTGTATCTTCTTCAGAGAAATGTCTATTTAGGTCTTCTGCCCATTTTTGGATTGAGTTGTTTGTTTCTTTGATATTGAGCTGCATGAGCTGCATGTATATTTTGGAGATTAATCCTTTGTCAGTTCCTTCATATGCAAATATTTTCTCCAATTCTGAGGGTTGTCTTTACGTCTTGTTTATGGTTCCCTTTGCTGTGCAAAAGCTTTTAAGTTTCATTAGGTCCCATTTTTTTATTTTTGGTTTCATTTCCATTTGTCTAGGAGGTGGGTCAAAAAGGATCTTGTTGTGACTTATGTAATAGAGTGTTCTGCCTATGTTTTCCTCTAAGAGGTTTAGAGTATCTGGCCTTACATTTAGGTCTTTAATCCATTGTGAGCTTATTTTTGTGTATGGTGTTATGGAGTGTTCTAATTTCATTCTTTTATATGTAGCTGTCCAGTTTTCCCAGCACCAATTATTGAAGAGGCTGTCTTTTCTCCACTGTATCTTCTTGCCTCCTTTATCAAAGATAAGGTGACCATAAGTGTGTGAGTTTATCTCTGGGCTTTCTATCCCGTTTCATTTATCTATATTTCTTTTTTTGTGCCAGTACCATACTGTCTTGATTACTGTTGCTTTGTAGTATAGTCTGAAGTCAGGGAGTCTAATTCCTCCAGCTCCGTTTTTCATTCTCAAGATTGCTTTTGCTATTCGGGATCTTTTGTGTTTCCATACAAATTGTAATATTTTTCCTCTACTTCTGTGAAAAATGCCATTGGTAATTTGATAGGGATTCTGCTGAACATGTAGATTGCTTTGGGTAGTAGAGTCATTTTCACAATATTGATTCTTCCAATCCAAGAACATGGTATATCTCTCCATCTGTTTGTATCATCTTTAATTTCTTTCACCAGTGTCTTATAGTTTTCTGCATACAGGTCTTCTGTCTCCTTAGGTAGGTTAATTCCTAGGTATTTTATGCTTTTTGTTGCCATGGTAAATGGGAGTGTTTCCTTAATTTATCTTGCAGATTTTTCATCATTAGTGTATAGGAATGCAAGAGATTTCTGTGCATTAATTTTGTATCCTGCTACTTTACCAAACTCATTGATTAGCTCTAGTAGTTTTCTGGAAGCATCTTTAGGATTCTCTATGCACAGTATCTTGTTAACTGCAAACAGGAACAGTTTTACTTCTTCTTTTCCAATTTGGATTCCTTTTATTTCTTTTTCTTCTCTGATTGCTGTAGCTAAAACTTCCAAAACTATGTTGAATAATAGTGGTGAGAGTGGGCAAACTTGTCTTGTTCCTGATCTTAGTGGAAATGGTTTCAGTTTTTCACCATTGAGAGCAAAGTTGGCTGTGGGTTTGTCATATATGGCCTTTATTATGAGGTAGGTTCCCTCTATGCCCACTTTCTGGAGAGTTTTTATACATAAATGGGTGCTGAATTTTGTGAAAAGCTTTTTCTGCATCTATTGAGATGATCATATGGTTTTTCTCCTTCAATGTGTTAAGATGGTGTATCACATTGATTGATTTGCGTGTATTGAATAATCCTTGCGTTCCTGGGATAAACCCCACTTGATCATGGTGTATGATCATTTTAATGTGCTGTTGGATTCTGTTTGCTAATATTTTGCTGAGGATTTTTGCATCTATTTTCATCAGTGATATTGGCCTGTAGTTTTCTTTTCTTGTGACATCTTTGTCTGGTTTTGCTATCAGAGTGATGGTGGTCTTGTAGAATGAGTTTGGGAGTGTTCCTCCCTCTGATATATTTTGGAAGAGTTTGAGAAGAATGGGTGTTAGCTCTTCTCTAAATGTTTGATAGAATTTGCCTGTGAAGCCTTCTGGTCCTGGGCTTTTCTTTGTTGGAAGATTTTGAATCACAGTTTCAATTTCAGTGCTTGTGATTGGTCTGTTCATATTTTCTATTTCTTCCTGGTTCGGTCTCAGAAGGTTGTGCTTTTCTAAGAATTTGTCCATTTCTTCCAGGTTGTCCATTTTATTGGCATATAGTTGCTTGAAGTAATCTCTCATGATCCTTTGTATTTCTGCAGTGTCAGCTGTTACTTCTCCTTTTTCATTTCTAATTCTATTGATTTGAGTTTTCTCTCTTTTTTTCTTGATGGGTCTGGCTAATGGTTTATCAATTTTGTTTATCTTCTCAAAGAACCAGCTTTTAGTTTTATTGATCTTTGCTATCATTTCCTTCATTTCTTTTGCATTTATTTCTGACCTGATCTTTATGATTACTTTCTTTCTGCTAACTTCGGGGGGTTTTGTTCTTCTGTCTCTAACTGCTTTAGGTGTAAGTTTAGGTTGTTTATTTGAGATGTTTCTTGTTTCTCTAGGTAGGATTGTATTGCTATAAACTTCCCTCTTAGAACTGCTTTTGTTGCATCCCGTAGGTTTTGGGTCATCGTGTTTTCATTGTCATTTGTTTCTAGGTATTTTTGATTTCCTCTTTGATTTCTTCAGTGATCTCTTGGTTATTAAGTAGGCTATTGTTTAGCCTCCTTGTGTTTGTATTTTTTACAGATTTTTTCGTGTAATTGATATCTAGTCTCATAGCGTTGTGGTCAGAAAAGATACTTGATATGATTTCAATTTTCTTAAATTTACCAAGGCTTAATTTGTGACCCAGGATATGATCTATCCTGGAGAATGTTCCATGAGCACTTGAAAGTGTATTCTGTTGTTTTTGGATGCAATGTCCTATAAATATCAATGAAGTTCATCTTGTTTAATGTATCATTTAAAGCTTGTGTTTCCTTATTTATTTTCATTTTGGATGATCTGCCCGTTGGTGAAAGTGGGGTGTTAAAGTCCCCTACTATGATTGTGTTAGTGTCGATTTCCCGTTTTATGGCTGTTAGCATTTGCCTTATGTATTGAGGTGCTCCCATGTTGGGGGCATAAATATTTACAATTGTTATATCTTCTTCTTGGATTGATCCCTTGATCATTATGTAGTGTCCTTCTTTGTCTCTTGTAATAGTCTTTATTTTAAAGTCTATTTTGTCTGATATGAGAATTGCTACTGCAGCTTTCTTTTGATTTCCATTTGCATGGAGTATTTTTTTCCATTCCCTCACTTTCAGTTTGTATGTGTCTCAGGGTCTGAAGCGGTCTCTTATAGACAGCATATGTACGGGTCTTGTTTTTGTATCCATTCAGCCAGTCTATGTCTTTTGGTTGGACTATTAATCCATTACATTTAAGGTAGTTATTGATATGTATGTTCCTCTTATCATTTCCTTAATTGTTTTGGGTTTTTTACTGTAGGTCTTTTCCTTCTCTTGTGTTTCCTGCCTAGAGAAGTTCCTTTAGCATTTGTTGTAAAGCTGGTTTGGTGGTGCTGAATGCTCTTAGCTTTTGCTTGTGTGTAAAGGTTTCAATTTCTCCGTTGAATCTGAATGAGATCCTTGCTGGGTAGAGTAATCTTGCTTGTAGGTTTTTCCCTTTCATCACTTTAAATATGTCGTGCCACTCCCTTCTGGCTTGCAGAGTTTCTGGTGAAAGATCAGCTGTTAACCTTTTGGGGATTCCCTTGTATGTTATTTGTTGCTTTCCCTTGCTGCTTATAATATTTTTTCTTTGTTTTTAATTTTCGATAGTTTGATTAATATGTGTCTTGGCATGTTTCTCCTTGGATTTATCCTGTATGGGACTCTCTGCACTTCCTGGACTTGATTGACTATTTCCTTTCCCATATTAGGGAACTTTTCAACTATAATCTCTTCAAATATTTTCTCAGTCCCTTTTATTTCTTTTCTTCCACTGGGACCCCTGTAATTTGAATGTTGGTGCATTTAATGTTGTCCCAGAAGTCTCTGATACTGTCCTCAATTCTTTTCATTCTTTTTTCTTTATTCTGCTCTGCGGTAGTTATTTCCACTATTTTATCTTCCAGGTCACTTATCAGTACTTCTGCCTCAGTTATTCTGCTATTGATTCCTTCTAGAGATTTTTAAATTTCAATTACTGTGTTGTTCATCATTGTTTGTTTACTCTTTAGTTCTTCTAGGTCCTTGTTAAACGTTTCTTGTATTTTCTCCATTCTAGCCCCAAGATTTCAGATCATCTTTACTATCATTACTCTGAATTCTTTTTCAGGTAGACTGCCTATTTCCTCTTCATTTGTTTGGTCTGGTGGGTGTTTACCTTGCTCCTTCATCTGCTGTGTATTTCTCTGTCTTCTCGTTTTGCTTAACTTACTGTGTTTGGGGTCTCCTTTTCTCAGGCTGCAGGTTCGTAGTTCCCGTCATTTTTGGTGTCTGCCCGCAGTGGGTAAGGTTGGTTCAGTGGGTTGTGTGGGCTTCCTGGTGGAGGGGACTGGTGCCTGTGTTCTGGTGGATGAGGCTGGATCTTGTCTTTCTGGTGGGCAGGACTGCATCCAGTGATGTGTTTTGGTGTGTCTGTGACCTTATTATGATTTTAGGTAGCCTCTCTGCTAATGTGTGGGGTTGTGTTCCTGTCTTGCTAGTTGTTTGTCATAGGGTGTCCAGAACTGTAGCTTGCAGTTTGTTGAGTGGAGTTGGGTCTTAGTGTTGAGATGGAGATCTCTGGGAGAGCTTTTGCCGTTTGATATTATGTGGAGCTGGGAGGTCTCTGGTTGACCAATGTCCTGATCTCTACTCTCCCTCTCAGAGGCTCAGGCCTGACACCCAGCCAGAGCACCAAGACCCTGTCAGCCACATGGCCAGGTACGTGGGGAGTTTCTTGCCTTTTGGGAAGTCTGAGGTCTTCTGACAGCGTTCAGTAGGTGTTCTGTAGGAGTTTTTCCACATGTAGATGTATTTCTGATGTATTTGTGGGGAGGAAGGTGATCTCCATGTCTTACTCCTCTGCCATCTTGAAGGTCCCTCAACACATGTATTGTTATGCCATCTTTGTAACTCACACACAAGATAATACTGTCTATTTTACATAGAGACATATACATGCATATATCAATAGAAATGGCCTAATAATACATTCCCCACACTGAGAATAGTGTTTCCATCTAAGGAATGTGAGAAGGAGGAATTGAGGTAATGGTTAAAGAGCATTTACCTTCATCTATAAGACTTCAAATTTTATAAGATGTATTTTTGCAAATTTCATGTATTTTTCAAAACCTTTACAATAATGCAAGTACTCTAATAGTGATGTGTAAAAATTTGTATTGGCACAGATGAAGGAAATGTTAAATGTGTGTGTGTAATCATGGAAGCCATCTCAGAGGAGATGTCATTTGAATTTTGTCTAAGGATAAATAGGAATTCTCTGATTACAAATGCGAGGGTGGGGGCATATCAAGAGAGAAGTAACAGAGTGTGCAAGGACAAAGATATGGGACAAAATATGATGAGCTCACATTTTGGTGTGATTAACAGGGAGAAAGTGTGTGCAGACAGGGGGAATGGTGGAAGAAAAAGGTGGTTGTATTTGTAAGAGGCTTGCCTGCAAGACTAAAGAGCTTAGATTCAGGATTACCAAATTTTAACCCATGACCCTTAGATAAACAGAAATACCTCCTGCCCTCCTTTAATGTTAATTGAAATTTCAAAAATAAATATTGCAACTAAAAAAGAAAAAAAGAAATAACAGCTTTAGAATCACAAACACACATATAATTTAATCACACAATCTGCTTCCTGGCTATAAGTATTCTATTCTATGAATCATGAAAGAAAGACAGAAAACATATCTCACATTCAGTACTGACCTGTTTATACTGCTTTATTTCCATAGCCCACAATACAAATAAATCAGCTTCCTGATTACATACAGATAAAAGAAAAATGAGATAATACCCAAAGCCAGCAGGAGAACACCAGTTTATCTCATAATCAAATCCTAAAAGAGATTTTCTAGAAGTTAACTATGCCAAATTAATCAAACATTAATGTTTAAAAATTAAATTTTGGGGACATTTGACAGAAATGACCATCTCTGACCAGGGTTTTGCACAGGCTTCCTTCTCAGCCACGGCATGGGCAGCTGTAGACTTGTTCTCTGGATTCGCTCTCCCCCAGATGAGCTGTGCTTCTCTTCCTTTCAATCACTGTCAAAACCAGTGCCCTTGGAGACCTTCATTAAAGGAGAAGGCATTGGCACCACAATGTTTTTATCTGTGGCTGGAGCTTATCTCTAGATGCTGCAGGTTTTTCCCCTCAGTTTCAGGTTCAGCATATTCCAAGTTCAATTGTATTTGCCGAATATGCTAAACTCTTTCGAAAATTATCATTTTGAGAAGTTGGAAGTACTTGGTATCTTTCCTTCGTGTTCCAAAACCAGAGCAACTTCAGGTTGTAAATCTGGGCAAGCATGATTGCGGCATGTTTTCTATGGGCTAATTTCAATAATTTATAAGCAGCCTATGCCAGGTCTCCTGAGCCAACGTTCATGGTTCACCAAATTAAATATTTTTTTCCCTTTAACACTGGATGTTAACAAAAGAAGCCAGTGCATTGGATGGATGGACAAAAAGGAAAGATTTTGGAACGGTGTCTATCACCTGATTCCCCCATTGTCCAATCCATAGACAGGGGCTTATGAGGAGTCTGTGCTTCTGGAGAGTCTATATTGATGACTCCTGGAACAGGGCTCAACTGTGCAGACACCATCTTATCAACCACAAGCAAGTCTGGGGGCTGGGCGTTGTGTCTCACTGAGGAGCAGATTATTGCATTAACCACAGTAGAATGTGGCAAAGTGACAGTTTTGTTTATTTTTTAATAGTGCCTGTTGTTTTTGCCTATCTAAGAAAAATAAAACCAGATTCTCACCAAGCCATTAAAGTAGCCAGAAAGAAGTTATCAATTGCATTGATGATTTTCTTCTAAAACCCTGGCAGAGTACAGAGGTTCTAAGTGTCTTTGGATGAACTTTTATCTTACTTATAAAGAAGGGCTAAATAACTCAGAATATTCTTCTTCCAAACTTATCTTTTGATTGTTAATACACTGGGGCAAAATACATTCATCACGTCAACTCTAAGAAATGAGTCAACCCTTGGTTTTATTTTTTCCCTTCTTGGAATAGTAAAAGCATCTTCAGAAAAAATTCCTGTACACAGGGAGAAAATAGTTTCACCTTTTTAAATTTCAAGTCTAATGGGAAGATACTCATACTCTGAATGTTTAAAATCCTGATAGATTTTCAAATGATGTCGTTATGGAAAATAAGCAAATTCTGTTTATCACTTAGAATCTGCACAACTGCATCTTGAAAAATCTACTATTCAATATGTTTGTAATTAACCACGTTGATGGCAAGAATGAACTCTTCCTTTGGATCACTAGACAGGGTTTTCAAAGCTAACATTCCATGGTGAACAATCTAACACGTTCCAGAAAAAAAACCTTGGTCTTACCTTTGACTTTCTACTGAAAATCCCTATTACAAAGCCAGTATAGCTGGCATTTCATCAGTTAATGCTCCAATCATTTTTTTTCCTAAATTAATTCATTACCTCAAAGAATTGCATTCAGCTGTGAAACTATCATATCATCAGCTTTATTGTGATCTTCAGTGCTTGAGACAAATTGGGATTTTTTTCAGTCTTTTTTTTAGCCTCATATGCATAAACCAAAAGTTTGGGGAAATTGCTTTGCTGTAATTCATCACAATGAATAACATAAAAGGAATGACATCATTCTTGAGATATTTAATAGTTTGATATGCTAAATTATTAATTTGGTGCTTGACTATGTTGATAGTTAATTTTATGTGTCAATTTCACTGGGTTTCGGTGCCCAGATATTTGTGAAACACTATCTAAGGGGTTTCTGTGGAGGCATTGTTTAGATGACATTAACATTTAAATCAGCAGACTTTGGGAAGCAGCCACATAGCATAGGGAGATCAGCTCGGTGCTTTGTGACCGCCTAGAGGGGTGGGATAGGAAGGGTGGGAGGGAGATGCAAGAGGGAGGGGATATAGGGATACATGTATATGTAGAGCTGATTCACTTTGTGATACAGCAGAAACTAACACACCATTGTAAAGCAATTATACTCCAGTAAAGACGTTAAAAAAAACAACAACAAATCAGCAGACTTTGAGTAAAGCGGAATGCCGCCATAATGTGGGTGGGCCTCATCCAATCAGTTGAAGGTCTTAATAGACAAAGACTGACTAAGGAAAACTAAGAGGAAGGAATTCTGCCAGCAGAAGACAGCCTTGTGACTCAAACTGCAGCATCAACACTTCCTTGGGTCTCTAGCCTGCTGGCCTTCCCTGCAGATACAGGACTTGTCAGCTTCCACAACCCCATGAGCTAATTCCTTTAAACATTTTTAAAATATTTTAATTTTTTATATTTAAAAAAATATTTGCGTATACACCTACATACACACACAGACACACACACACACACATACATTCTATTGGTTCTGTTTCTGGAGAACCCTGACTAATATAACTGTGCATCTGGACAAGTTCACGTTCCGGAATTTTTTTCTCAGTTTCCATTCCAAGTAAAATTTGGAAGCCCTTATAATGAACTTTTTCATCAGGTTTCCTCAAAGATATGACATTGAGAAAAAAAAATATTTGTAATTAGAAGTGTAAGTTCTCAGACTCTACCTTTTTGGTATAGTTTGCTTAAGTATTTGACTTGAATATTTTTCAAGTATCAAGAGGGACACATGTTATTATTGCTTAGAATTTTTAGACATGAAATATTCTACCCCAAAATGCAATCCTGTTCTTTTTGAAATAAGTTTTGTAAATTTTTCAATTTTATACTTCTGTCATCAGCTACCTAAAAGACAAGAAAAAAGTAGTGACTGCTCACTCTTGCAGAGAAAGAAACAGAGCTAGCTGTTAACAGTAATTGGTGAAAGTCTTCCGAGTACATACTCTTTCCTGAGTCATGAAAAAAGAACTTTTTGCATATTTTCAGTATACACCTGTATCCACAGTCTATCACTAGTCAGCAATTGGTGATATCCACAATTAAACAAAAATTATTAGACATTGATGTTCTTTTGATACTTAGCTGGTAAAGTCAACATGAAATCTAACTCCTGAGGAAGACAGAGTAAGATACAGGGTTCAAAGATGGTTTTTGTGTACCAAATTAGAGTACAAAAATTAAATTTTAACAGGAATAATCAAAAACTTGATTAATAGTGGCTATGTGCATAAGGATATATGATTTGCTAAAAAAGAAGTCATTTGATAGGAGTCACAGAGTTTATTCAATGGTTCAAGGAGGCTATCAAGTCCAGGCTTCTTCAGCTGGGTTTCAAGGTCTTGGCTTTGTCCTCAGGATTCAATCTTCATTGTCACAAGATGACAGGCATCATTTCCAACACAAGAAGTAAAGGAGCAGCCAAAACGATAAATAAATAAGAGATTTTCTCACTCTAGTTCTCTTTTAACAAGAAGGAAGTTCTTCCCAGAGAAGTCCATCAGACCTCCTTTCATACACCACTTCCCAGAACTGGGTCACATGGTCCCCTAGAACATTCACCTTCTACAGGACCCAGAATTGCTATGATACTGAGACCAACCATGATTTGTCCACCAGAGCTAAACACTTTGCCATCTTAACAAAACTGGAGTTTTGTTAGCAAGAAAAAATAGAAGCATAAACACTGGGTGGGCAGCTCACAAGCCAACAGCATCTGTCTACCTACATCAGGAGACATTTATTGTATCGCATATGCATGTGAACATTATGCATAAGTAACAAACATGCTGCGCTCTCTGTGACAGCACTGTTTATATCAAGTGCTGTCTCATTCTACAGGCAGCTTATCTCCATTTGCCATGAAAATTCTGCCAAGGGTTACTTCTTCTGATTTTATTTAGTATTTATTATTTTTTTAATTTGCATTGTGAAATCATGTAAGGTTTTACATGTGTCAAATATAAATTTATCCAGTTCAGTGAAATTTCTCAAACCACCCCACACCTTTATTCAGACACACTCTCTCCACGCCAGGTAAAGAATCATTCGTTTAGAATGTACCCTAATAGGATGCCATCTGAGGATTTAAAGTGGGAAACGGCAAAAGGTTAATGACAGATGTATGGGGGAACTGGGGGCCAAAAGCCAGTTAGAAAGGGAATGAAACACTCCACCACGGGAGTGATGTGACAAACCTGTCACTGTCCACATGACCCTTTGCTCCTAAAAGCACTTAAAGCAAGAGACCAAATGCTACCGGGTAAGGAGGCTAAAAATGATTTCCAAGTCAGTGATAATCACGCATATTCTGCTGATTCAAGATTCTTAAAACTGAAAGAATGCACTAATAATGTACAGCTGTGGACGTCTACTTCAGCTAATTTACTTTCTGGATATTAAATGATACTGATGGCACCACCACGCAGAATACAAAAAACAGAAGTTACTGAGAATGAAGCTTTATGACAACCTCACAGTAATACACCTGTTACAACAGGCCATGTCCCACTTCCAGTCAACACACCGTATAGACAAACTCCGAATCACTTTGCAAAACAAGGTTTCCACAAACGATCTGCAAGGGCCTCAGAGAATTTCTCCTAACTACAGAAAAAACAATGCTTCCATTCTAAACATAATCACTGAGCTATACCCAGTTTGTTCTCTGAACTGCCATCTTCTTAGAAGGTGGTATAACTAACCTAGCTCAGAAACATGGCGTCTGTGACCTACAGGAAAATGTTTGACCCCATCCATTCCCCTTTCCCCCTCCCACACTCCACCCTCTTAACCACAGTACGGGTACTCTTTCCTGAGACGTCAGAATTATGTGCTGCCCATTTTTCTAAACGTTTGTGACTGCAGCCTCTCAAAGACAGCAGTGCAAAAAGTATAGGAGATTAAGCCTTGTGATTGGATTCTTTCATAAATCAGTGTGATTGAGGACAGAGACACCCAGTCCCGGTGCTTGGGGTTTCAGTGGGAAAACTGTAGCATGTCTCGAATTATTTGAAAAACAAAAGATCCCAGTAATAATCAGAGAAGAGTGAATCCCAGTCCAGAAGGCCCCTGTACAAATGTATCCCAGACAGGATTCGGGTCTGTCGTGTGCTCACCAGCATGTAGCTCAGCTTCAGACTTGAGAGAGGGGTGCTCCCCTTACACAGAGGTACTGAGCAAAGGCTTCGGGGAGCAGTGAGGCCAGATGTCTCACAAATGTCTGTCCCCAGGTCAGACCTGTCCTCTGAGGTCAGGCTTGAATATCACTCTGTTCACAGGACACGGTATTTCCCAAACTGGACGTTAGATCCTCCCAACCTCCCCTTCTCCCAGTGTTTCCCATCTCCATGGATGCCACCAGCGCCCCAAACTAGCTCATCTAGACCTGTAGGAATCACCTACCGCCCCAGGTTACACATGCCAGCTGTCATCAACCTTGTCCTTCTGGCCTCCTAAGCATCTCTCAAACATGCCCGTTTTTCTCCATCCCCGTTACCACCACTGTAGTCTGAGCCAAGGTCACCATCCTCCTGTAACACGCACTGGCTTCTCCACTGATCAACCAACGTCCACATTGCAACCCTTCTTCCCACATCTGACCACCCCGCCCACTACAGCTGAAGTGGTCTTTTCAAAATGAAACCTGATTTCACTACCCCATCCCCGTCCCACCTCCACCCTCCCTAAAGCCCTACGTGGATGCTTTGCTCTTAGAATCAAGACACACTGCTTCCTGTGGTCTCCACCACCTTTGCCGATGCTGTTCTCCAGCGAGTTTACACCAGGCACCACCCCCCTTTCTTTCTCCACCACATTTGCCATTTATTTTTAATCTACCCTGCTCCCCCACTCTCCAAGCTTTGGTACACTCTGTGTCTCCCCCTGGAACATGTTACCTCCCTCTTCACCCAGATAACTCTCTCCTTGAGCTCAGGTTATTGAGAAAGCCAGTCATGAAGCCACGACTACAGGCTGATGCTTGAAGTAGGTGATGCTGTCCCAGGGCAGGAGGGAGAGAGCGAGGGAAGGCAGGGTGAGAAGCAAAGCCAAGTGTCCTATGATCACCCCAGCCAGAGCTCCATGAGGTGGGAACTTTGCTGGGTGCACCCACTGGCCACAGGGACATCTCGGACAGGCCGCTCAGGCCTTAGTGCCTTAGAACAGCCCATGGGAGGGAGGAGAGGCAATGGGTCCGCCCATCTCTCTCCAAGGTCTTTTTTTTCTCATTGGTCAAAAAGTTTTCCCACCAGGAGTGGGAAAACTGCTGGTTCCAGATTGTAACTTCCAACTTAATTATTTGGGAAGCCAGACCCCAACCCATTTTGTACCATTGTATCCAAGTCCTGAAGTGATTGGAAAAAATGGACTCTGCGTAAGACTTAGGAGGCCACCAAGGAGGAGAGTCTGGCCTTTTTAGCCACTCGCTCCAGGCAGCAGGGGGTCAGCCTAAATGGACAACATAGCGGGACATTACGTCCATGGTGACACGTTCCTAGGATGTGGCTGTACTGCTTGCCACCACAACAGTGCTATTTAAAACAATTTTAATGGCACTATTCACAATAGCCAAGACATGGAAGCCACCTAAGTGTCCACCAACAGGTGAATGGATAAAGAAGATGTGGTGTGTGTATATCTATATATACATAGGTATACACAATGGAATACTACTCAGCTATAAAAAAGAATGAAATAATGTCATCTGCAGGAACATGGATGGACCTAAGATTATCACTCTGACCAAAGTAAGTCAGAAAGAGAAAGACAAATATTATAAGATATCACTTACGTGCGGAATCTAAAAAATAGTACAAATGAACTTATTTACAAAACAGAAACAGACTCACAGACAGAAAACAAACTTATGGTTACCAAAGGGGAAGGGGTGCGGGGAGGGATAAATTGGGACTACAGGATTAACAGATACACGCTACCATATATAAAATAAACAACAAGGATTTACTGTATAACACAGGGAGCTATATTCAATATCCTGTAAAAACCTATAACGAAAAAGAATCAAAAAAAAAGAATATATATACAGACACAACCAAGTCACTTTGCTGTACACCTGAAACTAACAGAATATTGTAAATAAACGATACTTCAATTAAAAAAAATTTTTTAAACAATTTAATCATGTAGAAAATTTGTGTACAGTACAATACTAAGGTACAATTGAATTTTAAAAAACTGTGTATAAATTCTGTTTCTATACACTTTTGGGCTCTTTTGAATTTTTTTTAAAAAGCATTTAATATCTTTATAAGTTTGTAAAATGGAAGACAAGAGTATGTCAAGAAGAGGATTCAACAGGTTTCACAGTAATCACTTAGGAAAGTGCAAGATACAAAGGGACCAGGTACACTCCCAGGGCAGCCAGACCCCAAGGTGGGAAGAGGAAGGGCCTAGCCCTGGAGGGAAACTGGGAAGTTAAGGCCATTTTCTGAAGAATCTTGTACACCCAGGTCTTGGTTTCCCTATCTGTAAATTTCAGGTAAGATCTTCACTTGGTTTTAATGAAGAGAAAGTGAGGACATGCATTTGTCAGCCGACTTAGATGCCTGACGCCACACTTCCTTTCTAACTGCTGCAATGGGGAGAGATTTCCTTATGGTACTTTCCATCTCAGTGACCACAGGCTTTTTCAAATTTATCTTTTCTTCTGGAACTCCTCTCTAACTAACTTTAGTTGACAGTGCAGTAAATAACAGATATGAAACTTTTCACATCTGTACTGAAAAAGTGTTACAACATAAAGTTGTATAAAGCCTCAAGCTATCATGATAACTGAACAGCAGAGAACAGTTCAAAATACTTTGAAAAAAGATTGTTTTGGAACATCTGCATCTCAACAGAGATTTTCTTTTAGAGTTGTGACTGTTTTGTACTTTCCAAATTTTCTACCATCATCATAAACGTCTTGTCTTTCAAGAAATATATATTCTCCTAATATTTTAAATGAAATGATATATCAGTTTAAGACACATTTTTAAAAGATCGTGTGCAATGCTGATAGTATGCGGTGACTCTGTCATTCCCATAAGAACGGCAAATACATTCAATCTTCCTGGAAAACAAATGGCACATCACAGTTAAGTGATCGCACTCATTGGTGCAGTAACATTACACTTCCAAATCTCTCCCAAGGAAAACGTTTCAAATGTGGATGACATTTCATGCACAAAGAAATGTTGGAGAAAAAATATTGATTCTATTTCATATACGATCATGAAAAATTAGAAAATGTCCCAAAACAGTGAATGATTAAGGAATTGAAAAGTATCCAGACCAGAGAGCAGAGAGCAGAGGAAAGAAGAACTACTATCCTGCAGCCTGTGGAACAAAAACCACATTCACAGAAAGATAGATAAGATGAAAACGCAGAGGGCTATATACCAGAAAAAGGAACAAGATAGAACCCCAGATAAACAACTAAATGAAGTGGAGATATGCAACCTTCCAGAAAAAGAATTCAGAATAATGATAGTCAAGATGATCCAGGACCTAGGAAAAAGAATGGAGGCAAAGATCGAGAAGATGCAAGAAATGTTTAACCAAGACCTATAAGAATTAAAGAACAAACAGAGATGAACAATACAATAACTGAAATGAAAATACACTAGAAGGAATCAATAGCAGAATAACTGAGGCAGAAGAACAGATAAGTGACCTGGAAGACAGAACGTTGGAATCCACTGCTGTGGCACAGAATAAAGAAAAAAGAATGAAAAGAAATTAAGACAGCCTAAGAGACCTCTGGGACAACAATAAATGTAAAAACATTCCCATTATAGGGGTCTCAGAAGGAGAAGAGAGAGAGAAAGGACACGAGAAAATATTTGAAGAGACTGTAGTCAAAAACTTCCCTAACATGGAAAAGGAAATAGCCACTCAAGTCCAGGAAGCGCAGAGAGTCCCATACAGGATAAACCCAAGGAGAAACACGCCAAGACACATAGTAATCAAAGTGGCAAAAACTAAAGACAAAGAAAAATTATTGAAAGCAACAAGGGGAGAAGGACAAATAACACACAAGGGAACTCCCATAAGGTTAACAGCTGATTTCTCAGCAGAAACTATACAAGCCAGAAGGGAGCAGCATGACATACTTAAAGTGATGAAAGGGAAGAACTTACAACCAGGATTACTCTACCCAGCAAGGATCTCATTCAGATTTGATGGAGAAATCAAAAGCTTTAGAGACAAGCAAAAGCTAAGAGAATTCAGCACCACCAAACCAGCTCTACAACAAATGCTAAAGGAACTTCTCTAAGTGGGAAACACAAAAGGAGATAAAGACCTACAAAAACAAACCCCCCAAAATTAAGAAAATGGTAATAGGAACATACATATCGATAATTACCTTAAATGTGAATGGATTAAATGCTCCATCCAAAAGACAGAGGCTCACTGAACGGATACAAAAACAAGACCCACATATATGCTGTCTACAAGAGACCCACTTCAGACCTAGGGACACATACAGAGTGAAAGTGAGGGGATGGAAAAAGATATTCCATGCAAATAGAAATCAAAAGAAAGCTGGAATAGCAATACTCATATCAGATAAAACAGAATTTAAAGTAAAGAATGTTATGAGACAAGGAAGGACACTACATAATGATCAAGGATTCAATCCATGAAGAAGATATAGCAATCATAAATATATATGTACCCAACATAGGAGCACCTCAATACATAAGGCAACTGCTTACAGCTCTAAAAGAGGAAATTGACATAATACAATAATAGTGCGGGACTCTAACACCTCACTTATACTAATGGACAGATTATCCAAACAGAAAATTGATAAGGAAACACAAGCTTTAAATGACACAATAGACCAGATAAATTTAATTGATATTTATAGTACATTCCATCCAAAAACAGCAGATTACCCTTTCTCCTCAAGTGTGCACGGAACATTCTCCAGGATAGACCACATCTTGGGTCACAAATCAAGCCTCAGTAAATTTAAGAAAGTAGAAATAATATCCAGCATCTTTTCTGACCACAACACTATGAGATTAGAGATCAATTACAGGGAAAGAAACATAAAAAACAGAAATACATGGAGGTTAAACAATACGTTATTAAATAACCAGGAGATCACTGAAGAAATCAAAGAGGAAATAAAAAAATACCTAGAGACAAATGACAATGAAAACATGACAACCCAAATCCTATGGGATGCAGCAAAAGCAGTTCTAAGAGGGAAGTTTATAGCAATACAAGCCTACCTCAAGAAAGAAGAAAAATCTCAAATAAATCATCTAACCTTACACCTAAAGGAACTAGAGGAGACAAACAAACAAAACCCAAAGTTAGCAGAAGGAAAAAAATCAGAAAGATCAGAGCAGATACAAATGAAATAGAAACAAAGAAAACAATAGCAAAGATCAATAAAACTAAAAGCTGGTTCTTTGAGAAGGTAAACAAAATTGATAAACCACTAGCCAGATTCATCAAGAAAAAGAGGGAGAGGACTCAAATCAATAAAATTAGAAATTAAAAACGAGAAGTTACAACAGACACGGCAGAAATACAAAGCATCCTAAGAGACTACTACAAGCAACTCTATGCCAATAAAATGGACAACTTGGAAGAAATGGACAAGTTCTTAGAAAAGCACAACCTTCAGAGACTGAACCAGGAAGAAATAGAAAATATGAACAGACCAATCACAAGTAATGAAATTGAAACTGTGATTAAAAATCTTCCAACAAACAAAAGCCCAGGACCAGAAGGCTTCAAGGTGAATTCTATCAAACATTTAGAGAAGAGCTAACACCCATCCTTTGCAAACTCGTCACAAAAATTGCAGAGGAAGGAACAATTCCAAAATCATTCTATGAGGTCACCATCACCCTGATTCCAAAACCAGACAAAGATACTACAAAAAAAGAAAATTGCAGGCCAATATCACTGATGAATATAGATGCAAAAATCCTCAACAAAATACTAGCAAAAAGAATCCAACAACACATTAAAAGGATCATACACCACGATCAAGTGGCATTTATCCCAGGGATGCAAGGATTCTTCAATATACGCAAATCAATCAATGTGATACACCACATTAACAAATTGAGAAGAAAAACTATATGATCATCTCAATAGATGCAGAAAAAGCTTTTGATGAAATTCAACACCGATTTATGATAAAAGCTCTCCAGAAAGTGGGCATAGAAGGAACCTACCTCAACATAATAAAGGCCATATACGACAAACCCACAGCAAACATCATTCTCAATAGTGAAAAACTGATAGTATTTCCTCTAAGATCAGGAACAAGACAAGGATGTCCACTCTCTCCACTATTATTCAACTTAGTTTTGGAAGTCTCAGCCACGGCAATCAGAGAAGAAAAAGAAATAAAAGGAATACAAATTGGAAAAGAAGAAGTAAAATGGTCATTGTTTGCAGATGACATGATACTATACATAGAGAATCCTAAAGATATCACCAGAAAATTACTAGAGCTAATCAATGAATTTGGTAAAGTTGCAGGATACAAAATTAATGCACAGAAATCTCCTGCATTCCTATACACTAATGATGAAAAATCTGGAAGAGAAATTAAGGAAACACTCTCATGTACCATTGCAACAAAAAGAATAAAATACCTAGGAATAAACCTACCTAGGGAGACAAAAGACCTGTATGCAGAAAACTATAAGACAGTGATGAAATAAATTAAAGATGATACAAACAGATGGAGAGATATACCATGTTCTTTGATTGGAAGAAACAACATTGTGAAAATGACTATGCTACCCAAAGCAATCTATAGATTCAGTGCAATATCTATCAAATTACCAGTGGCATTTTTTACAGAACTAGAACAAAAAAATCTTAAAATTTGTATGGAGACACAAAAGACCCTGAGTAGCCAAAGCAGTCTTGAGGGAAAAAACCAGAGCTGGAGGAATAAGACTCCCTGACTTTAGACTATACTACAAAGCTTCAGTAATCAAGACAATATGGTACTGACACAAAAACAGAAATATAGGTCAATGGAACAAGATAGAAAGCCCAGAGACCGACGCACCTATGGTCAACTAATCTATGACAAAGGAGGCAAGGAGAAACAATGGAGAAAAGACAGTCTCTTCAATAAGTGGTGCTGGGAAAACTGCACAGCTACATGGAAAAGAATGAAATTAGAACACTCCTTAACATCATACACAAAAATAAACTCAAAATGGATTAGAGACCTAAATGTAAGACCAGGCACTATAAAACTCTTAGAGGAAAACATAGGAAGAGCACTCTTTGACATAAATCACAGCAGGATCTTTTTTGATCCACCACCTAGAGTAATGGAAATAAAAACAAAAATAAACAAATGGGACCTAGTGAAACTTAAAAGCTTTTGCACAGCAAAAGAAACTACAAACAAGACGAAAAGACAACCCTCAGAATGGGAGAAAACATTTGCAAACAAATCAACAAAGGATTAATTTCCAAAATATATAAACAGCTCATGCAGCTCAATATTAAAAAAAGAAACAACCGAATCCAAAAATGGACAGAAGACCTAAATAGGCATTTCTCCAAAGAAGACATACAGATGGCTAAGAAGCACATGAAAAGCTGCTCAACATCACTAATTATTAGAGAAATGCGAATCAAAACTACAATGAGGTATCACCTCACACCAGTTAGAACAGGCATCATCAGAAAATCTACAAACAATAAATGCTGGAGAGGGTGTGGAGAAACGGGAACCCTCTTGCACTGTTGTTGGGAATGTAAATTGATACAGCCACTATGGAGAACAGTATGGAGGTTTCTTAAAAAACTAAAAATAGAATTACCATATGGCCCAGCAATCCCACTACTGGGCATATACCCAGAGAAAACCATAATTCAGAAAGACACATGCACCCCAATGTTCACTGCAGCACTATTTACAATAGCCAGGTCATGGAAGCAACCTAAATTCCCATCGACAGATGAATGGATAAAGAAGAGTGGTACATATATACAATGGAATATTACTCAGCCATAAAAAGGAACGAAATTGAGTCATTTGTAGAGACATGGATGAATCTAAAGACTGTTATACAGAGTGAAGTAAGTCAGAAAGAGAAAAACAAATATCGTATATTAACGCATATATGTGGAACCTAGAAAAATGATACAGATGAGCCGGTTGGCAAGGCAGAAAGAGACACAGATATAGAGAACAAACGTATGGACACCAAGGGGGCAAAGCGGCAGGGGTGTAGGGCGAGAAAAAAAATGTATCCATATTGTGAATATCATAAGAACACTAGAAACTAAATCTGTAAAGAATTTTAACTTTTTATCACGGAAATGTTTAAACATGCACAAAGTACAGAAAATGGTATAATGAATTCCGAAGTTCCCATCACCTGGCTGCAACAAAGGTCAACACATTACCAAACCCACTTCATTTCTAGTCCCATCTACTTCACCCCTCTCAACACATACTTCAAAACAAAGCCCTCACACTCACATCATTTCTTCCATAAAATCTTCAGTATGGGTTCTTCCAAGGTAAGGACTTTTAAAACATCATCGCAACATCATTAGTACATTTAAAAAGTTAATAATAATTCCTTAACATAATCAAATATCTAGTCAAGTCATGAGGAATTTTAATTCTTCTAATGACATGGTAAATGCTTATGATAATGTTAAGGGGAAAAGCAGTATACAAGTCTGTCCCTTATTCAAATACATAAAAGCAAGTATAGAAAGGGTCTTTTAGGAATACGAGGGTATGCTTAAGTTTAATATCCATAATCTCGGCTGTCCACAAGCCCCCAGCAAGGACCCCGACTTGTCACATTTCTGATGCCTTCCCTGCCCGGGGTCCGTGCAGGTATGTGAACTTGGGGGTGGGGGGCATTTACGGGCTGAGCCAAGCCCACCCCCAGACCACGCCTCCCATGAGCTCCATCTTCTCTGAAGACCCCTGTGCTTATACTTTGTGGGAAGATACGGGTACCAATTTGGGGGTTTCCCAAATCCTTGTGAAATTTTCTTCCCAAATGTCAAGAGATCTGACACAGCAAAATGTTTAATAAAGTTTCTTTCTATTGGGGAGATGATGATTTCAAATGTATTTCTGAATACCTTTCTTTCTCTTTCATTTAAAAAACCAGGGTAAACACATGCCCTGTCACACCAGGTGGTTGTGAGAATTCAATTAGCCAATGCTTCCCAGGTGCCTGCCCACCAGAGTACCCAGAGCATGTGAGTCCTTCGAGAACGGAGGTAATTATCGTGCCATGCACTGCGTTTATCTCTGGCGATAAAAAGAGGAACACAGAACACTGGTCTTCCATCTAGGAGGAACATAGTGAGTAAATTTTATTTATTTTCTCGACTTTACCACAAAACTGAACATTACTTTTCACAGTTATCGAACTATATGATCTAATTATAAGCAGCATAAACACAGCCTGGCTTTTTTCTCCAAGCCTGTGGGCTCCCTCTAGCATCTTGAGTTTAACCCTCTTGAATCCCTCATGTTCCTCAACCACTTAAAGGCCATTATTTCCTTGTTCCACTTAACATTCAAGTAGGAAATCTCTGCCTTACCATGTATTTTCAAAATTGAATAAAAAGGCAGCATGACGAAAGCAAATTTGTCATGAGTGACTGGAATCCTTTCTTAAGCCACCACCCAGATTTCTCTAACACGAACTTGAATGATAGGTGTGCTACTGGCTAACAATCATTTTAGATGAAGATATTCTAAAGATCTATATTTACCTGTATCTAGCTATGACATCCTGTATTCATGAATGTAAACTGGTAAAAGATAACTTGCATTTTGAGTCTGAATCCTTTAAAAAATTCATGATTCTACTGGCAAGTAGGAAATCAGCGGTTGTGTCCCAGCTTTTTCTTTACTGGTAGAGACACCACTTCCCACCAGCCATTCTTCCCTCCAGCCCAGGACTCAATAGTGACTGTGTAAGACACTGCCACCCACTAAACAGACTATATTTGGATCATGAAGCAAGTGGTGTAACCTGTCAAGTACAATTCAAAAAATGCTGGTGGTTTATAAATATGATTCTTTAAGTAGTGCAAAATAAATATATTCTTAACAATGCTTGTAAAGAGAAAAAAAAAAAATTCAAGCCTGCTGTCCTTAGAAAGCATGTGCATCCCAGATAATTTAACAAGAAATAGCCCCAAAGTAAGATTCACAAGTAAGCTCTATAGGTGATGGGCATATGTGCATAAGTGTGTATGGGGCATATGTGCGTGCGTGTGCGTGTGTGTGTGTGTGTGTGTGTTCTATGCAACAATCTACATTATCTCCTTCGTTTTCTTATTCCTAATTTCTTCTTGTAATTATTATCAACATCCCACACACTAGATTTCATACTACAAGTCTGAAAGTTAATTTTCCCTTTTAAAAACATAAGTGAGTCTATTCAGGAATCTAAAGAAAACTAATTATAACACCACATTTATTTTCCTTGGCTATCTTTGGTTTTGCCTTCTTTTTATTTAAAAAAAAATTATTATTTAGGGAAGGGTGACCGGCTGTTTATATGCCTTGTGCGGGGTGTGTGTTTGTGCAATACGGACTCACAAAGGAGAAAAATAATAAAAGAGTCACTATGGAATCCTAAAAAGATGGAGATATCCCACTGATCTTATGTCTATTCTCCTCGTAGTCATTTCAAGAATTCTGGAATCGGCTTCTCCTCGATTACGCTGAGGCTAACCAGGAAGCCAAAAAAAAGAAAAGGAAAAGGAAAAAGAAAAAAAGTGTCCACCTACTAAAGAAGAGCTCTCAGGGTTTCAAAGCCCCAAATACTCAGCACCTTCAAAGCAACCTCCATAAAATGGACTTAATGAATGACTTAAATGAAAAAGAGTCATAATTACACAGTTAGAAAATAATACAGAGCAGAGATGGTATGCGCATTCTCTTCCAGCTCTCTCCTCCACTTGCCGGGGCTAGACCAGACCTATGTCTCAACCCCACTGATTTGTCCTCCCTTGAAAGAAAGTAAATAGCACAGCATGAATCCAGGGTGCAGAACATCACACGCAGAAACTACTGCTCCTGAAGGGTTTTCAGGAGGACAGAACAGGCCACAGATGGTGGAGTAAAGTTCAAAAAAACGCCAGGGCATCACGGACACTGACCCACCCATCCTATCTGACTAGAGCAAAAGGGATCCTTGCAAAGCCTTGACTGGTCAGTTTCTATGCTGATCTCACTTCATCGATGGCCTGGGGGCACATGCAGATACTCTCTAGCTCAGTGAGTGTGGCACACGCACACCACACAAGGCACATAAACAGCCAATCAAGCTTCCCTAAGTATGAAATTTTTAAAGATAAAAAGAAGGCAAACCCAAAGATGGTCAAGGAAAATCAACATGTTGTTATAATTAGGTAACACTTACTTTAACAATTCCATTTGGATATTTTCCATAAACCAAAAAGTAGGTTAAATCCCGAGATCCATATTTCTCCTAAATTGATGCTGCCCAGGTGTGGCTGCAGCCTGAGGGGGAGGGCATCCTGCTGAGGCAGCCAGGCCCCCCAGAGGTCCGCACCTCGCCCCATGCCAAGTAGTCTTCCACACCACTCCCAGACAGCGCCAGCTGCCCTTGGAAAAAAGATCTTGTACAAGCCATGCAATTATTTACAATTAGAAGACAGTGAATTTCTCTTCATTGTATTGCAATTTGAATGTAAATTATCAAATTGTCTGTGTAGATTAAAGTCTTCATGTGTGCATCCCTTTTCATCACCACTGATCTTACTGTTACCAGCATCACGCTTGCTGGACTGTATCAGAACATATCAAGAAAGCATAAGATTACGTATCTAATCAAAAAATGTTTTAAACTCACTCAATTCATCAACACAAATTGTAAGTTAAGATGACACAATAAATTAAATGCTAAACTGGGACAATTTTCTATTAGAACTGTATTAGTACAACTCAGTTCACAGTTCCCCTCCCCTGGTCAGGACAGTGCATCGCCTTGGAGACCTGCCTGGAAGAGAAGGGACAGAGGAGGAGGGAGCATAACACCCAGTGGCTTCAGTTCAGCAGGTGAAGAATCATCACTTGCCATTTGCTTACAAGTGTTTCTGCTCCTCTAGTTTATTGTTCCTATTTATTGACGTGTGTGTGTGTGGCACGTATGCATGTGTGTCTGAGTACACCAGTATTTCATTTTCTACATATAATCCACTACATCCCATAGAGGATTTGAAGCAGGTGTCATTCACAGGTAAGTAACGTATGCACGTCACTCCTAGGAGAACTTCGGGAACACAAAAAACAGTAGCTAGTCGCAGGAGTTGCAAAAGTTGGACGGTGAGAGAGCTTATTTCTAGCCACAGTGGTACTGAAGGCTTAACAGAGAGGAGGGATCTGAGTGGGCCTTGAAATGGTGTTAGGATAGGTGTGAAAAGAAGACAAAAGACAAAGATTTGGAAAATAAAAAAGGCACATGATTCAAACACTTCAGTGTGGTTACCATTATTTTCACTACTTCTAATACCACTACCACTACTGCTGTCACTCTGGTGACCTTGGTGATGATGATGATGGTGGTGATAATGTTGATGGTGGTGATGATGTAGTATATTGGGAACGATATTAGAACACACTCAAAGCAAAATCCTAAAACAGAAACTTAAAAAGTTGACTGAAGCAAATGGTTTGTGAAATGGAGTAGTAATAGAAAACACGGCTTAAAGTGGAAATGGGATCTGAACTGTGGAGGCCTAGAAGCCCCAAAACACAAGGTGTTTAGATTTTCACCTGTAGGTCACAGGAATCATGGAAGGGTTTTTTGCTATAATGAAAGCGATGTTTCAGAAATTTAAATGGGTAGTGATATGAGGATGAATCCGGGATGCAGCAGGAGCTGACCTCAATCAGTTCCACGAGGTGTGTTCATTCTAACTCAAGACAAATAAAACTTTTATGAAATTCTCTATTTCAGCTTTGAAAGAGACAAATGAATGTTGACAAATCAAGGCATAAAAGAAAGGATGCGGCATCAGGGCTGGAATTGTGCCGGTGTTTCTTTTAATGTTTGATTAAACAGATTAAAAGAATCTGTTTGTTCAGAGGCAGGGCCCTGTTCAATAATTAAACATTTGTTCTCAGTGCATGGTTTTATTGTATCATTCTGGAATATCCAGAAAGCAGGAAAGATGACAGAGGTCATTTGATTTTAATCGGAAGGACTGATCAGTGAAGTAAGCACACACAGAATTCCGCCCAAAATGTCGCAGTGTAGCTGGAATCAGTGCTGTGAGCACAGCTGGGACCAGGGGAAGGACAGCCCCAGCGGCAGAGGCAGGCAGGTGCTGGGAAGGGAGCTTCATGGGCTGCACGGTTCTGCAGATCAGGATTCCAAATCCACATGTTTTAGGAGGCGCTGATAATTTACACAAGAGACCAAAGGCCGCATGGCGGAGGTCTCTCCCATGACTCGGACCCAGATGGCCCAGCCAGTCAGGGGCACAGCTGAGATTTCCACTGAGGTCCTTCAGGCCAAGAAGAACTTTTTTATTCCGTCACATCAAGCACCTCAAAGAGGTGTGTGTTTACCCAGCTTTGCCCAACCTCTCCCATTCTCCAAGATGACTCACCAACACCCCTACTCATATCCCATCAATGTCAATCATCCCCACTTCTGTCTATATTCCTCAGATATTAGAAAGAGAGTAATCTATTTATTTTTAATTACTAAAAATAATCAGTCATTTATACCATCGTCACATTGCATAAAAGATTTGAGACAGCTTTCAGAGATAGGTACAAGAAAACAGAATCATAAATAAATAAGTTGGGAGTTTGAAGCAAAGAGAAATGAGGAATAGAAAATAAGACGACTGGAATAAAGGTCATAAAAAGATGCATGCTAGAATATCATAGTCTGTGCTGATGACCAGATGTTTAGGGCTCCCTGTATAAATCCGAGAAGACTGGTCGTTAAAGCTATAGAAACAAGAGAAAATGTGAGGCTGATTGATTAGGCTACGGACGTGCCTTCACTATGGGTCTTTGGAAGAAGTGAACTGAAAGTAAAGTGTAAGTCAGTTAAACGCCTAGGATAGAACGAGCTGAGCAGCTAAAATAAATGAGAAAAATAAGGCAGAGCCTGATGTCATGCTGTGGAGAAAGAGAGCCTACAAATTTCCCGGTGCTAAAGGGGTCAGGGAGCCCGGCAGAAGCCGGAAGAGCTCAGCCGCGGCTCACAAGGTGAGCGGGACCAAGCAGGACTTGAAGCTTTACCAAGACGTCTACGGACACCTTGTCCAGTCCAGATATGGGGGAATTTAGGTTAAGACACGCAAATTTCCCTCTGAGCCTCTTGACAGCCAAAACAAGGTAAAGAAATCAACCATGAAATTGCAACAGCATTCCTCAAACTGGTATCTGCTGAACGCTCTTCTGCCGGATCTAACTGAAAATGTGACTCTCTCTCTCTTTCCAGTGTAAGAAAAACTGGCAAATGCAGGATTAAAACAGAGCTAATGCTGGTTTCTTCTCAACTGCAGGCTACACACGGACAGCAGCGTGCTAACATACTGAGACCGATATGGTGGGAAGCACAGAACGTTTTTCTTACTGGCTTTGCAATAAAAAGGGTTCTGCAGAATACGGTTTGGGAAATAATGACTTTAAAAACTAACAATGAGGGCTTCCCTGGTGGCGCAGTGGTTGAGAGTCCGCCTGCCTATGCAGGGGACATGGGTTCGTGCCCCGATCCGGGAAGATCCCACATGCCGCGGAGCGGCTGGGCCCGTGAGCCATGGCCACTGAGCCTGCGCGTCCGGAGCCTGTGCTCCGCAATGGGAGAGGCCACCGCAGTGAGAGGCCCGCGTACCGCAAAAAAAAACACACAAAAACTAACAATGATCCAGAGGAAATAAAATGTTCAGGAGAAGCTGCATTATTCTCCTGTACTGAGACCTAGGAGACATCGGTGCTGCGCGCTCCCAGGAAGGTCAGACTGCGTCGGTGGGGAGCACATCCACCACGTCGGCCCACAATAGACGCCCTGATACATGTCTCTGACCACATCCCTTCATGTGAGCATGTGCTAAATCCAGGGGAAAACTGTAAATGAGAATGTAGTTTTTTTAAAGGCCAAAGCTATTGTCTGATGGTCTAAATAAGTGGTTCTCTGGTGGTCTGACTTGCTCCAAGACTAAAACTGAGAACAGCAAGAATAGATTATTGCATCTGCTTCAAGTCACCCTGAAGAGATGTTCTAAGGCTGACATCTAGGCTGAGCTCCTATAGCATGAGTTACAGCTCTTTGGGAAGAATCTGTAAATAAACCTATGCTGCCAATTAAGGACAGAATGATTTATTTTGTGCATAAACAAAGGAAAAGATTAGGGTTTAATCCCCTAATAAAAGTTAAGGATTTATGCTTGGATAGAAAGCTCTGAGATTTATACATGGAGATGAGCAAAGGGAGGTTGGCACAAATGGTCAAGTTTTCTCAGCAAACAGTGCACTGGCCCGCTCAAAGCAAAGGTCTCAAAGTTCTACACTACACAGCCTATAAATAAGCATTTTATCCTGGAGAATTTTTAAAGCAGGCGTTGCAAATTACTCATTTAAATCATTTAAAAGTTTTTCAATATTGCACCCAAAGGACATCTAATTTTCATGAAGGTAACTTCTTGGTATACAGCCAAGATAAACTGGATAAAAATTTAATCCCATGTAACTAAATGAGTTGAATAGGATTTTTGCTAGGAGCCAATTATATTTGGAGAAGGTCTGCCAAAAATAATGACTAGGTTTTCAGCGTAATTGATCTTAAGCCATTCTTCCTGAGAGTAGGACCACTTACCAGTTGAGGCCATGTCCAGTTTTTGACAGTAATGCCTTGTCTCCCTTTTTATTCTCCACAGCAAGAGGGCCTCCAGCATCCAGAGAAGCTTCATGTCATTGAGAAATAAGATTAAAAAAGAAGGGAGGCCAAATATGGTTTCATCGGCCCCCTTTTGAAATTGTTCTTATCGAAGAGAATGTTCTTACTCAGCTAGATGCTTGAGGAGGTTTCTACAGGAACCGAAACATCAGTCAAGGGCCCAAAAGGGCCTCTATAATGAGTCCTTACAGCCGAGCCTATTCCTCTCCTGATGATGGAGTTAAGACTAGAGCAGAGGGCCAGAGGCAGGTGGCAATTATCTACCGTCTAAAAGGACTAGTCCCATCTGTCTTAGGACAGATGTCCTCACACTCTGTGTGCTGTGTAGATACTGGTATCTCCACTTAACAGGGAACCCAAGTAGAGGCAGAGTCAACATCCGCTCCCCTTGGGCAGCCCAGACAGAACCGGGGTCCATGTGGGTTCTCTGCCTACCTCTGCCCGAGCCTATCATAAAACTACGTCCAAGCCTCCAATGTCCTATGAAGCAGAAAAGCATCATTTGCTCCTTCTGAGTGAGGGGGACCCATGCTTCCATCTGCCGCAAGTGTCCATCTTTTGGCCTCAGTCCCTGATTCAGGGTCGCTGTTATCACATTAAAGACAACAAGGAAAATAGCCAAAAATCTATGTGTTTTTTACAAAATGACAATAAAATTTTGTAGCCAAAGACAGCAAGCGGTGATACTGGAATTCAGAAATGTTTTTTTGCAACTTGATACCCTGAACTAGGCCTTGAGCCCTTTCCTGGATAAGGTCCACACACTGATGTCTGGCCAAGGTGCTGTGAACCATTGCAGAAGATTTGGAGGTCTGGATGCCAATCTTCCAGCACCTTGCCCTAAAAACATGAGCTTTGGAAGCGAGAATGAGACACTTTATACTGAATTTCTGGGGAGTAACTTTGCTGCCCCTAACATGCTGTCTCCCATTACTTATGAAAACCTTCTGCACGACACAGCCAATCACATGACAAACACACACCTGCTGAGTGCCTATCAAGGTCAAGGTTCTCTACTGAGGGAGACTGAACAGAAGGGTCTTTCCAGACTCAAGGGGCTAAAAGGCAAAGTTGGGGTAAGGAAATAAATATATGCATCAGATTGACAAACATGCAGGGATTCAGTCTTGGGCTCAAATCCAGGCTTCATTACGTATTACCCTGGTCACTTTATTTACCCTTACAGAATATAAAATGTACAGCACAAAGTAAATTCCTTTAAAAATTGTAATTATTATTATCTATAAAAGATCCAGAAACTGAAAGAACTTTAATGATCATTGTTGGCCTAATATTATACATCAATCACTCTTCTAAAACAAATATCTATCTATCTAGAGAGAATGAGAGAATATATATAAATATATATATAAATGATATCAATATACTGGTTAATTCTCATACTCCCCTAAAGTACTATTATTAACTCCATTGATTTGGCAAAGCTCACGTTACCTGTAAAGAGCAAAAGAGTAAGACTGGGTTCAAATTCTGACTCTATCTGACCCCAAACCTGTGCTCTTTCCACTACTGAACACTGGGGGCTATAATCTAGAACTATCCTGTCCAACATGATAGACACTAGCCAATGGGGGCTATAATCTAGAACTATACTGTCCAACATGATAGACACTAGCCAATGAGGCTATTTAAGTTCAAATTCTAAGTTAAATTAATTCAAAATCCAGTTCCTCAGTTGCACTAGGGCTCAAAAACCACATGGGGCGTGCAGCCGCCGTATTGGACAGCAGAGACACAGAACCTTCCAGTAGCACACAAAGATCGACTGGACAGCATTGATCTAGAAGAAGGACCAACAGAGGAAACTGTGTTTTACAGACCAGGAAAATGGTATGTGTTACGTTAAAGCATGATGAAATGAAGGTAAGGGATCCACTCTGCAGTTCTGAATGAAGCTGCCATAATCACTGTGAGCACAACTGGGCAAACATCTGTATCTTCACCTTTAGGTCTAGACTGTGCAGGAGCTGGAAAGCATCTAAATTCCTAGACGTTTCCGTCATCTGGCTAATTAACATGCTTCCATCAAGCTCAGAGAAGGGCTCTTTGGACAGTGAGTCTGTCTGTGTGTCTTTAGTTAAACTGCTGCCAGGAAAATAAAATGGCGCATGGAGCACAGAGTGAAAGCAAGGCGTGAGGAACACACAGCTCCTGGACACACGGCAGCATCACCACAGAGTCAAAGCAAGGCGTGAGGAACACACAGCTCCTGGACACACGGCAGCATCACCACAAAGTGAAAGCAAGGCGTGAGGAACACACAGCTCCTGGACACACGGCAGCATCACCACAGAGTGAAAGCAAGGCGTGAGGAACACACAGCTCCTGGACACACGGCAGCATCACCACAGAGTCAAAGCAAGGCGTGAGGAACACACAGCTCCTGGACACACGGCAGCATCACCACAGAGTCAAAGCAAGGCGTGAGGAACACACAGCTCCTGGACACACGGCAGCATCACCACAGAGTCAAAGCAAGGCGTGAGGAACACACAGCTCCTGGACACACGGCAGCATCACCACAGAGTCAAAGCAAGGCGTGAGGAACACACAGCTCCTGGACACACGGCAGCATCACCACAGAGTCAAAGCAAGGCGTGAGGAACACACAGCTCCTGGACACACGGCAGCATCACCACAGAGTCAAAGCAAGGCGTGAGGAACACACAGCTCCTGGACACACGGCAGCATCACCACAGAGTCAAAGCAAGGCGTGAGGAACACACAGCTCCTGGACACACGGCAGCATCACCACAGAGTCAAAGCAAGGCGTGAGGAACACACAGCTCCTGGACACACGGCAGCATCACCACAGAGTCAAAGCAAGGCGTGAGGAACACACAGCTCCTGGACACACGGCAGCATCACCACAGAGTCAAAGCAAGGCGTGAGGAACACACAGCTCCTGGACACACGGCAGCATCACCACAGAGTCAAAGCAAGGCGTGAGGAACACACAGCTCCTGGACACACGGCAGCATCACCACAGAGTCAAAGCAAGGCGTGAGGAATACACAGCTCCTGGACACACGGCAGCATCACCTCTTCTGTAAGTCTACTTAGACTTTTTCCCTGGGTGCTAGTTTAGATGCTGTTTTGTGCTTTTTGCTACTTTAGGCAACAGTAGAAATGACTAAGCATTTGAATTAGCCTCCTCTTCAAGAATTCAGTTAACCAACCTTATTCTTTAAATTATTTTTAGAATTATTTGTAGAATGATATCTTCATTCCATTTTTTTCCATTCATTTAATTAAGAAATATTTATTAATCACCTACTATGTGCCTAGTGCTGGGCTGGATGCTAAGTATACAAAGGTGAACCGAAATAAACTTGGTCACTACTGTCTTCTCTCTTCATAGAATATTTCGATTTTACTGTGAAATATGAATTAATGTATAGAAAATAATTTGACTGACATAATTCAGCAACTAATGACACATCCCAAGTACGACCAACACTTTAATTACCACTGGAATATAAACTTCTCGCTTACCATTTTCCTCCTTCTCTGCCTTTCTACTGGTCTGTTTTATACCCAAAACCCTGTAAATATTACAGTTATTCTCAGAGAAACTTTAGCTATAAGTACTTAATTTTTCTGCAAAGATGGGAAGAAAATTGTACAACAGAGCTAACTGTACATCCAAACTTACACATAAAGTAGAGACACTAGAAATAGCCTGTGTTCTTAGCAGCTCTAAGAATGACATTCAGATGTTTGAAAGCCTGCTTTCTGGATCTGTGCACTTCAATTATGAATGAAGGTGAGATGTGGACAATGCAGGAGATGAAGACTCTAAAGAACTCTTTCCTATAATCAATTTTGTTAATAATTCTTAAGAAGGTGCGCCTACAAGAGCCAGTGTGAGTGAATATTGTTTCACGGCCTGTGAAGTGAACCTGCACGCCTTCTGTGGCCTGAAGCCGAGGGGCCAGGAGCAGTGACCATTTCTGAGTGGCCTCCTAAGAAACCATGCTCTTTCTAAAAATCCAGTAGAGTGGAAAATTCCACAGAAAAAGAGAGTCATAAGACAGCCTAAAACAGGAAAACAATATTGAAGAATACAGAAGGGACAAGACAATGCCAGAAATTTCATTTTTATGTAACGCATCTCTATAGCATGAAAAAGGAAATTATCTTAGTGTTGTCTGAAAACTTTAGAAGAATAAAAGGACAGAGTCAGTCTAAACGAGAGTTAGCCCCGTTAAGGGTATTCAAAATAGGTGCGAATAATCCTAATAGTATCTATTCTTTTTAAAGTCTGCATTATTTTGACTCTGGTCAAAAGAGGTAAGAAAATAAGAAGGAAACTACCCATTTAAATGTGAAATAAAACAATGCAACCATCCTGCGTTCCTTTCATGCCAGTCACTTGATGCAGCCACCAAGATCGGTATGTGGTTTCCAAGAGACAGATTCTATAGTAGTTCTTCTATGTGAAAAATACAGAAGTTATGTTGCATTGAACACAGATGGCAAGGCAACTAAAATAGGCCCACCAGATACCTTTTAATGGGTCTAATTGCACCCTCAATTTTTCTTTTTCTAAATATGAAACAAATTTCTTCTTCCTCTAAAAACCCTTGGTCATACATCGATGGTTTCCAGTCAATACTTGGCCTCCTTCATCTCAAATTCACCAGACTTTAAATTGATTTTCAAAACTTTTTTCCATCAAATAAATGGTTTTTTGAACTCTTTCTTTTTCTGATCAATTAACTTTTTAAACTCTCAAATAGTTCCTACCAGAGCAGCACTTCTTACTTGTCTAAGCGTCCTTGACATCATAAATCCTCTGTAACATTTTCTAACAGTTGAAGTATAATGAATATACCTTTCTACAAGGAACTTACAATCCATCCCAGGAGCTAAGTCATACACACATGGTACCTATAACAGTAACAATACAAGCCCGTAAATTCCATATCCACCAAAGGCCTTCTGAGGACCCTGTTTACTGTGTAGCTGAGGTAGTCAAGGAAGATTTCTTTTATAACAAGTGGCACTTAATTGGGGTCTAAAATAAAGAGAAGACTTATAATGAGAGAGGAGAGGATAGACAGTGACCATGAGTAATGACATTTGTGACAGGGTTCTAAAAAAACATTGTTTCTAAATTCTGGAAACAGCAACAGCATGTATGTGTTATATTTTAGAATCAGTGAGAGATCCAATTTGACCAAGAGGAAAGGTTTTTCTAAACTTTCTTAATCACTGAGTTTTACTGATCTTCTTTCTAGAATATTCAGGACTGAGAATCCCTTCCCTCCAGTGACTTAAGTATACTCATTTCAGGGAACTTATTAGACCCAAAGGAAATGTGCATTGTTTCTAAACAACGTGTCTGTAATTCAGAGTCTTCAAAATCCAGGTGAGAAAGCGTGAAGACCTTATCCGTTGCAAGTTTTATCCCATCCATCGGTGCCAACATGCACAAACGAACCAGGATAGAGAAACACCACTCCCATCTCCATGTCAGTGGTATTACTGACTAACTAATTAAAGTAACCACCTTCAGACAGTGCTCTCCAGTATCTCACATGCTTGTTGTTTCATCCTCACAATTACCAAACTTTAGTGTCACGTTTAGACCTAGGTGAGGCACAAAACAGTATCTCTACTAATGAAAAAATTGGAGATTAAGTGACATCTTTGGTCACCCTGTCATAAATGTTAGAGGCAAGATTTTTACACCTGGCCCTTGGACACCACAAATGCTCTTCCTCCAATTTCACGATCCCCAGTGAAGAGTCCAGACTGGTTTAGCGTTAGCTGATGAGATCACATCGTTCTTTTCTGCAGGTTCTTCCCTAGCTGACATATCCCGTGACTCTAATGCAGAGCCGAGATAATCATCCTCATCTACCGTACAGGCAATTAAGTAAAAATATTAGAATACCTGGCTTGACGGCTATACTCCACTCTGGCTGGATGCCCTTCTCCCTGATCAATTACATGGCACAGTCATAACATTCTTCGCAAGAGGCTGGATCGCCAGCCATAATTCTCCACCATCTCAGGGAAGGGCAAGTCTCCCTGACAAAATCAGTAGAGTTTTTTAAATACCTGAAGATGCAAATGTAAGCATATGTCTACCTAGCAATCTGCTCATTTCTGATCTTGTACACATATAAAAGACTTCATTTTTTTGCACATTTCAATATGCAACTGTTCACAGAAATAGTGGTTAAAGAACCATTCATGTTGCTACTATTTTGCAAAATGATTAAACAACCTCAAATTTCTGAAATATTCACCCAGCATACAATAGATCCTTTCTTATCTGAGTTTTGGCCTTGGACAGCCCACACAGCAAGGTCAACCCTCCGTATAAAATTAGAGAAATGAAATTCACCTGTCTAGCTCTAAGCCACCCACCAGCCTTGATCTATAGAGCATCTACCGGAAACTCAACAGCTGAGCTACATCAGGGTGTTTTTCCCCTTGAAAGATCTAAACAACACTTTAAGAGTGAAAAACAGAGAAAAAAAACTGTGGACTCCTAATTAAATTTTGAAAGATTTCTTAACTTTCTTAAAGACTAATAACATAAGAGGGTCTGAATTTCAAAGGGGATCATTAATTTTCCTTAATTTGAAACTACATCTCAAAAGTATATTTTATTCATACTTAGAAAAGGATAAATGGAAGATCAAAAATCAATAATGCAGACTGTACCAGTGCCCAGCCCCTGAGGGAACCAGTACACTACATTTTTTATGTTAGCCGACCTTCTCCTGTTAGTATTCATGAAAACTTAGCAAATAATCACATTGGGCTGATTTCAGGGACATATATCCTTTGCTTCCGGCCTTAAACATGAAGCTCCAGCATGGTTATCTGACACAGGAATGCACTTTCATTCCATCTTTAGTAAGAGCAACTGTACAGAGACAAATAAACAAGCATAGTGATGAAATTGCCCATAAGAAGGTCCACACTCGCCTTGCAATTCATCTTCCTCTATCTACACAGGGCTCTTCCTCCCTCAAAGCAAGCTCTAGGGCCACGGAGGAAAATTCAGGTGCAAAGGACAGAAACCACTTCACTTGTCAGCCAAGAAGATATTTAAGGCTCTGAAAAACGAAACATTAACACAGTGGACAATTCTGCCTCAGTAAATCACCCTTGAGTTTTAATATCTTAAAGATCCTATCAGACAATGACACCCTGTGTTGAATGCCATGTGTGTCCTTAAGTGATTCACGAGTTTCTGGATAACTTGCTGACTGAGAAAAACAACACATCGTAATGCAAGATTGAACTGCCGCTACCCACTTTCACTTTATAAGACAGCTGAGAGAGAACTCCTTCAAAGGAAAGCAAAAGACAATCAAATGTCACAGGCTCAAGATAAGCCGGCTGGCATTATCTATCTACCCAGCCAGGCAGAGTACCGATTTATAATTCAAACGCTGGAATGTTTATCATTAGCATGGTCATCTTCCTGGGGAAAACATTTACTGTTTTGCCAGTAATATGAGCCCAAAGGCTATTATAATCCAGTTAGGGGTCGCAAAATGATAAAAGGTAAGCAAACCATCTAACACAAACTCCCCATGTGTCCACAAATGGTTTCCCAGTATGGGAGCCACTGCAAATAATGTGAAGTGCTGTGACCTGAAGTATGGGATAAGATTCCATTACTCCCGTGGCCAAGAGATCTGAGATCCCTCTAGAATCATTATTTTAAGATAAGGTGTCACTCCCTAAAATGGGTACATGTGTGTGACCTGGTACAATTCATACCAGACCACATCAAAAGGTATTGACTCGCTATCACTTAGCAAAGCAGGACCAGACAGATAAGGGTTTACAGCGAACAGCTCACTCGTCGACTTTCAGAACTCAGGATGCCACAGCAAAGGGCACCAGGCCAGTGGCTTCCACTGGATCCTGGTACAGCTGGAGTGGGTCAGGAGAACACACAGTTCTTGGGGCAAGAAGAGACTATGGTAAACAATTTTTTTAATTAGAAAGACTCATTCTTGGCCTACTTTTGAATTTTGTGCTACCCCATAATAATCACAAAATCCAAACTGCCACAGAACTGATTAACTGCAAGATTAAGAGAAAACGGGCCTCCACAGTGAAAAGACCAACCCCAGGTGGGAAATGAGGCGACCAAAAGAAAACAGCATGTCAGGCAGCTTGGGAATAAAATTCAGGAAATTCAATATTCACTGTTAATTTTCACATGAATCCCTTATATTGTTTTCTTTCTTGTCTCTAGCCAGCTGTGCTTCCTAATAGGACAATTATTTGCTATTCAGATGTATTCCAATTATTTCTTTAAAAAAAATCTTCCATAGGATGATCAAGTTTGTCTATTTGAGAAAATTTCTCTTCACTTTTTATTGCTGCATGTGGCACTCATGAAGGTGATTTTGACTTGTAGAATTAAATTATTCATCATTATTAATAACAATCACTTTAACAAGTAAAAATGGGGAGTGTTTCTAGCTTTAATGCTGGTACAGACAATGAGAGTCGAATCAACTGGATATGAACTGGAAATGAGAGGATACAGGTAAGGCCACAGGATAAGTGATTTCTAGCAACACGGACACAGGGTGAACCATTCACATCTCAAGGCCTGTGTCAGCCGCAATGAAGAGCGGCACAAACAACCTCCACGAAAAGGAGTTGATTAAATTCCAGCAAGGCGTCCAGCTGCTCATTAGCTGTGAAAACGCCACAGGAACACAGGAGTTGCTTCTTTCATTATTACTTTAAAGGAGGAAAAATATGGTTCTTAACGTGATGCATACTGGACACACTGATTCATTAAAAGTTTTTTTTAAAAAAGTCAAGCTACTATAAGTAACAAGGCCCTACTGTATAGCACAGAGAACTCTATTCAGTATCCTATGATAAACCATGATGGAACAGAATATTAAAAAAAATGTACATATATTTGTATAACTGAATCACTTTGCTGTACAGCAGAAATTAATACAACATTGTAAATCAACTATACTTCAATTAAAAAATTCAAATAAATAAAAAATAAGAAAAATAAAATACAAGCTACTTGTAACTTTGGGAACAAGACAGTCTGATGGGTTTTTCTGAGTGTGTGTGTTTTCACAGCAAAATTCTCCATTATATGCCTGGCCCTCTTCTATCTGCAAGTATAATCGATGGATAAAGATAGCTGGTGACTTTTCTCTATCTCCAAAATTTAACTAGGGCCACCATATTTGTCTCTCATCCTTCTCTTTTAATGGGGTTATTTACACATATGTAAAAGTGACTTTCCTGGTTTGGTTCATTTTCACCTCTTCTTTAGATGAGAAAAGCATTGAATCCCTAACATAAAAGCACAAGGATACTACACTGGGCTTCTCTGGTGGCGCAGTGGTTAAGAATCCGCCTGCCAACGCAGGGCACACAGGTTCGAGCCCTGGTCCAGGAAGATCCCACGTACTGCGGAGCAACTAAGCCCGTGTGCCACAACGACTGAGCCTGCACTCTAGAGCCCGCACGCCACAGTTACTGAGCCCACATGCCACAACTACTGAAGCCTGCGCCTCTGGAGCCCATGCTCCACAACAAGAGAAGCCACCGCAATGAGAAGCCCATGCACCGCAATGAAGAGTAGCCCCCGCTCGCCGCAACTAGAGAAAGCCCGTGTGCAGCAGCGAAGACCCAAACGCAGCCAAAGATAAAATAAATAAATTAATTAATTTTAAAAAAAAGGATACTACACTGACTATACCACGCTTATCCACTTCATGATTCATTGCAGGCCCTTGATGAATCACATGTTTTCTCTTTTTAAAGGTATCTTGCTAAGTCAGAAAGAGAAAAACAAATACCACATGCTAACACATACATATGGAATCTAAAAAAAGGTTCTGAAGAACCTAGGGGCAGGACAGGAATAAAGACGCAGACATAGAGAATGGACTTGAGGACATGGGGAGGGGGAAGTGTAAGCTGGGACAAAGTGAGAGAGTGGCATGGACATATATACACTACCAAATGTAAAATAGCTAGCTAGTGGGAAGCAGCCGCATAGCACAGGGAGATCCGCTCGGTGCTTTGTGACCACCTAGAGGGGTGGGATAGGGAGGGTGGGAGGGAGACGCAAGTGGGAGGGGATATGGGGATATATGTATACATATAGCTGATTCACTTTGTTATACAGCAGAAACTAACACACCACTGTAAAGCAATTATACCCCAATAAAGATGTTAAAAAATAAAGCACATGGAAGAGAACCAATACTAAATAAATAAATAAATAAACAGAAATAAAGGTATCTTGGAAAATTCAGGTTATACCATCAATGACCATCAGCACTTACCTGGAGAGGGCAGGAAACAACCTTACCACCGCAATGCCCCGGGAACTAAGGGAACGACCGGCTTCTCCCCAAATCAAATGATCTTTTTTTCAACTTCCATTCTCCTTGACATTTTCTGACACATCAAACTCTTTACCACTCCCTCCTTGCTGAAAGGCTTCCTTTGGGCTTTACGGTAATGCACTAACTCGGTCTTCCTGCCTCTAAAATTACAGCTGCTTCCTCCCCCGCATGTACCCTGACCTCACGCCCTTTCCAAGTCTCCACCTGTGCACCTTCCCCCCAAAGCAATCACTGAGCGACCACTCTCTGTCATGCCTCTAAGAAAATCCATCTTTGATTTAGTTTCCATTTCCACCTCTGTGTATTTGAAAATCAAATCTTTCTTGACAACTCATTTTTCATCCAATTCTAGGACTGTATCTTTATCATTCTATCACATAAATTTTCTAGAAAAAAAAAAGAATGGGGTTGTCATTTTTAACCAAACTACATCCCCAAATAATTAGCTTCCCCAGTGCATTATCTTGCTGTGGCCCTCCAGGAACAGTCATGACTGGAAAATTAGTCAAAACTGAAGCAATGAAATACCAGTTCCATTAGTGACTAGACTGTATTTTTCTTAGCATTCAGTATAGCTATTTTTTAATCAAAATCATTAAGGTTCATAGGTGGAATAACCATTCCAGTGTGTATGAAATTTTATAGAGGGGCTATATGCCCTAAAATTCCTCTCCCTGACCTTGAAATCAAGAATTGTCTCAAAATCTGGTCTTTCGTAGGGGGCACTGAGCACAGAGGGGGCCTTAATGAAAAAGCATTCTAATTCGATCATAAATGAGAGACAGCACTTCAAAGAATACAGTATGAGCTGCTGTTCCTCCATTTGTGAAAAAAATCAGACCTGATCTCCTATAACCCGTCTTTCTATCCCCAGGATTTGAAAGTTGAGCTCGTTAAATGTGCTAAAAGAGATTCTAGGGAGTCTGAAAGCATGTTTTTCTTCACAGACGTTTCTTACCTCTCCAATCTTAAATCAGGAAACAATTTCCACAGTTATCACAAATACTCCCTCTAATTTACGTTGAATTCAAATCAGCAAACATTTACCGAGTAGGTGTTGGGGACCCAACAACGAAACCCCTGCAGGTCAAGACTCTTTGGGAGGAGTTCCAAACCGGGCTCCACAACTCAGTAGCTGTGTCACTTTGGGCAAGGCAGTTGACCTCTCTGTGCCCGGGATTTCTCTTCTGCAAAACGTGGCTAATAATGGCTTTCAGGGAAATAGGACAATTCTGAGGATGAAATGAGTCAACTCAGAAAATGCAAGGAGTAATATTATCTACCTCGTGAGGCCCTTGGGAGAATTCAACGAATTGATACACATATGACAGAACAGCGCCTGGCACAGGACCCACACTCAGTAAACGTTCATTCTCATGGTCACCATTATTTCCCGGTGTCTTTCTAAAGTTAGTAAAAGTTGGAACGGGATTCAATCCCAGGAGCAAAAAGCAAGGCATTCTGAGATGTGCTGTGATGCTGAGATACAACAACCTCCCTTGACAAAGAGGAAGAACCCCAGGACAGACTGTGATGAAATGAGCTCAACGTTCCAGGCAGATGGGAAAGACAGAGTAGAGGGCGCAGGTGTGCCAGACAAGGAGGTAAGAAAGTGCACAGCTAACCGCCTGGACCCCGTCAGCAGTGTAGAAGGACAGGGCACGCACCACCGTGAGCCTTGCCAAAGACTGGGTGCCCTTTTTCTGGGGGTAACAGGACTCAAGCAAATAGTAGAAATAATGTGAGCAGATCATTCCTCCACAATCTGAGGACGGGGGTCACAGCTGGAGGTGGAGAGACGCATTGGGAGCTATCTCAGCAGCCACAGCAAGTCTGGAGGGCAGCCGGCCCGAGGGGTTTACAGCCAAGGACGGCGGGCAAAGGCTTGGTGGGGGGAAGGGTCAGCAGAACAGACACGGGCACCAGGGGCCTCAGTCGGACCAATCCTCTCGCTCTGAGAGGTGGGGCACGAAGGTCATCTCTGTAAGAGCTCCAGTCCTGTGAAAGGAAGCTGGTAACATGTACACGGCAAGACTGTCTTAAGGCTTGACACATATGATGTGAGTGGCAATGATTTGCAATCTGGAAAGATCTATATACACGTACAGTTTATATTATCTCCAAAGTAGATTCTTCCTTGGACCGATTTGGGATTACTGTCTCCAGAATTGGAGTCTCCACGCTGCTTCAATGCTAGATGGTTTTCTCACTTCAAAATCCATGTAGGGGGACCCCTTTTGTGAAGGGACCTCCTCGTTATCTTTAAGTGTTTTCCAAAAGAAAAAAAATACACACACACACACACACATATACATCTTTGATCATTAGCACTGTCTACCCTGACTTGCTAGGTCCCATCAGTTTCCAATGTCATTATACTGTGTGGGCATAAGTGCACACTATTTCCTTCTATAGACTTCTTTTCCTCATCATTATCTAACTTCTAATCATACCAGAAGCAGAATATGACCAGAGAGTACTGAACAGGTTCTTAAAGCCATAGAAGGTCTACTGTAGAGAATCCTTCCACATTTCCTGGCAAATTGAAGCATAATGGTCAAGAGATAACAGAAGTTATGTAAAAGAGTGCCCAGTCCTTCAGTCCTTATGGCCAAGGCAATGGGCATTCAAATATCAGGAAACATGATCATTTGGGAACTGGCCCTTTGCAGCTGTTGTAGTTGTATATCTTTGAATTATTGTTCCCCTGTATTTTGTATATTATTATAATTCTATCAAAAATGCATCCAAGAAATCATTTGGGGGTCAGAATACCAATAATGGATGTTCCCAGCTACGGTGGCAACAGAGAGATAAGTTCGTACCTTTTTTTTTTTAATTTGTTTGTTTGCTTGTCAGTCTAAATCCCTTTGTACCAATTATTTCCTTGCCACTTCACCCACACCTACCCATCATTTCTTGCTCAGTAAGGCTGGAGCTAGGTGTCCACACACTCTTTCCCTGGCTACCTCATCACTGGACTTCCCCGTTAGTGATTATTCCTAGGCTGCAGAGCAGAAGGGAAGGCTAGAGGGTGAGTGAAGTCTTTATCCTTTCCTCCCCCACCCTCCTTCCCTTCCCTTTCCCTTCCTCCTTACCTGGCAGGGTTTCTGGATGTTGCCCTATTTGTCCCCTGTGGTCCCCCTCCTCCCTGGCACCAGCACTGGCTAAAGCGCCCCTCTTCCAGCTTTCCTCACCCTCAAACGATTCCCCTCACCAATCCCAGCCGTGGTCAGGCGACCCTTCCCTGTAAGTTTCAGCACCCACGTGCCCTGCTCCCTTGGCACTTGTGCTCTCGGAGATCTGTGGTCAGTAGCAGATTCAACCAGCAAGTTCTCAGTTATCTCGCTACCTCCATTCTGGTCTTTCCAACATTTTAAGAAGTTGTTCCCTGGATGAAGTCCACTCGTTGCAGAATATCTAGGTTATTTCCCTTAAAGGACCCTGACATATAACAGTACCAGTAGTGGTCCCAAGAAACACTCACTCTAAGCCAGTCTCGTTTTGATCTGCTGCCCTGTTTGAGCTTGAACAAAGTGATCTCCTTATTAGCAGGGGAAATGGATACCTAGTAAACTAGGGCTTGAAATGGCATTGTCATAACTTAATCACCTGTGGTAGCTTGAGATAAAAATTCTATCAAAGAAAAGGCTTTGGGAAACCAAGTGGCTGCTTCATTTAATTGTAACTTGTAGCGATGATGATTTGAAGACTGCAGGGTGGGCTAGTGGTTTCTGAATGCACGGGAGAGATAAAGAGAGAAAATGACAAGCTCAGGGGTTGAAACTCAGTTCAAGATATAGTCAGAGAACCAAAGAACTTCTATAGTGGGCTAACTTAAAAAAAAAGAAGAAAACAACTCACTTCGTACAGCCACAGCACATACAGAGCTGCAGGTGATTCTAAAACTGAAATAGTAAGCTGCAGTACAGATTCACAAGGCGGACGCACTGACCGTAGTGGGTGGAAGGCCAGTCAGAACGTTGCCACCTGCAGGGAACTTTGCTGGTGGTCAGTGGGCTGTCACGTGCCCAGGAAAACGAGGAGCACCCTGTCGGGTTGCTGTGACCATAACCTGCCTGAGGACAGGTACCTGGTCTGCATGTTCATCGGTGCTTCCTCCACGCGTGTCTCATGCTCAGTTAACAGTACTGAACGGATGGATGAATAAACCAACGGGTACGGAAAGCCGTGCGCCCACATCCGGCGAAGAGAAACCTCAGGGTAAACAACTTCAATTTCCCACCTGTTCGTAGAAGCAGCCAGGGTGTGCTGAGCCCCTCCCCCAGTTGGGTACTGAGTCCAGGCCCTCAGAGGAGGAGAGTCCGGGACAGCCCGTCCTCCCAAAGGGCTGAAGGCTCAGAGCCTGGATGGCCTCTGATTTGAATATGCAGTATTTCTGCCACAAATGTGAATTCTGCAAATAATTTTATACATATATTTAATGCTTCAGGGTGAAGACAAGGTTTACATTGTCAGAAAGCACAAGAAGGTAGGAGCATTTTAGTGGGGTTTAAAAGATAATATGAAACTTCTTTCTGAAGCACAACCGGCATTTCACCGTAAAAATCTAATAAATATTTTAGAACGGCACTGCATTTGTTTTACAATGACATTTGGTATTAGAATGAGAGAGCTGGAAAAAGAAACATTAAAAAGTTTCCCTCCACTACCCGACGGACCCCTTACATCCTGAGACTGAACAGATTTATCATGTTCATAGGAGTCACTTTAAACCATCACCGACTACAGTAGGATGTGGACCCGTGGTACAAAGATGAAGTCCACTGTTCGTCTCCTAAACACACAAATCTACACTTGACTCTAAATGGTTCTCAAATGTGTTTATTTAACACGTCCCATTAAACCACATCTCGGTCTGTGCTATTCATTCCCATTTCATGGGATGCCACTGGAAGAGGGGCCATTTTACATACAAATAAGAAATCAGTGACGTAGAAAGAGTACATGCTTTTTAATTGAATCATATTTTTTAAGAGTTATTTGCCTTAAGTCCTTGAATACCCAAGATCCAACTTAAGGTCATTATGGGCACAACACAGGCCTCTCAGAGCAGAAGCAAGTAGAAAAGGGAGGCCAGCAGCATTCCAAGGCAGAAGTTGCAGAGAATCTCCAGGCAGTGGTTCACCTCTGACTGTACACAGGTGTGATCTGGGTGGACACCCTCTGCTTCATCACTTAAATCATCAGGAGTAAAATCGGAGCAGGACAGCCCGGTGGGTGCAGGGGGGAACTAATAAATCACTTCTCTCTCCCCTTTCCCTCCTTCAAACCCTCAGGGCTAGAGAACTACATACAGTCTAAGGAACGACTGGCTCTGTTTTCTCTGCTTGGAGGTCACCAACCGGAAGTTCCTTCACCCCTACTGACAGAGCCTCTTGGAGCTGACATAAATGGGGTTCAGCCACAAAACAAAATAACATAACATTCGAGGGACCCAACCATCCCTAAGGAAAATAACAAACCAGAAATGCAGATTCCAACAGACAAGAAGATTATAATAGATGAAACAAGAACTTTAATTTGCATAATATACATTAGATGGCTGTGAAAGGATGTTACCAACATAAAAGAAGAAAAAAACGCAAGAGAGCCAAACAGAAATATTATGTATGAAAAATACAATATTGAAATAAGTGGGACAATAGACGAGGGGGTAGATTAAGTTGCTGTTTAAATTGCACACTCCCTTCCCCATACCCTCATGGAGGGAGTGTATTCCCCCCCTTGACGTTTGGCCCTACGTGGAATTGTTTTGGCCAGTGTGATTTTTTAGGAGGAGGTTTAAAACACGTTTGTGTGGTTGAATTTATACTCTTGCCCTTCTGCTATCAGCGGGAAAAGAGTATGTCCTGGGTCGGCCACTGGCCCCAAGAGGAAAATGGGATACACATTTTTTTAAGTGCACAACATAGTATTGTTAACTACAGCCATGATGCTGTACAGCAAATCTTTAGAATTCAATTACCTTGCTTAACTGAAACTTTAAACCCACTGAACAGCAACTCCTCCCTACCCCAGCCCCTGGCAGCCACCTATACTCTCCTCTCTGCTTCTCTGTGTTCGACTATTTTAGACACTTCATCTAAGTAGAATCAGGCAGTATTTATCCTTCTGTGTCTGGTTTATTTCACTTAGCATACATGTCCTCCAGGTTTATCCATGTTGTTTCACGTAGCAGGATTTCCTTCTTTTTTTAAAAAATGTTTATTTATTTTATTTTTGGCTGCATTGGGTCTTTGTTGCTGTGCACGGGCTTTCTCCAGTTGTGGCGAGCGGGGGCTACTCCTGGTTGCAGTGCACGGGCTTTTCATTGCGGTGGCTTCTCTTGCTGCAGAGCATGGGCTCTAGGTGAGCAGGTTTCAGTAGCTGCAGCACACGGGCTTCAGTAGTTGTGGCTCGCGGGCTCTAGAGCGCAGGCTCAGTAGTTGTGGCGCACGGGCATAGTTGCTCCACCACGTATGGGATCTTCCCGGACCAGGGCTGGAACCCGTGTCCCCTGCATTGGCATGCGGATTCTCAACCACTGTGCCACCAGGGAAGCCCCAGGATTTCCTTCTTTTTTTCCGGCTGAATAATATTCTATTCTATGTATAAACCCCATTTTCCTTATTGATTAACCCCTCAATAAATACTTTGGTTGTTCCCATATCATGGCTATTGTGAATAATGTTGCAGTGAATGTGGGACTGCAGATATCTTTTCAAGCTCTTGATTTCAATCCTTTTGGATAAATACCCAGAAGTGGGATTGCTGGATCATACGGCAGTTCTATTTCTAATTTTTCGCAGAACCTCCATACTGTTTTCCGTAGTGGCTGCACCAATTTACATTCCCACCAACGATGTACAAGGGTTTCGATTTCTCCACATCCTCGACAACACTTATCTTTAGTTTTGCTTTGTTTTTCATAATGACCATCCTAACAGGTGTGAGGCGATATTTCATGATGGTTTTGATTTGCTTTGTCCTGGTGATTAGTGACTTCTACTTTGATTTACGGCTGGTCACTAGGTTTGTCATTTTGTCTCTTGATGAATCAATGGCTCTTAGCTGCAGCCGCCAACTCCGCTGTCCTTGGCTCACCACTTCCCATCTTTCTGAAATGCAGAGATACTGTGCCAGTGAGTACACCCTGCTCCACCTCCAGCCCCAGCCAGTGACCACAGGAGGACGTCCTCATCGTGGTCCAGCTGCTGAGACCCCTGTCCTGGAGTCTGTTTCCAACCCTCCTAGGTTGGGTCACAGAAGGTTTGCTGAGGGCGTATTCTCACGCTGAGGGGAGGGAAGGAAGCGTGCAGAGCTGGAGGAATGAACAAGAATGGATTCAGCCTGGGACTCGCTCCATCTCCCCCAAGGGGAAGGAAGCCCAGTGCCTATTTGGTACTGTGGTGCTGGCCCCCTCGAGGTGGGGGGCTGTTCATCTGCCCCCTGTGACAGCAAGTCAGGGGCTGATGTTCGCTGGGGTAGGAGATGAGCCAGCCTCCTGCGGGTGGCAGTTCCTGTCTGAGCAGAGGAACTGCTGGGAGGCAGGTAACATCACAGCAGCTGATACGACCTGCCACCAGCACCCACCACGACAAAGAGTACTGGTGAAGCAACACCACTTCCCTCTAAGCATTTTAGGAAAGTTGGAATGTCTGCTTGGTTGGTAAGTCGCTTTTAGCTTAGCAAGCAGGCCCAGGGTGTGTGTGTGTGCGTGTGCGTGTGCGTGTGCGTGTGCGTGGGGACACAGGGGTGGGGTGTGGGGAGGAAGGCGGGTGGGTCTTGGTCATCACGCAAATCCAGACCCCAGACGCTAGCACCTGTCTCAAGCAGGTTAGGGCCCAAGAAAGTTAAGGCCCAAGAAGTGTTGCAAAAGAATATTTTAATCACGGTCACTTTGTGAAGGTATTTACGTTGAATTTTCAGGAGGGAGAGACTCAAATCACTGCTTTAAAACCTCCAGCTTATGCCTTTCTGTCTGATCTGGGTGGAAGAGAGCATTATGCAGTGGTGAAGGGCAGGCAGTTGGACTGTTCCGCCACCTGGTAGCCGTGAGGTCTCTCTGGGCCTCGTCTGAAATCACAATCATCGTTATTACTTCACTTCACTGTCACGGTCACTTGACCTCGATCGCTGACAGTTTTCCTGATAGGTAAACAAACTAGTATCCCCCTCAAACCATCAGATTGGATAAGCTTCACACTTTAGCCAGTTGCCAGCTGTTTCTTACTCTGCTTGAAGACCACAAAACAACGCTGGGGGGATACAGACAGGATGGCCCACATCCATTCAGCTGCCTGGGTATGGTCTGGAAAACACCCTCAATACAAGCCCGTGTCTTAGATGGGACTTTTCAGACCAGCTAAAACCACTAAATCAAATGTGCTCAATAGACAAATACGCACACACAGCCCAACATGTACACCGCACGGGACAAAGACTGTGTCTTCTATTTATTTTTCATCCACGCACAGCAACTATTAGAGTGCTTTGTTCACATCAGACATCCAAGGTCACCATTAATTCTGTTTCACAACAGAAGTCCTTCTCTTGGGAAATTTCCGACTCATAATAATTCTTGCAGAAAAAATAAAATACCCGTTTAAAAGTTTCTAGCCGAAAACTCTAATTCAAAAAGATACATACACCCCAATGTTCATTGCAGCACTATGCACAACAGCCAAGGCATGGAAGCAACGTAAGTGTCCATCAGCAGACGGATGGATAAAGAAGATGTGGTACATATATACAATGGAATATTACTCAGCCATTAAACAATGAAATAATGCCATTTGTAGCAATGTGGATGGATCTAGACGTTATCAAACTAAGCGAAGTAAATCAGAGAAGGACAAATATATCACTTATATGTGGAATCTAAAAAAGTGGTACACAAGGACTTATTTACAGAACCAGAAATAGACTCACGTAGAAAACAAACTTATGATTACCAAAGGGGAAATGGGAGCACCAGGGGAAGAAGAGATAAATTAGGAGTTTCGGATTAACAGATACACACTACTATATATAAAACAGATAAACAACAAGGATATACTGTATAGCAGAGGGAACTATATTCAATATTTTGCAATAACCTATAATGGAAAAGAATCTGAAAAAGAATATAGATACAGATGTATGTATGTATCAATATAACTGACTCACTGTGCTGTATACCTGAAACTAACACAACACTGTAAATCAACTATATTTCAATAAAAAAACTTTTTTAAGTTGCTAACAAACTTTTATCTAAATGCTCCCATGCTTTCTTATGTTTCTCTCATTTCTACTCTTAGGAATTCTTCAATGACATTTAAAGAAAGTTTTCCTATCTCTCCACCTAGTTACGTAGTTACAATAAAACAGCATTTCCTTTTTAATCTAAACAGATTGAAAATCTCTCAGAGCACAAGGATATTAACAGAACATCAGTTTTCAAAATACAGTCATACAGTAATGTTTCTTAGGCTGAAATAACGTTTCTAAAATTTAAATATGAAACTGTATGATCTAGCATCCCTCCTCAACCCCACTTGTAGAAGATTCTGAAATCGTATCTATATAATAACGTTTAAATATTCAGACAGCTCAGTTGAAAGGATGGCTTCTCTTTATTTGTGTTTGAGGAAATATCCCAGTAAGATGTCTATATAGTCCTTAATTAGCACTCTGGCGATTTCAGATAAATGTCAAAGCTCTTTCCTTTTCCATCAAATGTTGTCATGCAGGCCTAAGCAAAGAAGGGGCAATCAACGTTTTGAGCGACCTTCTCAGCAGCCGGGCTCACTATCATCAGATCGCTCATTACAGCCAACAGGCTGATTGACAAGGTTACCCCAAACTGAGAAGAGGTGCCAGAGAGATCATTTGCATATTATATTAATGACATTCAGAGTACCAGTTGGTGTTCCTCTGGGGATAGAAGAAGAACAAACTGTAATCTTCACAATCATTAATTGTTTAAAGTAAACTGCAGATTCTGTACCACTTAGGATGATGAAGGAATTTCAATTTCATGCAGAATAGGAGGAAAGCCCTGAAATTGCTCTTCAACGAGTCTACTGATTTTTATTTCTTATACAAGCTACATGTCCTTCTCGGGTTTGCTGAGTGTTCTGCTCTGCACTGTCTTATTCTGGGACCCAGACCCCAAGCAGCCACTAACTGGAACATCACTGGCCCTGGATGGTTTCTCACTGACAGTCAAATGATCACTTTTGTTCATAATTCATTAGACAAAACGAACCCCACAATCCCGTTCCACCAGAAGGGCCAGAAGCTGCAATTCTACTATGTGTCTAGATGCTGGAGAGCCTGGGAACATTCAGTGAATTGGGACCAGACCTGAATTCACAGCTACACCCTGGACTAGGGGGGCAAGCCCAGAACTAGGCATATTCGTAGATCAGTGAAGAGAAGATGAACCACTCAATCCATGAAATCACTGGGATAGCAAATATCAAAATCAATCAGCAGGGCTGTGTAAATTTCTGGAGCCTCCAGGGGAAGAAGCCACTCCCAAGCTCATTCAGTTTGCTGGCAGAACTCAGCTCCTTACAGACATAGGACTGAAGTCCTGTTTTCTTGCTGGCTGTCAGGCAGGAGATGGACTCTGTTCCTATAGCCCGCCCACACCTCTGGTTGCGTTCCCTGTGGTCCCTCTCCAGCAAGAGTGGGCTGGGCCCTTCTCGTGGCCTCTCTGCTTTCCCTTCTACTCCCTCTCTCTGATTCCAGCCAGAGGAAATTTTCTGCTTCCAAGGGCTTGTGTGATTAGATTGGGCTCACGCAGGTAATCCAGGATAAGCTCCCTATGTTAAGGTCTGTAACCCTTAATAATATCTGCAAAGTCCCTGTAGAATATGACAACATATTCCAGGGATTAGGGCATGGACATATTTGGGGACCATGCTGCCTATCACACTCACCAATACTGTATCTTCACTTTCTGTTATTTTCTGAGTTACGTTTATTATTTTCTTCCTCTTTTGTTCTATTATGGAGACAGATTTTAAATGTCCAATATATACTTGAAAAAAATCTGTATATTCATATACTCTAAGGCAGGCCTCCTTACATTTTTACATCATGATACATTGAGAAAATGGAAATATTTATTTGCTACACTCAGGTGAACTAGAGGAATTCAGGAGCATCTTTATGGAGCTTGGGTCATACTTGGTTCAGAACCTCATTACGTTTTCTTATTATATAGCTATGACAGGAAGAATTAGTATGTGTTGGGGAAGTTCTGGGGAAGACATTAAATATAAAATATGTATAAAATTTCCAAATATTTTTCAAGTCTATAAATGAGAATCTTGAAGCTACTTTGGATATATATTTCAACATCAGATTTGATGCCTGAAATATCTGTATGCACTTCCTGAACAAGACCTTTTAATGATGATCTCTTCAAATTTTTTTGACCTTTGACCAGAAACTCTGTTCACACAAAATGCCTGGTAAAAATGTAAAGCTACTTTTCCAAAACTTCAAAAATGTACAATAGTTGGAACTACATTTAAAGAACTTAACCGCACTTCTGTTTCTTTAAGCGACAAAGGTCATATTGAAATTTCTTGCAACAAGAAAGGATTTTAAACCACATTGAACTTCTCCATGTCGAGTATTTCAAAACAATGACAGAGCTCTAATTTTCAGGATCCTCACACGTTATCAGAGCAGTTATTCGATGGCTAATGTAAATACCACTAAAAAAGGTATTTCTGCCACAAACAGGGGGAAGAATCCATGTGAAAAGAAAGGTTCAGAGTTACCTCTAGAAGTTGCAGCCCGTAAAACCTCCTCCGCTCCCACCCTGTGCCTCCTTTCTGCTCCCAACCATGTAGCCAGCTGCACCTCGGGCTGCAGCCACACCACTGTAGCAACCAAACCCCAAACCTGCAGCAGCTCCTGGGGCAGAGCTCCAGCGCTGGATGGAAGTGAACTCCACAGCTGACACAAAGGTCAAGTCCAGGTGCTGGAGCTCTGCACACAGATGAGGACCACAGAGTGCCCTGGAGGAACCCGCTCTCTCCATCACATTCCAGGGGACCCAGGGAGAGATTTCTCGTGGCTCCATGCCCTTCGTTCCTTATGGGTTTAATCAATTTTAGAATTTTCTGCACTTTGCAGTTTATCAGTAAGAATTCTGAATTTTATCTGGAAAATGTTTCTATTTGCCCTTTGAATCGTAGTTACTCTGGAAATAAAATTCTAGATTTCTAGACTGACTGCTATTTTCTCTGCTGTCAGTCTAATCATTTTCCTTTACTGGTCATCTGTCTCTTCTCTCTGGTTTCTTTTAAGATTTTTCTCTTTGTCTTTAATATTACCCTATAATTTTCCTTTGATTCACCTCATGTGAGTTAATTTTTAATATAGGCTGCTCTGGATCCATAATTCAATTTCTTAATCGTTTTTATGGAAGCTTAATGTACATATAACAAAATGCACAGATCTCAGGAAGTTTGCTGAGAACTGGCAGGAGGAAATCCACACTCTAATCATGATAGAGCAAAATAATTCTATCACCACAGAAAGTTCCTCTGTGCTGCCATTTAGTCAAATGGTACCTGTAGAGTCAGCCACCATTATGATGTCCATCACCACAAATGAAAGAATGAGTGCTGCCTGTCCTATAATTTCTTACAAATGGAATCATATAGTCTGTACACTTTTGTGACTGGCTTCCATTTGGTCAAAATAATTGTTTGGAGATTGATCCATGTTCTATGTTTATCAGTAGTTCATTGCTTTTTATTGCTAAGCACACATCCATAATATAAGTATGCCGTAATTACTTTATATGTTGATGGACATTTGACATTTGACATTTTGGCTATTATAAACACAGTGGCTATGGACATTCTCATTCAATTCTTTTTGTAGACATATGTTTTAATTTTCTTGTGTAAATACCTAGGAGTGGAATTGCTGGGCTGTAGGGGAAAGTTTAATTTTATAAGAAACTGTCAAACAGTATTCTACAAAAAGTTGTATCATTGTACATTGCACATTGTCACCTGCGGAAAACGAGCGTCATGGTTGTTTCACATTCTTGCTGACATCTGGTCTTGTCAGCCTTTATTAAGCCATTTTTGGTCAGAATATAAAGATATCTTTTGGTTTAAATTTGCATTTCAGTGATGATTAATGATGCTGAGGACCTTTTTATGTATTTATTGGTCATTTGTATAATATCCCTTTGTAAACTTTCAAGTTTTTTTGTAATTTTTAATTGGGTTCCTATTCTTTATCTTTAGAGGTTCTTTGTACATTTTTGATGCAATTCCTTGGTCAGATATATACACTGCAAATACTTTCTCCTAGGCTGTAATTTGTATATCCATTTTCTTAATCATATTTTTTTAATGAACAGAAATGTTCAATTTCGATAAAATCCAATTTACAAATTTTTTTCTTTTATGGTTCTTTTTTTGGACATCCCAAAGACATAAATGTGTTATGTTTATATCTGAAGATGTGAGTTTCATATTTAGGTTTGAGTTTTACATTTAAAGTTTGGACTAAAATCAATCTCAAATAATTTTAGTGTATGGTGCAAAAGACCATTTTTTCCCATACAATTTTCTAGTTGTTTCAGCACTCTTTATTGAAAATAATTCTTATCTCCATTGAATGTCTTTGGTGACTTTGCAAAAATTAATTGATCATGTTAGTAGGAGGCTAATATTGGTCTCTGTTCTGTTCCATTGACCTATTCATCTGTCCTTACACTGATATCACATAGTCTGACTTGCAGTTTTATACTGTCATGAAATTAGGTATGGTAATTCTTCCAATTTTCTACTTTATCAAGATGATTTTATTTCTTCTAGCCCTTTTGACCTTCCATATACATTTTAGAATCCGTTTATCAATTTCTGACCCCAGAACAAAAGCTTGCTGTGTTACATTGTATCTATAGACTAATTTAGAGAGCACTTACACCCTAGCAATATATTAAGGATTTTGACCCATGAACATGTTCTCTCTCTATTTACTAAGATTTTATTTACTTTTTCCCTGCAGTATATGCTTTTTATTGCCAAGGTCATGCACATATTTTACTATATATATTCTTGAGTATATTTTGATTGTTTATTCTAGTGTAAGTAGTATTTTTAAATTTTCTTTCCTTCTTTATATACACAAACAAATTCATTTTGTATGTTGAGCTTCAATTCTGAACCTTGCTAAATTCACTTGTTAGCTCTAGTAAGAATTTTTTTTTTATTTCTTTAGCTTTTTTTATGGACATAATCATGTCATCTGCAAATAAAAATATTTTATTTCTTCCTTTCTGATCCTAATGCCTTTTCTTTCTTTTTCTTTCTTCATTTCACTGGCTAGGATCTCCAGTACAAGTAAGCATCCGTGCCTTGTACCCAGTCTTAGTTGAAAGTGATCAGTATTTCGACATTAATTATGATGTTAGCTATTGTTTTGTATAGCTTCCCTTTATCCAACTGAAGAAATTCCCTTCTAACCCCACTTCGCTGATTGTTTTTTTTTTTTTTTTTTTGCGGTACGCGGGCCTCTCACTGCTGTGGCCTCTCCCGTTGCGGAGCACAGGCTCTGGACGCGCAGGCTCAGCAGCCATGGCTCACGGGCCCAGCCGCTCCGCGGCATGTGGGATCTTCCCGGACCGGGGCACGAACCCGTGTCCCCTGCATCGGCAGGCGGACTCTCAACCCCTGCGCCACCAGGGCAGCCCTCGCTGATTGTTTTTTTCATGAAGAAGTGTTAGATTTTGTCAAATACCTTTTATGAATTTACTGAAACGTCAGATTGTTCTCCTTTATCCTGTTAATGAGGATAAACTGTTGCTCATCTCTAAAAGGCTCTCCTGAAATCTGGGAGATTTACTGATTGTATTGATTTCGGGAGATTTACTGGGTTTTGTTTTTTGCATGGCTATTTATCTTTTGAATCAGCTATGTATCTATTACCTAATATTTATATGCTGTGCAGTAGGGACACCTTGTGTATCATTTTAGTCCTTTGTGCTACAGAAGTTTGATTTGTCTTTAGAAGTTTACCTTCCTGGATGCAAATATTTCCTGGGAACAATAAACCTTTTTGTGAATTGTTTTAATTGTTTTAACCAGGTTCTGCAATACTAAGGCATGTCTATGAAAAGATGATTCCACTTGTGCCCCAATTATAGCTCAGGAGCTCAGGAAGCAGTGAAATTTTCTACTGTCTTATCAGGTCTATAAATGGGTATAGCTATGTTGAGATTAGAATAGTCAAAAAGACAAACAACCTCTAATTTGTCCTTTCTCCAGAGGTCAAAACCATTTAGAAGTCACATTCTACTAATATGGAGGGTCTTTTTCCATTTTCCATTAATTACATTTCATTAATTAGGAGTCAGTCAAACAGTAACATTTACTGAGCACTAAGTAAGACTAAAGGAAACCTGAGGCCCTCAAGGCTGTAACTCACATCCTTCCGGACCTTCCATCTTATATAGCAAGACAGGGGCGATACATACAAAACACAAATGCACAAACTGGCACAAAAGGTATGTTGTAAATTTGATTTGAAATAATGAGGGACTAAGAAGGTTCTCTCAGAGCAGAGGAAATAATACTGGAAAATGTGTACTGTTTTAACTTTTTAAATAAGTTAATAGGTAGTTAGAATAAACACTTACTAAGGTGACTTCTAGTTCTAATAGTTTGTGATTCTGAAAGATTGTCTAAAACAAATTCAAAATTAAATATTTGGAAAGAGGGAATAAAAAGGAAAATGAGGAGAGGACATCTGTACCCATGATCATGGTCTGGTCTCCTCAACTAGCTTTACAAGGGAGATTTGAGAAAAATGTTAGGAGTCTCTATAATTGATTTTCTGTGGATTCACTGCATAGTGTATTGAAACAAAAGGCTGTTACAATATGAGAATTCTTTAAAAAGTAAATTTAATATCTCTCAGATTGGGCTGTATTTTCCATAGCACTGCTTGGTTACTAGCTGGTCACATATTCTTTTATTCCTAGCAGTCAGTGTGGAAAAACAGCAAAGGTAAAAAGCAACTTAAAGGCTCCTAAGTTCTCAGTCCACTTAGCATTCTGTCCCCCCAGACCCAGAGTAGAGCTATTTTAGATGCACAGTTGGAGACAAAAGCCAGTAACTAAAATCTATATTTCAGTCACTTGATGGGAAGAATTATATATATTAACATTTTCTGTTCAGGTAGGAAGAATCTCATGACCTATTGCTCAAGAAAAATAAGGTTAAAACGCTCAACTTCTTTCTACCAGATCGTACCTTATTTTTGCTCAAAATATCAAGGGTATTTTTTTTGCAGAAATAGGAAAATCCATTCTAAAATTCATATGGAGTCTCAAGGGAGCCTTAACAGCCAAAACAATCTTGAGGAAGAAGAGCAAGCCTGGCGGTCTCACACTTCCTGACTTAAAAACGTACAACTCTCCAGCAATCAATACAGTGTGGTATTGGCATGATAACAGACCTACAGAACAATGGAATAGAACATAAACCTCAGAAAGAAACTCACATATATGGGCAAATGATTTTAGTCAAGCATGCCAAGATCATTTAACGAGGAGAGGACAGTCTTTTCAACAAATGGTGCTGGGAGAACTGAATACCCATATGGAAAAGAATGAAGTCGGATTCTTACAAAAGACCACATACAAAAATTAACTCAAAATGGATCAAAGGCCTAAGGATAAAGGCTAAAAAACTATAAAAGTCTTAGAAAAAATATCATAGGGGAAGTGCTCCATGACCTAAGCTTTGGCAATGACATCTTGGATATGACACTAAAATCAGAGACAACAAAAGAAAAATAGATAAATTAGATTTCACCATAATTAAAACCTTTAGTACATCAAAGAATACTCTTAAAAAAGTGAAAAGACAACCCAAGGAATAGGAGAAAATATGTGCAAATCATGTATCCGATAATCAATATCCAGAATTTAGAGAGAATGCTTATAACTCAAAACAAAAAGCAAACAACCTGATTAAAAAGGGGGCAAAGCATTTGAACAGACATTTCTCCAAAGAAGACATACAAGTGGCCAATAAGCACATGAAAAGATGCTCACATCATTAATCATAAGAGAAAAGCAAATCAAGACCACAAGGAGATACCACCTCACACCTGTTAGGATGCTATTAAATAAATACATACATACATACATACATACATGTTGGTGATGATGTGGAAAAATTGGAACTATGCGTATTGCTGGTGGGAATGTAAAATGGTACAGCCTCTGTGGAAAACTGTATGGAAATTCCTCAAAAAATTAAACATAAAATTCCCATATGATCCACCAATTTCACTATGGCTATATATTTAAAAGGATTGAAAGCAGGGATTCAAACAGGTATTTACACACCCATGTTCGTAGAAGCATTGTTAATAAGAGCCAAATGGTGGAAGCAACTCCAGGGTCCATTGACAATTGAATGGACAAACAAAATGTGGTTTATACACAAAATGAAATGTTATTCAGCCTCAAAAAGAAGAAAATTCTGACACATGCTACAACATGGATAAATCATGAAGACATTATGCTAAGTGAAGTCGGTCACAAAAGGAAAACACTGTATGATTCCTCTTACATGAGGTTATGTAAAGTAGTCAAATTCATACAAATTTCATACAAATTCAGACAGAAGGTAGAATGGTGGTTACTAGGGGTTGAAGAGGGTGGAGAATAGGGAATACGTGTTTAATGGATACGAGAGTTTCAGTTTGCTAAGATAAAAATGTTCTGGAGACGGATAGAGTTGAGGGTTGCATGACAATGTAAATGTACTTAATATAATTGAACTGTACACTTAAAATTGTTAAAATGGTAAATTTTATGTTATATACATATTAACACAATAAAAACAAATAAATGTTTAAATATGAAAGGTTTTTACTGGGATATACTAACTTGAAGGCCTTAGTTAAAAATGTTAAGATTTGAGAGGAATGTGAAATGTGGGTATTCAGTCAGTTACCATCATTTGAGATATATAACCTTAAGTTTCATAGAAGAGTTACCTGCAAGTGCAAAGTGACTCTTAATATTTGTATTTTCAAGTTCATCATTAAAGTATTTTATTGAAGAGGGAACTTATCTATCTCTAAATTTCATTTCATTAATTTTGTCCTCTATATATTTGCCCATTATATTTCAGATAAAAAAACTGTACAAATAAAATGGCAAATACATTTTTGAGAAATTATAACTGATTATGTTACTTTGTCTCCTATGTCACCACAGTTACTGTATTATTGTGAATATCCTTATATAAACATACATTTTCAAAAAGGGCTCTGACAGCTACCTGTCACTTTTCCAACGTGCCTACATGCAAGACAGAATTTAGCCTATTTCAGCCAAAAACACTTTCTAAGCAGAAAATATGATAATACTCTGTGACAAACGAACTGGGAGCATGAAAAACTTACGACATTTTTCACAATTGTAGGATCCTCTGCTGCAGATGTTTTCTCAAAATGTCAGTAATAATTGTCCTTTTCAAAGGACAATGCGTACTTACAAAATCTCAAAACTTCTTTTAAATTACCATTTCTGAAAAATCTTGAAATTCCAATTTTATGCCCATACCTTTGAAACTAACATACCTAAATTCTCTTTGCCACATTGTTGACAGCTTCACTGGATGGATATTAAAACTTTATTAATAGTTCAGAGAATGATGTCAGCATCATGCTGGCATAATGTCCCTTGTTTTTGCCTTCCCCCAACAACAAAAATTTGGCCTCCATCCACAGACTAAAATACCTTTGAGGGATCTGTGAGGTCCAGAGGAATTACAAGGGACCTGGGACGAGTTACAACAGGTAACAAGCATACAGACCTCCGTCCCGGCTGGGGACCCTGCAGTGGCCCATATCCTGGCTCCAGCCCCTCTCAGCCATAGTCCAGGAGTCCCTGGAGCACAGTGACCTAGAATCACCTATGAAAGAGAGTCTTCTTGGAGGGCCAGGTTTCCAGAGAAGCTCCAGCACACTGCTGGAGCAAACAAGTAGATTTGGATGTACTGGAGTGTGTAAGAGGTTTGACTTTTTCCACATCACCCCTCCCCAAAGGTGGCACAGTTTAGGGATAAAAGAGATCTTCCTCTGACCATGATTTCTCCTACAGGAAAAAGGGAGAGTGTAGGAGGGAGCTTTCCCAGAGATATGGGATGCTGCCAAAGGGCTCATTTCCTTCCTGCCCCGTCCAGAGAACTGAATCATGAGCTCCCTGATGAGACCAGAAGAGGTGGGAAGAGGGCAGACAGGACCCTCAGGAAACATTAATGGGATACAGGTTTTACTATCTGCATTGCAGAGTCAATCAAGGAGCCTCACCCACAGATCCACTATGCCCTGTGGCCAGCTCTCTGTGCACGCTCCTGGTGGTGACAGCAAGAATGGGCTTTGGCAGGTGGCCAGTGAGCACACAGATAAAATCATCTGAATCTTCAGGCCAGGGAGAGATTACAAACTTGAGCTTTAGCACCTCCTTTAGGAAAACGAAGAGAGGCTGTCAGCACTCAGGCTGGTGTGTTGCAAGATCCAAAGAAGGCACACAAGCTTAATAATTCTGCCACAAAGGGAGCAAGAAGACGGAGCAGGTGTACCCATAGAAGGTCTGAGGTAGCCACAGATTCTCTAGCAGGGTTAACAGAAGTTATCTTTCTCCCGAAGGCAGTCAGTAAAGACTTGAAAAGGTGACTGCTACTTCAAATGCAAAGACAGCAATGCAAAACATCACAGAATATTTAAAAAATCAAGGTAACATGAAACTACAAAAAGACCACAATAACCTTCTGGGAACTGAAGACAAAAACATGGAGATCTGTGATTTACCCAATTAAAAATTCAGGATAGCTGTTTGAAGGAAACTCAGTGAGCTATAAAAGCAAACAAACAAAACAGAACACAAAAAGGCAATTCAATGAAGTCAGGAAAACAATACATGAATAAAACAAGAAGCTTAACAAAGATACAGAAATCACACCAAAAAATTCTGGAACTAATGAATACAATGAATGCAATGAAAATGCAATAGAGAGAGCACCAACAGCAGACTTGGTGGAGCAGAAGAAAGACTCTGTGAGACTGAAGACAGTAAATTTGAAATTATCCAGTCAGAGGGGGACAAAGAAAAATGAATGAAAGCGTGAAGAAATCCTATGTGATCTATGGGACACCAGCAAAAGAACAAGTATGCAAATCACTGGAGCTCCAGAAGGAGAAGAGAGAGAGAGAAGGGGGCAGAAAGCTACTTAAAGAAATAATGGCTGAGAACTTCCCAAATCTGGAGAGAGATTTGGACATCCAAGTTCATGACGCTCACAGGTCACCCAACAAAATCAACTTAAAGAGATTCTCTCCAAGGTACATTGTAATAAAACTGTCAAAAATCAGAGACAAAGAGAAAAATCTTAAAAGCAGCATGAGAAAGAAAGCTTGTAACTTACAAGGGAACCCCATAATTTTATCTGCAGATTTCTCAGCAGAAACCTCACAAGCCAGGAGATCATGGGATGATACACTCAAAGCACTGAAAGAAAACCACTGCCAGTGAAGAGCACTTCACCCAGCAAAGCTGTCCTTCAGAGATGAAGGAGGGATGAAGACCTTCCCAGACTAACAAAAGCTCAGAGAATTCATCACCACTAGGCTTGCCTTTCAAGAAATGCTGAATGGTGTTCTTCAAGCTGAAAATGAAAGGTGCTAATTAGTAACATAAAAACATGTGGAAAAAAAATACAACACACTGGTAAAGGTAAGTATTATATAGAGCAGATTCAGAATACTCTAATACTGTAATATGGTGCAGTATTAAACATTTAACTCTAGTTAACCTTTTATAAAGGTTAAAGGACAAAAATACTGAAAATGTACAGCTACAATAATCTGTTCATCAACACAATATAAAAAGAGCTGAATTGTGACATCAAAAACATAAAAGTGGGGGGGAGTCAAAGGATGGAGTTTTTGCACGCAACTGAGGTAAAGCTGTTAGCATAAACTAGATGGTCATATCTAAGATATTTTATGGAAGCCTCATGGTGACCACAAAGCAAAAATCTACAGTAGATTCAAAAAAGATAAAGAGAAGGGAATCAAAGAAAACAATTACAGCAAATCACCAATTCACAAAGGAGCAAAAAGAGAGGAAGAAAGGAACAAGGGAACAACAAAACAGCAAGAAAACAATAAGATGCATTAGTGAGTCCTTACCTATCAATAATTACTTTAAATGTAAATGGATTGAATTTTCCAATCAAAAGATATAGAGCAGCTAGATTAATTTAAAAAACAAGACCCAACTATATGCTTGAAGGGCACACATAGACTCAAAGTGAAGGGATGAATAAAGTTATTCCATGCAAGTAAAAGCTGAAAGAAAGCAGGGATAGCTATTCTTATATCATACAAAATAGACTCGAAGCCAAAAATGGTAAGAAGAGACAAAGAACGTCATAAGAGAATGATAAAGGGGTCAATTCATCAAGAAGATACAGCAGTTTAAGTGTATCTGCACTCCACATTGGAGCACCTGAATATATTAAGCAGAGAGTAACAAATCTGAAGAGAGAGACAATACTATAATAGTAGGTAACTTCAAAATACTATAATAGTAGGTAACTTCAAAACCCTCCTTTCAGCCATTGATAGATCATCCGGATAAAAAATCAATAAGGACATATTGAACCCTTTTGCACTGTTAGTAGGAATGTAAATTGGTGCAGCCACTATGGAAAACAGTATGGAGGTTCCTCAAAAAATTAAAAAGACAAATATCATATGATCCAGATCCCACTTCTAGCTATGTATCAAAGGAAATGAAATCAGGATCTCAAAGAGATAGCTGCACTCCCATGTTCACTTCAGCATTACTCACAATAGCTGAGAGTTGGAAACAACCTAGGTGTCCATCAACAGATGAATGGATAAAGAAGATGTGGTATATACATACAATGGAATGTTATTCAGCTATAAGAAAAAGGGAAATTCTGCCATCTGTGGCAATATTGGATGGACCTTGAGGGCATTATGTTAAGTGAAAAAGTCAGACAGAGAAAGACAAATACTATACGATATGTGGAATCTAAGAAAGCCAAACTCATAGAAACAGAATAGAATTATGGTCACCAGGGGCTGGGGGATGAGGAAAATGGGGAGATGTTGGTCAAAGTATACAAACTTCCATTTTTAAGAAAAATAAGTTCAGGTGATCTAAGGTACAGCATGGTGACTATAGTTAATAATATTGTATTATACACTTGAAAGTTGCTGGGAGTAAATCTCAAATGTTTTCACCACAAAAAATAAATGGTAACAATGTGATGTGATTGGAGGTATTAGCTAACACTTTGGTGGTAATCATTTTGCAATATACAAGTGTATCAAACCAACACCTTAAACATACACAATGCTATATGTCAAGTGTATCTCATAAAGTCGGAACATTTTTTTCATATATTGCCTCTCCTTTAGTGACTCTAAAACATTTTAACAAAAATGGGTGATTTTAATAATTTTATTTAGCAAATATAATTAAGTATCCACTGTGATTCAGATACTATGTTAAATGCAAATTATACAAAGAAGAATGAAGAATCTATTGTGTATTGACTTTTTTTTTACAAATCCATGAAATTAAAGGGAAATTAATATAGTTGAGTGTTGGCTATATGGGTAAGTAAAATGTGAATGTAATTAAGAGCCCTTATTGTTGTTGATTTCAGTATTATACTCCATTAAAACTGTTTTAGCAGACACGTTAAATTAATTGCTTTGTGTTTTGCCCTCTCCTATTCTCACTGACCACCCTCTGGTAAAGTATGCTGAAGGAATGAAAAGTAGTCAAAAGATAGCAGCCAAGAGCATAAAAAGGAAAACAAAACAGAATAAGGCATCTCTGCAAGGAATTTTAAGTCAGAATGAAGAATATCTCTAAACGTGTACATGGAGACACTCTTATAAGCATTGAGTCACACTGCAACACATTTTTGTTAATAATGTAGAAGGTTTAGCAGAGCAAGTGCTCTAACAGAGCAATACTTTTAACTTGAAAGCACAAGCTCTCTTCTATAAACAAAAATATTTCTTTCATGCTGCTCTGGAAGCACAAAATTTGGTTAGCAATTTTTGAAAGACATCATTAGGTCTTCAACACACCATTCCTTTCTTGCAGGTCCAACTCCTCCCACAAAGGTTCTAAATGACATGCTCATCTTTGAAGGGCACAGTTTCCATTGACATCAAAGGCCATGTGAGGCAACCAGGCTGCTATAGCATTCTTGTCAAACGTGTTAGAATATGAGCCTTGAGAAGAAAGGACAAATTCTAGCTCTGAAGCTCAACTTCTCCCTCATCTTAAAATGAAGCATCCTATATGTTTACAAATCTGATGGAGCCCAAATCAATTAACTTTTTCTTTGTTTATAAATACTATACTTTACTCATAAATGGGTTTACTGCATGCTGATCTGTAATAGCCCCTTTGTCTCCACACCAAAATGGTCTACCTTGTATTTGAATCAGCTACTACGTGATAAATTCCTGTATAATAGGTAAAAACTAAGTAATTATTTTTAACAATGGTAATCAGAATTTACATATATTTTTGGCATGGAGCTATAAATGTATGTCAGAAGGAAATGAGTAAATGTTCGTTTCTTTCAAATATTAGCTCTTTGACCTAATGATCAGACTCAGTAATATTAAGGAGGATGATCTAATAGGGAGAGTAGTAGGATGACTATCTTTGCAGGTATTTTTACCATCATTTTCTGCTTTTTTGACTTCTTGGTTCTTCATATTAAGTTATTTTGGGGGAACCAATCTTGCCTATTGCTACCTAACAAATTACCCCTGTAAGTTATTAGCTTAAACCCACCCATTCATTCTATTACATTGCACTTGGTCAGTGAGGAACGAGGGCAGGGCTCAGCTGGATAATTCATATGCTTTGTATGGCACTGATGAATGAGGGCACTTCGTGGTATGTAGCTGGCAGACAGCTGGTCCCAAGGATGCAAGGCACCTTCACTCACATGTATGCCCCTTGGTGAGGACTGTTACAAGTCTAGACTCAGTTCCGAGTGTCAACTGAAGGACCTACAGGTGGTTTCACCCTCACGGCAGTGTCAGAATATTCCTACTTTTTACACGGCAGCTCAGGGCTCCCAGAAAGTCTATTCCAAGCTGACATCTTCTTAAGAACTTGGACCTCATACATAACACAGCATCACTTCCACTACATCACATTGGTCAAAGCAATGAGGACCTAGCTAGGTTCAAGGGGAGGAGACATGGATCTGACCTCTCCTGAGGAGCATCAAAGAAACTGCAGCCACCTTGAATCTGTCCCATCAACAAACTCTCCTGAATGCTTGCTCCACGTCCTGGAGATACAACTTACAGTGCTTTAGCTTCAGACTTCCTACATTCTGACCTATCTAACCCTTACTAAATCATCTGGCTACTGCTTTTAGTTAAAGAATTACCTTGGGCTTCCGTGAGTTTCTTCTAATCACGGAAGAAACAGAGAATACAAAAAATAGAATTTTAGTATGCATTAATTTACCAAATATCTATTTTTAATAATAAAACAGGCGTATATTTGTTACCGTACCTTGCTATTATCAAGATTAATGTATTAACAATATTAAATGTAAAAATCATTTTACTGATAAAGAAATAAAAATATATGTCAAATTCAATCAATAAGCATTAGTCTATGAGTTAGCAACCCTATCTCCCCACCCCCACCCCATTTCAGGGATTGCGATCTGAGGCATTTAAAAATTAAGCAACTTTCTTAGGGTCCCCCAGCTGGTAGATATCAGAGCTGGGACAAGCTGCCTCCCTGTGATTGAGTACATACATCACATCAGTGCAATCGAATTACATCACTGGTTTAACACAAAATTCTACACTCATGTTTAATGCCATTTATCCTCATTCTCTGTGAAACCTCGAAGCTCAAAATTCAGACGTTCTTATGATGATGTATGTACCATATCTCTTAAAAATCTCAAGGCATTTATATTCAAAACCTCCCCTCTGAGCTCTAAGGACATAATAATTTATATTTATGCCCTATATGACTTGGAGATAATTCCATAGCAGTTGGGCTACTTTTTCCCATCCGCCATACTAATGTTCAGTCACTGCACTTTTGACAATCCACTGACATCCAATTAGCAGAAAACATCTTGGTAAATGCAAGCATCATGCCCATTTTGATAGACCTGAGGTAGGCTAATAAAGAAGAGGGAAGAACTAATTGACACGCAGGTAACTGCATTGGTGTTGGCCTTAGTATGCCAATTAAGCACAATGATCTCACATTTTAAAGTCTACAGAACGATTTTTATCATTTAATGAGAACGCATTATTATTAAATATTTAAATAGTAGCCCTTACAAAGCATATTTTCAGTATCTCCAGTGTGCACAATTTTTAACACTGTTGGCACATGAGATTACTTAGCCTCAGTAAATTTAGAGTGTAAATGACATGTATCTCTGGCCTATGTCTAATAAAGAAAATTAGAGAGCAATATGAAATCTATAAGTTATACGAAATGTGCATTTATATATAAATAAAATCTGTGGAAATAAAATTATAATTGGCATGAATCAAAAAATTTCTGAAGTTGGTTCTTGAACTGACCAATAATATACAGTAAATTTGCTTGCTACATCTTCACATAATAAATAAAACCTCTCAAAAATCATACACGCTTTTTAAAAAAATGTTTCAAATTATTATGATTGCATCTCTTTCTTAAACAGTTTTTTGGTGATAAAATTCAAGTAAACAATTTTTGTTTTTAAAGTATTTACTATACAAAATGTAAAACAAATACAAATACAAAAGAATAGTATAGTAAAGCCCTTTTTACTCATCACCCAGCTTCAACGTTTTTCAAATCATGGCCATTATTAGTCCATCCGTACTCTCATCAACACCCCAACTTCCTGCTTTGATGCAAATCTCAAGTATGATATCATTTCATCTGTAAACAAGTGTTTAAAATTTTAAATTGTGCTAAGTTAGGATATTTTACGAAATCAATGAATAATGAATTTTAATAATTCTTTAAGAACTGAATAAGAAATTAGTGTTTGAAGTAGACTTGAATTGTCAGCATTTATTCTACAGGAGAAATAACTATTTTTCAAGAAGTTAGGGAGTTATCATTGGGCAGTCAATACTGCTTATGGCAAAATCATTGTTATTAATTTCATTAGTGACTCAATATTAACCTGGCTTAAGCCACCGAGTATTATTTTTTATTGTTTAGACCACATCTAATTTCAAAACACTGAAATGGTCTTTCATCGTTTAAAATAACACTGAAAATAAAAAATACATATTTAAAATAACATGTGATTTAATTTTTTAAATTTATTTACTAATTCAAACTGGTCCCTATCCACTAGTGAAAACCAGCAATGTTTTATAGTAATTACAAGCTAAATCTTTAACTGACAAAATATGAAAATGTATGATATGATAAGTCATATTCCCCTTCATTCCACAACAATTTACCAGTCACTTATTGTATGTACATGGCTGCTCCATGTATTAGAGATAAAATAGCAAACAAGACAGACAAAGCTCCCATCCTCGTAGAGCTTATAGGAAAACAGACAACTAAGAAACAGAATTATAAATGTACCATATAATACCACCCACCAGTAAGTCCCCTGAAGAAAGATAAAGCCAAGTGAGGTGACAGTCGGTGGCTTGGGGGAGGTGCAGTTTGATTGATGTATTCCTGAGAAGGTAACCTGTGTGCAGTAACTTGAATGAAGTAAGGGAATGAGCCCTGCAAGGATTTAGAAGAATACAGCAAGAACAAAAGCTTTGAAAAGGGAATAAAACTAATGTCTTAAAGGCACTGCAGGAAGACCACTGAGCTCACACAGAGGGGGAGGGCGTAAAGCTGGGGGAGATGTGATCTGCCACGCTGTCAGAATCCACATCATATAAGAACTTATAGGCTGAAGTAAGGACCATGGGTTTTATTCTGAGTGTGTGTGTGTGTGTGATGATAACCTAATAAAGGATGACAAGCAGGGAAGGAAAGTGATCTAATTTTGAGGTTCAAAAGAGCACTCTGGCTTTTATATGAAGAATTAACCACAGAGCAACCACTGTGGAAGCAAGAAGGTAAGTGGAAATGCAGCTGAATGTCCAGAGAAGAAACAGCGATGGCCCAGCAAGGGTGGTGGATGTAACGATAGTTGTCAGACTTAGAATATATTTTTCAAGTAGAGCTATAGAGCTTGGTGATGGATTGAACGTGGAATTGGGTGGGCACAATAATAGTCAAGGTAGACTTTTAGGATTTTCACCTGATAACTAAGTAGATAGTGATGCCATTTAAGCAGTAAGAAGAACTAGGGGAAAGCAGGTTTGCAGGGAGTAAATCAGGAGTTCTGTTTTGGTCGTGTTAATTTTGCGACACCTATGAGGCTAGACTAGATTTAGGTAAATGTCGAGTGCACGAGTCTGATGCTTGGGAGGGAGGTTGTGGCTGGAGATATACGTTTGGAATCCATGAGTGTGTGAACCAGACTTAAAAGCATGAAGATGAACAGGTTATCTAGGGAGAGAGTGTCAGTGGAGAAGAAAATCAGGCTGAGGACTGATCCCTGCAAAGATGGGGAGTTCCACTAACACAAGTGTAAATCAACTATACTCCAATAAAAATTTTAAAAAAGCAAAAACAGGCAGTCTGTTTAGCTAGAAATCCCAGCCCAGGTTAGCCTGTAGACAGATGCTCTATGGCTCCGTAGAGTGACGGACTGATACCACACTTTGTTCAATGAAAGAATTCAGGGAGTTCTAATATTATGTTTTTGATGCTTATTTGTAATGAAACCTGAGTCAGAGGTAGCGTACTTATAGATGGTTGAATTTTAAAGCTACCAGGAACAACTTGCACGTTCATTTTTCTTAAGGAAATATACCCCTTGATATCCACTGTAAAAAAAAAAAACCCTTTTTGTAGCACAGGTTAATTATGTACTGGGCCAGATTTGGCATTCTTCACGTGAAAAGTTGTGATTGGGTGCATTTCACTGTATGGTTAAAATGATGAGAGAATATTTTAATTTGTGCTAAATAAAACACGAGAACAGAAAGAACAATATTTTTCCTACCAAGAAAAAAGATAAGGAGCAACCAGAGGGAGAGGAGGAAAGGCAGAAGAGCGAGGTGTTTAGAAGCCAAGTGCTGTGGACCCTTCCAGAAGGATGGCATGACCAGCTGCACCTGATGCTTCTGCAAGGGCAAGAGGAGAACCAAATGCTGATCACACATTTGTCCTAAGAGGAAGGTCACTGGTACATGGTCAATGGTCCTTTGAGTGGAGTGGCAGAAATGAAAAATTTATTGAAGAAAATAAGTCAGAAAAATAGGATGACAAGAGTAGAGAAAGTTAACATAAAACTTCCAAATACTTGGTATAAATGGTACCAAAGAGATAAATTATTATTTGAAGAGTTGGTGGGTTTATGGATGATTTTTCCTTTTTCTTAAGATGAGAGAAAATAGAGCATGTATGAATGGTAACTAGAATGATGACGTAAAGAGGAAGAAAGTGGTGATGCAGAAAAGAATAAATATAATTTCAGAGAAAAGTCCTTAAGTAAGCCAAAAGATATGGGCTCCAGTACCCTAAGATGGGCACTGCCACAGTCCATCCAGAGATGCAGTTAGACTGTAGATAAGAAAATAGACAGCATGCTCATTTGGGTGGTCTGTCTACTGCCATGATTCTTGACCAACAGACCATGCGCATCAAAAGCAGTTCTGCTTTGTAGAGCTGCCCGTTCTCTTCCTGCACCTAGCACCACACTGGAGGTTCCAGGCATGTTAGCTACAGAGTAGGGTCCCCAGAGCAAAGGCAGCAGCATCACATGGGTCCTTCTCGGAAAAGCAATTTCGCAGACCCTATCCCAGACTAACTGAATCGGAAACTCTGGGAATGGGGCCCAGTAATCTGTGTATTAACGAGCCTTCCAGGTATTCTGATGTGTGTTGAAGTTTGAAGGTTGCTGTGTTAGAGTATGAGGGAAAAGTCGCACAGGCAGCTACTAAAACTACGCTCAGCCCCATGGTTTCCAAGCAACCACTCTCCCCAGACTCACAGGCCTGCTATCAGCAGAATTCCCTGTGTGAGTGAGTTCTCATCAGCACCCAATCCACCTCCCCTTCAACAGTCTTCAAGAGCAATCTCGAAGCCTCGATAAAATAAAAAATTATCCTTCTTAGTCTATATTCTTTCAGTGACCATATTCATGCCTGTAAACACCGTTTCTATACTAAAAAGCAAAGTTTCTCATTTTTATGAAAACCCAATTCAACTTAAGCAAAGAGCTGTTTGCAAATGGTTTATTTTTCTGTTAGCAAGTCAACTGCAGTCATCAGTAGCCTTCGTAAGTCTGGAAAATAAAATACATTTATGTTGCTGGATATTAAGTGCTTTGAATATAATGATTATCTATGTCTAAAATATCACTACGAGACCAAGGGAATTTTCTTTTCCTGCCACTATTATTAGAGGAGGAAACATGGATATCGGTTATTTTGCTAAATCATGGAAAACTAATGAATCTCTCCCCTCATGACTTAGGGTAGGAAGTTTGCATCTTGTTTTCCTAGGACGTCAGCAAGTAAATTCTTCTGGATGCTACAAAATCTTTATAGACAGGTGAGTACAGTACGTATCTGGAACATGATAAGCTTATGCTATCAAGACAGTATTTAAATTTGATTCTGGTTTCCATTTGGATTGATCACATTTTTAATGTAAAGAATAACCTTTTTCGGGCTTCCCTGGTGGCGCAGTGGTTGAGAGTCCGCCTGCCGATGCAGGGGACACGGGTTCGTGCCCCGGTCCGGGAAGATCCCACATGCCGCGGAGCGGCTGGGCCCGTGAGCCATGGCCGCTGAGCCTGCGCGTCCGGAGCCTGTGCTCCGCAACGGGAGAGGCCACAGCGGTGACAGGCCCGCGTAAAAAAAGAAAAAAGAATAACCTTTTTCTCATTTTAAATGCTAAAGCTCATCTCAGTGGGATGTATTATAAACTCTGTTTAATGTGCTTCCTTTATAACATGAGCCTCACCTTGGTCATATGAAAATCCATGCCTTTTTAGATAGATAAAGTTAAAAAGAACTCCAGGCGAATATAATTAAAAACTTGGACTATATGTCTTCCGAAGAACCAAGTGACTTCTGCACTGTGGGGAGTCCTATATGCTTTCCCACTGCAGCTAAGTTCATAAGTGCAGCTGAAAGGATCCGTGCTGATTATAATTACATTCGAAATTAGCCAATATTAGCACTGGGCCAAATACTTCACATAGCATGGTTTCCATGTTAGACAATCAATTACAGTTCAGATGAATCCATGCAAAAAATCCATAATTTTTACTTAGGATCACAGTTTTCATAATTTAACGTATTATTACTGCCAAGGCTTCAAAAGGTCAGGTAGAACAATGAAATTTCTAGTTCGTAAATGTTCCTTTATTGTCACAAGAGGGTGAGAAAGCTGATTGTATCCGCATGCTTGATAGGATCAGAATTTTAATTTATTTTGACATTCGCCTTCCAGAATGCTTTAAAACAGAGAACAATTCTATCTGAAAGCTGTTGAAAATTCACACAGGTGCACCACGATGCTGGTGTCTCCTGTTAGACCCTCCTGTGCTGACCGATCCACCAGGAGCTTGCAGAGGAAACACCACAGAACACCACACCAGGGAACCGAGTCCCCGCCTGGAGGCCTAGTGGACAAGTTTCATATGTTTTCCAAATGTGAGACTTTAGCAGCACCCTGCTGCCCCCAGGAGTTCTACCTATTGCAATGGCACAGGAATCATTCCAGAAAATTCTGTGGTTTGCTGTCTCCATGCCAGTGTATTAGACCTGAGAATAATTTTTCTTTCAATCTATAGAGTATATTTCCCAGCACCAAACTCATAGGTTAAATATGCTCCCTCAGTTCCTCTATTACAGTGAAAAGAAAAGCAAACGAATGTTTTTCAGACATAAAGATTGGAATCCTGTTTCTGATCAGGTAAAGTAAGATTGACAAGATTTCTCTAAGATTTTAAATGGACCATCATCAATATCTCCATATTATGGAGTAAGCTGGAAACGGATGCCACCAAGAGCGTGTGCCTACAATAGAGAAGACGCAGGGCAATAAGTTATGGATGATTGAGAGAATTAATCGGATATGCAGCTGAGCCTGGATATTCAGAGCAGGATGGGTCGAAATCAGCAAAGTCACATACACACAAGTGTCCCGCCCCCAGGCCTTGACTCCGAATGGTCAGAGCCTCTCCTTGGAACAAAGCGTTGTCTGGAAAGCACCTGTTGAAACAGCTACTCGTGTGGAGGAAAGAGAGTCAGTCATGAACATCTCCTGACACATTAGCTGCCCTCCTCCTTCTGTGAGGTCTGAGGACCAGATCCAGAAAGGAAAGGATAAATGTGAAGGCCTGGGGGAGGAGAAGATGAATCACTGAGACTATGAGACCCCATCTGAGGGAGACAACCTAGCAGAGACACTTCCCGGAAGGCGTGCACAGCGCAGAGGTGGTGAGCATGACCAGACAGGAGAGAGGAAGACTGTTTGCCTCAGGAGGCCGCATGCTATAGAGGGTTAGACCTGGATGCCGGGGCCAGGCTGCCTGAGTTCAAGTCCAACCTCAGCCTGCTTACTAGAAGCAGGAACAGAACAAATCTCTTAACCTCTCTGTGCCTCTGTTTTCCTCATCTGTAAAATGGGAATAACAACAGCACCCCCACCCCCACCCCCGTGAGGACAAAACAGCTATTTGGAGTTGCTGCCCTGGCATTTCACAGCATGACAACCCTGTCATGCCAGAGTCTGGACATTTAAAAAAGGACCTGAGCTTAGGATTCCTGCCCCAAGTTCCTGTTTTGCTCTTCCCAGGGCACCTTTTAAAATAACCCCTTAGAGTCGAACTTGTGAGAAGTTAGTGACCTCTGTCCCAACCCCTTAAGTAACAGGTGCTTGGTGCCCTATGCTCTCCCTCCTGCTCACTCTGACCCAGGACGGAACTGCCCTTCCCTGGATCCCTGCGTTTCCCACCCCACCCCCCCAGCTTCTGGGATCTGTAAGTAATAAATCTTGTGACTGTACTTCCTTGTACAAATGTACTGAAACTGCCCCTTCAATCAAAACGAGCTGGGGTTTTCCCTTCCCCGAAGCAGGAGCTTGGACACTGAGGGAGCTACTGCCGACCCCGTGTGGGCGGCTTGTGCCCCACTCAGCAGGCCAGAGTCTTAATTTAAAACACCAGCTACTAATTATTAGAAAACTGAAAATGAAAACTACAGTGCTGGAGAGGGTGTGGAGAAAAGGGAAACCCTCCTACACTGTTGGTGGGAATGCAAGTTGGTGCAGCTACTATGGAGAACAGTATGGAGGTTCCTCAGAAAACTAAAACAGAATGACCATACGACTCAGCAAGCCCACTCCTGGGCACATATCCAGACAAAACTATAATTCAAAAAGATACATGCACCTCTATGTTCACAGCAGCACTATTCACAATAGCCAAGACATGGAAGCAACCTAAGTGTCCATCAACAGATGAATGGATAAAGGACATGTGGTACATATATACAATGGAATATTCCTCAGCCATAAAAAGAGTGAAATCATGCCATTTGCAGCAACCTGGATGCAGAGATTATCATACTAAGTGAGGGAAGTCATACAGAGAAACAGATACCATATGATATCACTTATATGTGGACTCTAAAATGTGACACAAAGGAACTTATCTACAAAACAGAAACAGACTCACAGACATAGAGAACAGACTGTGGTTGCCAAGGGGGTGGTGGGAGGGGGAGGGACGGAGTGGGAATTTGGCATTAGCAGACGCCAACTATTAGATATAGGATGGATAAACAACAAGGTCCTCCAGTATAGCACAGGGAGCTGTATTCAATATCCTGTAATAAACCATAACAGAAAAGAAAAAAATACCAGCTACTGGCCCCCAACCCACCCCCTGCAAATACACACGAGGTTGTCATGAGGATGTGAATTGCAAAGCCTTCGATCCAGACCTTGCCCGGGGTGATAACCACCACCACCGAAGTGATGCTCCTGTTCTCATTGTTATTACCTGAAGTTGTCCTGTCTTAAAATTAAAGACACAGGTCCTAGAGGAAAGTAAGGATGAACACGCTGCTCCACCACGTGTGTGAGCAAATTCATCCCGTTTTCTTTGCTGTGTTGCACTTGCTCGTGCTGAGTTTTTTACGAGGAGCAATTTCCAATCCTCATATCGGTTTAAACAGTACAAGTACGGTTTTTTTTTCTCCCTCCCTTATTTCCCTATTTCTTGGCAAATAAGGCAGTAAGGCAGAGAGTGATCTTTCCTCCAAAGGCCCCCGTACATACGTGAGTCATACGTATCTTTGGAGATCAACCCACAGGGCCATTTTCTTGTCAGCCTCCCGTTAAGACTCACTAACCATCTTACAAATGTTCTCAGATGCTGCCTCCCTCGTGTCAGACTGTCAAATGGCTCGCGGAGCACTCTGCAGGAACTATACTAACAATTCCTGTTTTCAGCATCTTTAAATAGAGCAGGTGCGTTTGCAAGTGTGACCCAGGGTCTGCAAATATAATTACTTGCCGTAATTGATACTGTGAGCTATAAAGATTTCACTGTAGGATCTAACACGATCCTCAAATGTTTGCCTCAAAGACCTATCACGCCATTGTAAGAAACAACATAGGAATAGCAATTAAGTCACTAATATCAGTCCTTCTAATCTACCTGCCACATACAGGTGATTTGTATTTACATGACAGCGTGATGGAACTTTTTAAAAGTCACTTTGTATTTTAGTGTCCCATTTTATTAACTTCTCCCATTTTCACGACCATCATACATGTACAGATCAATTATAAAATATCCAGTCCTCATAATTTCATCGATGGACCATCAAGTTTATCTTCAAAAGATAAAATTATTAAAGGGTTTTCTGCTGAAGCTCCAGAAAAATAGGATTTGAAAATAATTAGGTAACCAACTAAATCACAGCAATGATCTCCATGTTTCTTTCGCCGTTAATGAGACCAGAAATCATCACCTTCCCGGCTTTGTTCAGATGATTAGGAATGTTTCCAGGCTAAAGTCAAATTTCCTCAGCAACGTTTGGGCTCAATAAGGGCAGAACTTTGGCAGTTTTTAGGGTCTAAAATCAATGCATACATGAAGACAAAGTTAAGTAAAAGGCCTATTACAGCAGCTTCGATCTGTCAGTCTTTCAGAGATGACATATTTTAGGACACCAAGCACACAGTTGTGCCGGCAGAGATTTTAATTAGCTTTCTGGCCTAACAGCAATAAGGGAGGGAGCAGAACCTGGGTCACCACTTAGTGTGTGTTTGGATCCTTTGAAAACTCACTTTTGTTCTCTTGTGAGCCGTGGCATTGACTGCCCGGCCTCCCTGCCCCGCGTCCCTCTGTGGGGATTTCACAGAATGACAAATCAGCTGTGGGACAAATAGTTTCTAATTAACAGTGACAGGATATTGACTGGGGTAACAACTGCTTGATAGAGGCCAAAGAAAAGTTTTAGGGCCGTGAATTTTCCATTACATTCAGAAGTGACTATTCTCTCAAGATTTCAGCTTGATCGTTATCTTTCTACCACAGATATTGGAGAAACCCCTTCTGAAAAAAATTTACTGTTGTAGCTCAGTTGGAGGAAATGGATGAAAAGTCACTGATCAATGATCATTCTTGCCATCAATCAGCTCTTCTACTTGTAGTGCAATCTTATAAAATGCATTCATTACAAAACACTTGGATGACTGGCAACCAAACTGTGCTATTTTTCCCTAAGGATATCATATTCTGAATATCATATTCTGAATTCTTCAGCACAGACTTTTTCCTCTTCTTTCTGACACTTGTCTTTAAATAGTGCAATGCTGCTACTGAAAATAATAGCTGAACAATTCTCCTGGTCCCCCAAGTAGCTAGACGGCTCCAGGTCCCTCAGAGCCAGCTACCCTAAAACGAAGCGGGTCCCCGAGTCATTTCCTAAGCCCCAGAGGGAGGGTCAGTCTGACTTCCCAAATCCCTCTGCTGAATATTACACATCTTTACAAGAAATATTTGATTCCTGCCATTTTAAAGATTTTTTCGTGGTCAGGAGAACGAATAAGTGCTTTGTTCCCAAATTTAAGAAGGAAGATCAGTCCATCCTAAGATGCTAGATTACTTCCTAGGAAGTAATCTTTACTCTAGAAATACAACCTAGAATAGTGTCTTCCTGACTGTGTTTCATGAAGTCCTCGGGTTCTACTAAATTAACTGCAACAACCTCCTTAAGGAGGAGGCATGGTAAAAGGAACTTTAGAAACATCCCCATCTCCCTTTACCCAACGAACTCCATGGGTGAAGGTCAAAGCACTGAGCAATCGGTTCCCACAGGTGCTGCCCAATCAGTATGGACACCATCTCGCTCTAATGATCATGGACAGACACGTGTTTATCAGCCTGGCATCGGCCCTAAGCAAACCCACTTGCACTGATGTTATGTACTGGAGATGAGGTTCCAAGTAAAGTTATTAAATTGTTCACTGCTAAAAGTTTTAAAAACTACATGTATACAAAAGGAAATGCTTCCATTTCTACCTGCTGCAATTGAGCACTCCTGCAACTAGTGGAAACTCAAGAACTGTTACATGGTATACAATGAATTTCCTCCACTAATTAGAATAAAGTTATGTCCTCAGAAGCAGAAAAGGCTCTATATATCCAGCTAGTTCAACTACGCCTATGATCCTTGAATTCCCTCTACTGCATCCCTGCTGGTTAACAACCAGCTTCAGAGATGCTTCAGAGATGGAGACATGACATGCTACAGACAGCTTCAGAGATGGAGGCGTCCTAGCGGTAAGGCACAGCAGAGGAAAAGGTCCTAATGCAGGGACGTGGAGTGGAGTGTGTATGAGAGAGAATTAATAGGAGAGAAGGTTAGAGAGACAAGCAAGCGGTGGGCAAATATGGAAGGAGTTCATGGTTTTTCTGAATGAGATGGAAGCAGAGGGTTTGGGGCAAGTAAGGAACATGAACTGACATGTCTTACCATGATCATCTGGTGCGTGTTGAGAACAGACTGAAGAGGGGACAAGGCCAGAGGTGGGAAAACCAGTCAGGAGGCTACATCAATAATCCACACAAGGTGTGACAGAAGATCAGACCAGGGCATTAGCAGAGGAGAACGCAAGGCATAGTTCGATTCCCAAGATATGCTTAAGGCAGAACCAACAGAACTTGCTGGTGAATAGAACGTGGTCCCTGAAAGAGAGTGAAGCATGAACCCAAAAGCTTTATCCCAAACAGCTGGAAAGCTGGTGCTGCCGTTTACTGAGCTGAGGAAGACTGAGGGGCGAGCAGGCTTACTGGGCTTGTACCAGGAGCTCCATTTTGGAGAAATCAAGTTTCAGGTGCTTATCCAAGAGGCTGTATCAAAAAGGGATAATAGATAAATAGATAAAATAGATAATCAACAAGAACCTCCTGTACAGCACAGGGAACATTGCTCAATACTCTGTAATAACCTCTATGGGAAAAGAACCTGAAAAAGAATAGACATATGTATATGTGTAACTGAATCACTTTGCTGTGCACCTGAAACTAACACAACATTGTAAATCAGCTATACTCCAATATAAAATAAACATTTAATTTTAAAAAAAACACAACAAAACCAAAAAAGGAGTGGGATATGCAGTTGGGCACTCGGGGGAGGGGTCAGCCTGGAGATTTAAATTTGGTGTCATCCTCTTATTGATGGTATTTAAAGCCATGAGACTAAGCCCTGGGTGCTCTATCACCTAAGAGAAGAAATGAGGAGAAGCCAGCAGAGGAGACTGAGAAAGAAAGGTCAAGTCAGGAGGGAAACCCGTGCTCGAAGCCGAATTAAGACCGTGTTTCAAGGAGCAGAGAAGGATCTGCTGCATTGGATGGTGCTGTGGCTGTGGAACCTAAGGGCGCCATAAACAGGAAGGTGTTAGAAAAACACCTGTTAGTGTTAGTGAGAGAAAGAAATGGAGAGACAAAGACGACTCCTTCAGGCAGGCAGGCTGGCTGGGAAGGAAGTCTGTCTCACTTTGTAACAACTTAGCCAACAGGTATTAGTACACCTATCTGACTGTTGAGGAAACTGAGGTTCCGAAGAACTAAGTTAACATCCTAAGGCAATGGAACCAAACCTCTCATGTCTGGTTTTAGCTTCTCTGCTTTCATTAAAGGGAACCTATGGTTATATGAGTATACTGGGACAACCCTAACACCAGTAATATCAACTTAAATCCCGTTCAGCTCTACTAACATTTCATCTCTCCCTCATCTTTTCTTGTGCTGTTGTTTAGAACTTTACTTTTGTCCCAATCAATTCTCATTCTGTTAGAGTCATTGCATTATCCCTGAATGCTGAGATTTTTAGAATCCTCATTCTGTTCTTATACATATTTGCTACTTCCCCCCAACTTAGGTAATCTAAATATGTGAAATAGATATAATTGGGTTTTTTCCTTTTCGTTTTCCCAAGGATTCAAGTATATATATTTCATCTCAATTTTTCTTAATCAATATGTAAATATCTAGAGCTTTCTCTCTGATTAACCTAAAATACATTGTAATTTAAGTCTCATTCTCATGTAGACAGTACTTTTAAGAATTCTGATCTTTTCCATAGATCATGAAATATTATTTAACTCTGAAAAACTTCAAGTGCAGGTGTTAGCATCCATCATTCGTCCTAATTTTAAAAAATGTAATAAAAGAAAATCAACTGTTCTTCATATTTGATTTGTATATATTTATACATATATATATATATATATAAAAAAAACGGAATCACCTTGTTGTAGACCTGAACCTAACACAACATTGTAAATCAACTATACTTCAATTAAAAAAACCTATATGTATCAAAATACATGTAAATAATATTTTTGCAAATATATATGCTATATGTGAACATCGAGGTCCATAATTAATATAGATTTTAGAAAAATTAAGAAATGACTGAGGGAAACTTTTAATAGTGGTCACCTTTGGGGAATAACACTGAGGAAGCAAAAACATGACGCGAGCTTTCATACTCACACATGTACCATTTAAACATTTACATGATATTTTTAAATGAAATGCTAATTCCTGACCTATTTTCCAAAGAGCTTTGTTGTGAAGATAAAATTGGATGTGATATTTCTCTACAATATTGTCTCAAGCACTATGAAATTCAGTATACTTTTATTATTCCTTTAGCATGAATAATAACATATTAATGAAATACCTTAAGAACAACAAAGAAATGAAACTAAATAAGGTTATATAAATAGAAGAGAGTGCAATCAGATCAGATGACCATTCTGATCACTCTGATGGTTGACGTGGTGTTAACATAACGGATTTGTAAGAAGAATTATCAACCCAGTCATTAGAAATCGCCTTGGGTTTCATCCATATATTATTTTCTAGCCTATGAAACAATAATAGATTGGTGAACACTGCAGAAACTCTTACACTCTTAGAAGTAAATTCTCTATTCATTTTCACTACTTACTAAACTCCTTTAGTAAGACTTTTATTCCATGTTACATTTCACTCCTAAATTTGTCATCCAGAGAAGGGCTGTCCGGTGACTTCATTTTCAAGCTACATCTCAGATGCCTCTAAAATTCATGCGAATTTATGAACACTGATATATAAATTATTTCATACAAATGTTCACACCCACACACACACAGAAGATATCTGACCCTTGTCCTCCCTGCAGTTCTGAAGAAACCAATATGCTTTAGCAATATGCTCGAAAATTGGTTTTATCGAAAGCATAAAATAAAATGTAAGAAATCAATACTGAAGCAGATTGCATAACTCAATGGCATAGTGCCTCTTGACATACATGTGTATAAATCTGGAGAATAACCAGCTATCCTGTGTGAAACCCTATTAGTGCTTTGACCTTACGGTAGAGTCTTTCCACTCATTTTCCTTTTAAAATCTTTAATTTAGTGAAACAGAGTATTAGAGAGGTACCTGAAAGCACAGTAGCAATCACACTACAGTTCTGAAATTGTCAAAAAATAGAGTATATAATTTTACTCGTTTTAAGGCAATTATAAAAACAAGAAGCAATTTTTGTAATGCAATTTTCAGTTTGCTTGACAATGATTATCAGGAAAATAGAACCTCAGATGGGGACTTCTCTGATAGTTATCAAAACAATTTTGTAAGTTCTAGTTTAATTAATTGATCATTTTCCTGCCATTCATCTAGTTGCTTAAAGCTTTTCAACAAATCTGAAAATTACACTTTATGTTTCTTTAATGACATCCTTAAAATTAAATTGAAAAGTCAAATCAGTGAAATATTTTAAAAATAATTTTATCATTCATTTTATTCATCTAGTATAAATATATATTTCCTATACTTTGGTGTGTTAGAGAACTGGTCATTTTCAAGGTTTTCATAAGTTTATAATCAATAAGATTCCAGAGAACAAACAAATCCTTAAGGATTTCTAGTGCTTCAACCTCTACTCTTTTTATTTTTTTCAATTTTTATTTATTTATTTATTTTTGGCTGTGTTGGGTCTTCATTGCTGCTCAGGCTTTCTCTAGTTGCCACGAGCAGGGTCTACTCTTCGTTGTGGTGCACGGGCTTCTCATCTGCAGTGGCTTCTCTGGTTGCAGAGCACGGGCTCTAGGCGCGCAGGCTTCAGTAGTCCTGGCTCGCAGGCTTCAGTAGTTGTGGCTCGCAGGCTCTAGAGCGCAAGCTCAGTAATTGTGGCTCACGGGCTTAGTTGCTCCGCGGCATGTAGGATCTTCCTGGACCAGGGCTCGAACCCGTTTCACCTGCACTGGCAGGCGGATTCTTAACCACTGCGCCACCAGGGAAGCCCTGGAAGTCTTTTTAAAATATGAAATATCCTCATTTCTTTTTATGGTTTAACTATAAAACAGCAGAAAATACCTGATGACCAACTAAAGGCTTTTCTTCCCCCCCCCGGATCTATGTGACAGCCTAGAAATAACCAAAATAAGAAGTCTTCCCCAGGAAGAGAAACGTACCACCGGTATTTGCATTCTAGAACTGCCCTTGGGGAAGCAGTGTTCTACTTACTCAAAGATGGCAAGTGAAGCATTGTTAATCTTACAGCCAATTCAAATGCTCTGATATGTTATTAAATTGCTCTGTAATGAATAAATAGTGCTTAAAAGATTATCCACAGGTGCCCAGATATCCACAGAGTCAGGAATAATTTAAATATTGAGACAGATTACGACCAGCCTTCAGGGAACTCTACCAAGAGGAGAAGAAACAGATATTTATTGAAAGAGCCAGGATCTGGGTATTTGACAGAGAGTAGAATAACCAACAACTGTTATTCCTGCTAATTTCCCTAACCATGGGGGCAGGGAGGCTAAACCCTTGACTTTTTGCTAAATATAATGTTTGGTTTTGCTTTATCTAGTTCTCCGGGTTTCCTTTCCTTTGGGGACGAGAACTAGCGATATTTTAGGAAAGAGTCTCAAACTTGAGGCTCACTCTGGAAAGTCTATCAGATGTTAAAGAATAGCCTGCTCAGCCTTGCTGCTCAGAATGCTGTCAGTCATCCAGTTTACATCCGACGAGCCAGGTTCACCTCCTGTCCAATAAGAGACTGTGTGTTGGACGAGTTAAAGCAGGAGTCCTAGGTGGTTCCTAAACTAAGACATCCTACTGGAGCAGAAATCAGGGCGATTCAAGCCAATGAGAAGCCTCATGGGCACCATAAGGCAGGTGCAATGAGGAAATTATGGGGGCCCCTAGGACGCAGTGCCCAGAAAGACAGGGGCAGTGTTACTGACTGACACTTTGTGGGGACTCCAGTCAGTGAGGATGAAGATCCGTGTGGGAGCTTCACCAATGTCCTTGTTTCCCCTCCACTGAGCCCTCAAAGTCAAGCTGACTTGAGAGGGGAACTCAAAGGAACTGTCAGGTCCAAGGAAAGGGCTAAATGCCCTAAGTGCTCTGCGGTCTGAGTTGCCTGGAGACTTTTTATCTTCCCCAATGGCTTCCTGGGTTTATTCTAGTCAGACTAGTGGAACACGAAAACCCTTTGGCGCCTCTCTTGGATTTTTCAGAAAGACCAAGGCCAGAAGTCTATTAATGAAAGGGATATCTTTTCTCCTTAGGGTTTTTTGTATTTTTTAAATCAATGGAATAGTCCTGGATTAGTCTATAGGTGGGCCCCTCCCATAGAGGCATGGCTAAAAATCTCTATCAATAATTACTCCAGCCCTGGCTAGGTCTGGTTGGCCCTACATAACTCCAGGAGGTACCTGAGGAAAACCAGTACCACAGAATGAAACTTTTTAAGCTAGGTTGAAAAAGAAGGTGGATGAAGCCAAGGTAGGCATAGGAGAGACCACCTACTGTAGAAGTATTCCTGGAAGCCTTGCACACACACTCTGGCGCCACATCTGTTCTGAATGTACAGCCCCTTCTGAGAGAGGTTGGGACCTGGGACCCTTTGCTGCAGTGCTGCAATGCTTGAGCAACGAACCTCTCCTTGAGCAACAAAATGCAAAGAAACTATATGGGACTAAAAATAACTGCATGCATGCGCAGTTGGGGCAAAATCATGGACAAAAGATACAAAGAGACAAAAAAAACCCAACTGCCACTTTTGAAGAGCCTGGAGCAAAAACATGGTGCTGGGAGCAAAAGCAGGGTACTGACCATGCCCTCTGCACTCAACACCTCCAGAGGGGTGAGCAAAACACCTAAGCCACCCCTCCAGCCGGACCCCTAGACACACCCCTCCCCTCACCCCATGTAAGGAGCAAGCTCCCCCTCCCCCTCAGGGAGCGAGCTAGCAGGAGCAGCTGTTACCTGTTCTCACTCCATGCTGCTGCAGCATGGGCCCCAATAAAGCCTTGCCTGAATTTCTTGTCTGGCCTCTCGTCAATTTCTATTGATTGGGGAAGGCCAAGAACGCTGGTGGGTATCACTTCTTGTTATCCACTGCTATTATGGTCTATAAAATCACCTCTAACGGGGAATTACAGAATCCTGAACACTATTGCTCAGGGAAAGACAGGGTTACATTCCTGGACTCTCAGGCATATTTATCAAGAAATCTAGGGGCTTCCCTGGTGGCGCAGTGGTTGGGAGTCCGCCTGCCGATGCAGGGGACGTGGGTTCGTGCCCCAATCCGGGAAGATCCCACATGCCGCGGAGCGGCTGGGCCCGTGGGCCATGGCCCCTGGCCTGCGCGTCCAGAGCCTGTGCTCTGCAACGGGAGAGGCCACAGCAGTGAGAGGCCCGCGTACAGCAAAAAAAAAAAAAGAAATCTAGTATCTCTTGACAGTTTCCTAAATTCAACTGAGTCCTTGCACGAAGGATTTACCCTATCCTCAAGTACAGGTCTTGCTTATTTTCACCTCCCACTATTGCAAATACTGTTGACAGAGTTTGCCCAAACTCTGTTTAGTTTTGTCGTAAAACATAGATTTTCAACATATTTCTGTGCCACAAATGGAATCATACTCAAATTCAAAAACAATACTGTACTACAAGTTCACATGCACCTTCTATTCATAAATATCACAAATATCCTAAGTAGGGTAACTGTCCTCTGAGTCTGAGCATCCCAAAGAAATATCTGGAACGTTGATATAAGAAAAGAGAGAAAATCTATACAAAAGAATAGGAGGAACGGCTTTGGGGACAGATAAGGGGGGAAAGCCCCAGCCAACTCCCCCTGCAATATGGACCCTCACAAGCCTCCCTGCAGCCCTGCTTCTTTACTGTCATTAACTAAAAAGTGTAACTTTTATTTAAGAAAACAGAAAGAAATACAATGTTTAAAATAAGTAAAATGAAACAGAAGTATTAGAATAAACTAAAAAGTTAAGAACATGAAAAAAAATTCTAAAAGCTAGGTTTAAAATATGAAGACAATCAAAGAACTGTGGATGATTCACATACCTTTAAAATAAGAAAATAAAAAAACTTTAAAAATGTAAAGGGATGGGGCTTCCCTGGTGGCGCAGTTGTTGGGAGTCGGCCTGCCGATGCAGGGGACGCGGGCTCATGCCCCGGTCCGGGAAGACTCCACATGCTGCAGAGTGGCTAGGCCCGTGAGCCATGGCTGCTGAGCCTGCACGTCCGGAGCCTGTGCTCCGCAACGGGAGAGGCCACAACAGTGAGAGGCCCGCGTACCGCAAAAAAAAAAAAAAAAAAAAAATGTAAAGGGAGAAATTAAGAGTATGAAAACAAGTCAAATATATTTAAATTAAAGAAAGTAGAAAACTTTTGAAATAAAAAATGGCTAAACATTTATCAAAGAAATTAAAAATAAGATATGATAAATGTTAAAGGACCACATGAAATAAGTGAATAATGAAAAGCAAAAGATGGAGAGGGCAGACAGCAGAAGCAAGAAGAACTACAATCCTGTAGCCTATGGAACAAAAACCACATTCACAGAAAGATAGACAAGATGAAAAGGCAGAGGGCTATGTACCAGATGAAGGAACAAGATAAAACCCCAGAAAAACAACTAAATGAAATGGAGACAGGCAATCTTCCAGAAAAAGAATTCAGAATAATGATAGTGAAGATGATCCAGGACCTCGAAAAAGAATAGAGGCAAAGATCGAGAAGATGCAAGAAATGTTTAACAATGATCTAGAAGAATTAAAGAACAAACAAACAGATAATGAACAATACAATAAGTGAAATGAAAACTACACTAGAAGGAATCAATAGCAGAATAACTGAGGCAGAAGAATGGATAAGTGACCTGGAAGACAGAATCATGGAATTCATTGCTGTGGCACAGAATAAAGAAAAAAGAATGAAAAGAAATGAGGACAGCTTAAGAGACCTCTGGGACCACACTAAATGCAACAACATTTGCATTATAAGGGTCCCAGAAGGAGAAGAGAGAGAGAAAGGACACGAGAAAATATTTGAAGAGATTATAGTCGAAAACTTCCCTAACATGGGAAAGGAAATAGCTACCCAAGTCCAGGAAGTGCAGAGAGTCCCATACAGGATAAACCCAAGAAGAAACATGCCAAGACACACAGTAATCAAATTGGCAAAAATTAAAGACAAAGAAAAATTATTGAAAGCAACAAGCGGAAAACAACAAATAACATACAAGGGAACTCCCATAAGGTTAACAGCTGATTTCTCAGCAGAAACTCTACAAGCCAGAAGGGAGTGGCAGGACATATTTAAAGTGATGAAAGGGAAGAACCTACAACCAAGATTACTCTACCTGGCAAGGATCTCATTCAGATTCGATGGAGAAATCAAAAGCTTTACAGACAAGCAAAAGCTAAGAGAATGCAGCACCACTAAACCAGCTCTACAACAAATGCTAAAGGAACTTCTCTAAGTGGGAAACACAAGAGAAGAAAAGGACCTACAAAAACAAACCTAAAACAATTAAGAAAATGGTCATAGGAACATACATATTGATAATTATCTTAAATGTGAGTGGATTAAATGTTCCAACCAAAAGACACAGGCTTGCTGAATGGATACAAAAACAAGACCCACACATATGCTGTCTACAATAAACCTACGTCAGACTTAGGGACACATACAGACTGAAAGTGAGGGGATGGAAAAAGATACTCCATGCAAATGGAAATAAAAAGAAAGCTGGAGAAGCAATACTCATATCAGATAAAATAGACTTTAAAATAAAGAATGTTACAAGAGACAAGGAAGGACACTATATAATGATCAAGGGATCAATCCAAGAAGATATAACAAATATAAATATATATGCACCCAACATAGGAGCACCTCAATACATAACAACTGCTAACAGCTCTAAAAGAGGAAATCAACAGTAACACAATAATAGTGGGGGACTTTAACACCTCACTTACAAAAATGGACAGATTATCCAAACAGAAAATTAATAAGGAAACACAAGCTTTAAATGACACAACAGACCAGATAGATTTAACTGATATTTGTAGGACAGTCCATCCAAAAACAGCAGATTACCCTTTCTTCTCAAGTGCACACAGAACATTCAACAGGATAGATCACATCTTGAGTCACAAATCAAGCCTCAGTAAATTTAAGAAAATTGAAATAATATCAAGCATCATTTCTTGTTTTTTGGGTTTTTTTTGGTGTATGTGGGCCTCTCACTGTTGTGGCCTCTCCTGTTGCGGAGCACACGCTCTGGACACGCAGGCTCAGCAGCCATGGCTCAGCGGCCAAGCTGCTCTGTGGCATGTGGGATCTTCCCGGACCGGGGCAAAAACCCGTGTCACCTGCATCGGCAGGTGGACTCTCAACCACTGCGCCACCAGGGAAGTCCCTCAAGCATCATTTCTGACCACAATGCTATGAGATTAGAAATCAATTACAGGGAAAAAAAAAAAAGGGAAAAAACACAAACACGTGGAGGCTAAACAATACGTTACTAAATAACCAAGAGATCACTGAAGAAATCAAAAAGGAAATCAAAAAATACCTAGAGACAAATGACAATGAAAACACAACGATCCAAAATCCATGGGATGCCGGAAAAGCAGTTCTAAGAGGGAAGTTTATAGCTATACAAGCCTATATCAAGAAACAAGAAAAATCTCAAATAAACAATCTAACCTTACACCTACAGGAACTAGAGAAAGAAGAACAAGAAAAACCTAACGTTAGCAGAAGGAAAGAAGTCATAAAGATAAGAGCAGAAATAAATGAAATAGAAACAAAGAAAACAACAGCAAAGATCAATAAAACTAAAAGCTGGTTCTTTGAGAAGATAAAATATAAACCTTTAGCCAGACTCATCAAGAAAAAGAGGGAGAGGACTCAAATCAATAAAATTAGAAATGAAAATGGAGAAGTTACAACAGACAGGGCAGGAATACAAGGTATCCTAAGAGACTACTACAAGCAGCTCTATGCCAATAAAATGAATAACCTGGAAGAAATGGACAAATTCTTAGAAAGGTCTAACCTTCCATGACTGAACCAAGAAGAAATAGAAAATATGAACAGACAAATCACAAGTAATGAAATTGAAACTGTGATTAAAAATCTTCCAGCAAACAAAAGTCCAGGACCAGATGGCTTCACAGGTGAACTCTATCAAACATTTAGAGACGAGCTAACACCCATCCTTCTCAAACTCTTCCAAAAAACTGCAGACGAAAGAACACTCCCAAACTCATTCTATGAGGCCACCATCACCCTGATACCCAAACCAGACAAAGATACTACAAAAAAAGAAAATTACAGACCAATATCACTGATGAATATAGATGCAAAATTCCTCAACAAAATACTAGCTAACAGAATCCAACAACACATTGAAAGGATCATACACCATGATCAAGTGGGATTTATCCCAGAGATGCAAGGATTCTTCCATATACGCAAATCAATCAATGTGATACACCATATTAACAAACTGAAGAACAACCATATGATCATCTCAATAGATGCAGAACAAGCTTTTGACAAAATTCAACACCGATTTATGATAAAAACTCTCCAGAAAGTGGGCACAGAGGGAACCTACTTCAACATAATAAAGGCCATATATGACAAAGCCACAGCAAACATCATTCTCAATAGTGAAAAACTGAAAGCATTTCCTCTAAGATCAGGACCAAGACAAGGATGTCCACTCTCACCACTATTATTCAACATAGACTGCCAAAGCAGTCTTGAGAGAAAAAAACAGAGCTGGAGTAATCAGATTCCCTGACTTCAGACTATACTACAAAGCTATAGTAATCAAGACAATATGGTACTGGCACAAAAACAGCAATATAGATCGATGGAACAGGGTAGAAAGCCCAGAGATAAACCCACGCACCTATGGTCAACTAATCTATGACAAAGGAGGCAAGGAGATACAATGGAGAAAAGACAGTCTCTTCAATAAGTGGTGTTGGGAAAACTGGACAGCTACATGGAAAAGAATGAAGTTAGAATATTCCCTAACACCATACACAAAAATAAACTCAAAATGGATTCGAGACCTAAATGTAAGACCAGACACTATAAAACTCTTCAAGGAAAACATAGGAAGAACACTCTTTGACATAAATGACAGCAAGATCTTTTTTGATCCACATTGTAGAGTAATGGAAATAAAAACAAAAATAAACAAACGGGACCTAATGAAACTTAAAAGCTTTTGCACAGCAAAGGAAACCATAAACAAGACCAAAAGACAACCCTCAGAATGGGAGAAAATATTTGCAGGTGAATCATCGGATAAAGGATTAATCTCCAAAATATATAAACAGTTCATGCAGCTCAATATTAAAAAAACAGACAACCCAATCCAAAATGGGCAGAAGAACTAAATAGACATTTCTCCAAAGAAGACATACAGATGGCCAAGAAGCCCATGGAAAGCTTCTCAACATCACTAATTATTAGAGAAATGCAAATCAAAACTACAATGAAGTATCACCTCACACCAGTTAGAATGGGCATCATCAGAAAATGTACAAACATCAAATGCTAGAGAGGGTGTGGAGAAAATGGAACCCTCTTGCACTGTTGGTGGGAATGTAAATTGATACAGCCACTATGGAGAACAGTATGGAGGTTCCTTAAAAAACTAAAAATAGAATTACCATATGGCCCAGCAATCCCACTACTGGGCATATACCTAGAGAAAACCATAATTCAAAAAGACACATGCACCTCAATGTTCATTGCAACACTATTTATAATAGCCAGGTCATGGAAGCAACCTAAGTGTCCATCAACAGACAAATGGATAAAGAAGATGTGGTACATATATGCAATGGAATATTACTCAGCCATAAGAAGGAATGAAATTGCTCATTTGTAGAGACGTGGATGCATCTAGAGACTGTCATACAGAGTGAAGTAAGTTAGAAAGAGAAAAACAAATATCATATATTAACACATATATGTGGAACCTAGAAAATGGTACTGATGAACTGGTTTGCAGAGCAGAAATTGAGACACAGAAGTAGAGAAAAAAACGTATGGACACCAAGGGGGGAAAGCGGCAGGGGGTGGTGGTGGTGGTGTGATGAATTGGGAGATTGGGGTTGACATGTATACACTGATGTGTATAAAATGAAAGACTAATAAGAAAAAATAAATAGATAAATAAACAAATGCTCTTCCTGCAAAATAAATAAATTAATAAATAAAAATCCACTCCTTTTTTCTAAAAAAAAATAAATAAAATACAATAAAGAAAAGCAATAAGATGTAGAAAAAAATTAATAGTATAAAGGTACCTAAATAACAGCAGTTTCAATATGGTAAATACACACCAAGAAAGGTCAGTACACAGCGGTACAAATTAAAAAGCATTTCAAATGTGTTCTTTTTTTAAGTTGCAGACTAACTGAAGTAACCGTTTATTGAAATGAAATAAAGAAATTATGGCTAAAAATGGAAGAAGGGTTCACCTCGAAAATGTGTAAGTTGAATGTGTAATCAGAGAATTCATTGAGTTCAACCCCCTCCTTTAGCATGAAATCCTTACAGAAGTGTCCCAGGAGCAGAATGAAATGCACAGCCTTGATCTCCCCTCCCTCACTCTGGGCACAGACTGGGGCGACCCACCTCTGGTGGCTCTTCTGGAACATTCCTGCCTATCAGACCAACGTAACCCACAAGAAGACCCCAGGCAGGAAGGCAAACGCATAAGCTGACCCTACACAGTACAGAGGGCTCCAAACAGAATAATTCATGGAAACAAACAGGACTAGAAAACAAGTGAAATTTCCACATAAAACCCTACTGAGAGGGTTGATACTTCCATGACGATGAAGCTTTCACACACAATCTCAACTTTTTTTAGTTTGTATCGAGCAACACCATATGTTATTGAAGCAAGAATATAAAGATAATTTATTTCAATAACAATTATAACAATTCCAGATGGGAACAATTTCAATGTATTAAATGAAATCATTACTCCATCCCACCCCAAATTCAGCGAACTTTTAAAGTCTTTATATAAAACACACACAGTCCCCAGCAAAACCATCCGGGGAACCGGAAAGTAAAGATTCCAGGCCATGGTGTGGATGAAACCAAGCCGACAACTAAAGGAGCAGATTGTGGGTTTTAAAAAAGTGATTCAAATGAATTTATTTACAAAACAGAAACAGACTGAAGACTTAGACAATGAACTTATGGTTACGGGGGGGGGGGGGGAGGGTGGGGACAGGGATAGATTGGGAGTCTGGGATCGACAGGTACACACTGCTATATTTAAAATAGATAACCAACAACGACATATTGTAAAAAAATAAATTTAAAAATAAATAAATATATTTTTTTAAAAAGACAGGTAGTGTTTCTCTTTTTCGTCCTCTCTATACACAGAGGACCTAAATATCTCCAATGGGTCATGAATGAAATATATACACAATCAAGATTAAGGCATACGTGACATATTACACAATTATCTACATTCATCTCAATTTAAGATTTAATAATGTCCTTTTTTCATTATGACACCTTGGCATAGCCTTAGCTGGAAAATATCTTTCTCAACGACTATATATTCTTTGTAATTACTCGATGTAGGAAACAGCAAACAGCCACAGTAACTACGCTTTTTCCCCACTGAGAGAACATACGGGAGACTAAAATGTAGAGGAATAACGATAAGTGTAAGTCCCTTATCACACTCTAAAAGAGATTTGCCATTTTAACTGTCTGGCACTTTAGCAATTACTCTCAATTTTCTCCTGCATGTTGACTGATTTCTTCAGTTTTTCTCACTCAAAGGGAAGCCCTGAGTAGTCTGAAATTGCACTTCTGCATTTTAAATTTGCCCTTTTTCTTATGGATTAGTAGAATTCTCGGCACAGTGAGGGGAACACACATGTGACTCGTAGCTAATACCCAGACCTGAGGAAGACGCCTGCCACTGACTGCAACACCAGCAGCTCGTCCAGACCCACCGTCTCAGGTCCTCCACGAGGACATGGGAATAATAATATAACAATCTTACAGCATTCGTTTGCAAAAGATTTACTGTACATGAAGTCCATGTCCTTTTACATTTTGAGTATTATATTATTAAGTGATGGGAGGAGTTCTAGAACAACATGGTGGCCTCATCTTCTATTTCATTATTTTATAATCAAAAGAGAAACATATAATGATAGAGGCATCTACAGCTATATTGAAATGACACGGATGCAGAACGTGTGATTATGGTTTGGGCTGTTGGGGCTCAGGCAGGTGGTTCAGTGGGCTGATGAGAAAGTCCACGGAGGAGGGAAAAGGTGGGCTGTGCCAGTTCCAAGCTGCTTTCCTCATTTGTCCTTGATGTCACACCCTTTCTTACTTAAATATAAAAGGTTAGTGTCAAGTCAATGCCATTATAACAAGCTGATGATTCTCTGTCTTTGCATTTTTCATATCGGCATTCAACCATCCTTTGAAAAACACCCTTGATTTTCCATTAAAATTCAATTTGTTGACTTATGTATTTCAAGATGGGACTTCAGAGATCATTTTAAGGAATCAAAAGCTCTATTTTTTGAGACACGGTTCTTTGAAAAGCCTGACGCATTGGGTACATACTGGTTTTCAAATTTAGTTGCTGTTTCCTTTAAAAAATATAAATCCCTTAAATAAAAAAGTATTCCTGCCTGGGTTCACTTTGAAGACAGATCTCTGCAATATTATATTCTTAAAATGGCAAATTCATCTTTTAGCTGATCTAAAGAATTCAAAGGAAGTTAACATATGCTTTTTTCAAGATCATAAGTGTTTCTTTTTTCACACAGGGATCAGAAGAAAATCTTGATTGCCAAAAATACTTTTAAATTTTCTACTGTATATGTATAGATTGTGCAAGAAAAGGTCAAAGTCATGAAGTTTTTGACAAGATAAAACAGATAAAAGAACACACTTTAGATTCACGGTAGCTGTGGCCACCACGTAAACGTTAAGTGCCCAAATTAAATGTCATCGGACTCCTGGGTCACCACTTACTTTAGAGAGTTTCATTTCTTTTGTAGGATTCACAAAAGAAAGACAGTGCCTCAAAAGGTTCCTTGGTCTGAAGGATTCTTCAGAGGAAAACACCTAAAAGGAGGATTACATTTTCAAGAAAGATAACCAAATCTATCAAGATAACGTGGAACCATCAGATGCACCTGTAGAAGTGAATTTCTAGGCTCCAAAAGGCATATTTTTTTCTAAGAATTAATTGTTATAAAAGAACATGGACTTCCCTAGGTGTGAACTTGTTTGCTCCTGATTCAAACAAACAAACTTAAAAAGAGACATGTAAAGCAATGGGGGAAATATGAAGCTGACCAACTGTTTCATAACATTAGGGAATCATTGCTAATTTTTAGTTTTGATAACAGTAGTTTCACACTTTAGAAGAACTTTCCTTTTAGAGATGCATAGTGAAGTATTTATGAAAGAACTGCTATCATGTCTGGTATCTGCCTCAAAAGAATCCCCTGATGGAAGAAGGTATTTGAGAATTTAGATGAAACAGGACTGATCATATGTTGACCATCACTGAAGCTGAATGATGGGATTTAGTGGTTCACCATAAGATCATCTCTAATTTTAGAGAGGTTTGGAAGTTTTATTACCAAAAATGTTTCTAGGGAATTCCCTGGTGGTCCAGTGGTTAGGACTCAGCGCTTTCACTGCCAAGGGCGTGGGTTCAATACCTGGTTGGGGAACCAAGATCCCACAAGCTGTGCTGCATAGCCAAAAAACAAGAAATGTTTTTAATACACATTATCCTTTCTCTAATATTTTTCCCTGTGATAAATATTACATTTCAGTTTGAAACAGCTTAAATGTATTTGATGACTTCAATCTTTTAAATTTTAGACTAGGTTCTTTATTAAATAAATCATCTTTCCTAAAGCACTCTACCATTCCTAGTAGGTAAATTGCAAAAAAAAAAAAAAAGTCACGTTGCTTTCATTCTTAAAAATTAGCATGGCATTGTCCCATCATTTGCTATACGATATACTTGCAAGTATGCAGTAGACTAGGTGCTTCATATGTTATAACTCGCAAATGATTTGGCTAAAACATATTTGTATACAAGTATACTCTATAACCTGTAAAATATGTCAAGATATTCTTATATAAGGAAATGCAAGGAGACCAATGCCCCGAGATGCAATGTCATCCAAAATCCATTAACCATAAACTCTCTCACTTCTGAACCGTGCTTCACCTTTTCATCACCCATTAAGGAGAAGTTTTACAAGAGACAATAGTATTACGAAGAACTTTCTGTTGGGGTCATATTTTTTGACTTAGCTTTGAAGCTCCCTTTGGCACCTGACTCCATTACGTTTCCATGAACACTGAAGAGAACTCACAGAAACAGGACTGGGGTAGGTGTACCTTTGGGGGGTTTGCTCTTGTGAGGATGTGAAAAGCTCAGGACAGGGTGGTCAGTGGAGAATGTGATGGACCCTCGAGCACGCAGGACAGAGCAGGCTGGACAGACATGGGTAGGAAAGTTGATTCAGACACTTTTAACTGGTCTTCGCTCTCCTTCCCTCACACCCAGGTCCTCATTTACATCTACTCATCCTGCCACTGATTCTGTGCTGGTTGCCCTTCTTAACCATGTGTTTCTTATTTAGGGTTAACTATAGTCAACGTTAAAGCTTGATGTTAAACAATAAAGAAAATAAAAGGTGTTGATCTCAATCAGAGGAGTAACTGAAATTTGATACAATCTATGTAGCAGCCACCTACACAGGAGCTTTGAAATCATAAATACCATCAAATCATTTCAAAATGTGCAATTTTCCCCTACTTTTCTCTGATTTGCTTAAGGGTCCTCTATATTACACACTTGAAGGCTGACACTAGGGGAAAAAAGCAATCCTAATGGGTAGCGTTGCACATTGAGATTTTAAATGAAAACCAAATAAAGGGGCCAATCTTCAGGTTGAAATGAAAATCAGAGTATTTCATTGACATCTTTAATAATTGTATGCTATAGCTAGACTTCCTGGCTTCAAACAGATTCATTACGCAACTCTCATGTTTATGAATGGGAGAAGGAAACTCATCATTCATTTAGCTCATCACCTGCGCCATTTTGTGTACAATGTAGCCTACAAACGCGTGTGCATTATTTTCACTTCTCCCCATGTTGCAGGAAACAAACTGTTGCGATTCATCATGGAATCAATATCTTGTACATTAAAACCTCAGCATCTCTCTATGCAGCCTCAGAACATTTAAATCACTGTCACCAGCCCCGTGTAATTCTAGAGTGTGCAGTGTCCTCCTCAATAAATATTTTATGCTTCTCTTTAGAGGTTTATTTCTATTACCTCTAGAACACCTGGAAAATAGTTTCTTCATTGTTCTTTCCTTCTGTAGCCATTAGAATGGTATTTATCTCCTGCCTTAGAATGAATCTGATTTTGTGATTCTTGATTTAACATATAAATAGAGGGTGATTTTTATCTTGCCTCGATACCTGTTTCCTAAGTGCTCCATAGTGGTTTTGTCTTGTGAAAATTGCTTGAATAGTGTTTGAATTCTTAAGAGCTTCTCGGAGGAGTTCCCATATGGCTCTGTTGTTTAAGGGTGTCTTGTCACATTCATTTTTAAAGGGAGCGTCATGAATATGGAAAGAATTAATCTGGTATTATCACCCACGTTTTCCTAAATGCCTATCAGACTCACCAAGTAAATAAACCTGAAACCGCACAAACTAAACGTAGGATTAGGTCGAACCTGCCCTTTGACTTCAAATAATGCAATAGTAACGGAAACAAAGAACTTTTTGTTTTTTCATTAAAAATCGACTTCCTCAGACCAGAGCTCTCTGAGTCGGTTCAGCCTGGGACTAACAATTACTACCACAGTGCGAAGCCATTTCTGGCTACTTATGATTCATTTTGAATTTTTATTCATAGTAAGAATAAAAAGGAAAATATTTGCTTTTTATTTCTCGACGTCTAAAAAAAAAATCTACATCATTATTTCACCTGACAATTATTTGACGGCAAATCAACTAAAATGACTGATGTCCCTCAAGGCTGTTCCTCTTTTATGAGACCATTTTGCCCTACACTAAGTAGCTGGAGAAAATACAAAGCATCTGATTCATTAAGCTGGAAACATATTGTCCATACAGCAGGATGGGATGGTAATTTACTGTATGCAGCCAGGAAAGACACACTTTACAACACAGATTTGCAGCTTTTAACCTGGAAACTTAATAGAAAAGGCAATTCTGCTTTACTCTGCTTCCCTTCAAATCCAAAAGAAAGCAATACCTACTTTGTTACAAAACAGAGCAGGCAATATTTTATATTGCCATAGTCAATTATCTGAAGCTGTGTAACCTTTTCCAGCTATTATAGTCTTCAAATCTTCCTGTGCTAATGTTGCCAACACAATAGAGGAGCAGCTTCAAAGCATCTTCGCAGTGATAGAAAGAGAAGACAGCTGGCACTGCTCAGAGACTGAGCTGAGATGACCAGATTTCTAATTTACAAAACTGGGACAGCATACGTCAAGGGAACATCACTGGGGGTTTTGTGAAGGTCTATCTCCAGCTACTTCCTTCTGTCAGGTAAAGACTTGTTTACTGAACAAAGAAAAGGAAAAACTGTAAAAGGTTTTGTTGAGAGACTCCGGGAAAACAAAACAAAACTACAGCCCAAAAAGCCACCTTTAATTAAAAAGAATGCTACAAGAATAAGTATTCACATTCAAACCAATGCTGTGCTCCAATGTACAGATTTGAGAGAATTCCATCAAAAAGGTAGATCGAGAGACATACGAATTCATCAGTCTCACCTTCAAAACCCATTAGACCTTGGTTATAACAAAACATTCACTGCAGGAAGGATGTGATACAACTGTAAAAACCATGGACTTTCAATTACTAGTAACGACTGATAATCTCTTGTGTCATTTTGGAATTAGGCTCCATTTGATGTATCTTGGGAACTACGATAACTCCTGATAACACCAGAACATCAACCTCTGAAAGGGTGGAGATGGGATAACTTAGACTGAAACATGCGCACTGTAGGCATGAGTCTGGGGGTGAGGGTGAGGGCCCACTGTGGGCAGTGGAGACCACACATTCAGTTGATTTAATAAAACGATCCACCCTGTTTTCTAGATTGTCTCAACTCTTCATTAGTTTTGTAGACGGCTGTTTTCAAACACCACCTCGTCTAGTATCTTCAATTTTCACAACTCGGAAGAATGTTGAGTAAACGTCAGTTTGTCCATTTAAAAGAAGAGGAAAATTGGGATTCAAAGAAGTTATGTGCCTTGTTGAGACAAGGTCACACAGCGGAAGAGTAGAGGAATTGGCCCCAGAATTCTGCTCTTCTAACCCTTAGATGGATACACTTTCTTCTCACTTCTTACAAATGGATTTTGGGAACACCAAACATTAGGATTAACAATCTATAACCCTCTAGGGTATCCTATTTCACATTTTGCCAGGGGAAAGCCAGGGAAATGCTGCTAAGGTGTGGATAAACTAGACAGAAAAGAGCTTTGCACAGAATGGTTCTGAACTGTTTACACCGTGTTGCTTTGTTCTTGCAGACATATTCCTTACAACTTACAGAACAATGCCCTCCATTTTTAGAAAGAGGGAAACGTAAAATATTCATCATGAATCATACTAAAAGCTCTGTTTTAACTGGAAATGCCTCAAGTCGTTGTGTTTAAACTCTGCAGTATATTAATGCTCAGAAGCCTAAATGAGAAATTAATTCTCAAATGTAAGGTATACTCACAATGGGGGACCAAAACAGATAAGCTTTTATTTAGCCCTCAAAGTGAAGGTTTTCACAAGATATAATAAAACAGCCAAGAAGAAATCATGGCCTGAGCGTGAGAGACTGTCTCATGTAATGATGGAGACACACTCCTTACACGTTTATTTTTGTTTGGTTTTTTGTTTGTTATTTTTGTTGTTTTTTTTGCGGTACACGGGCCTCTCACTGTTGTGGCCTCTCCCGTTGCAGAGCTCAGGCTCCGGAGGCGCAGGCCCAGCGGCCATGGCTCACGGGCCCGGACGCTCCGCGGCATGTGGGATCTTCCTGGACCGGGGCACGAACCCGTGTCCCCTGCATCGGCAGGCGGACTCCCAACCACTGCGCCACCAGGGAAGCCCCTATTTTTGTTTTCGCACACGGTTTATGGAGAGTGCTTCAGCTAACACAGCAAAGATTCTCCCAATGGATTGTTCTTTTGACAATGCTATTGTTATTCTGTGAATGTCAAACAACAGAAATATGAATGCAACATTGAAACTGCTGTGATCCTACTACCATGTCAGCATCTCCTGCAAACAAAGACAGCTCTTAACTCGATAACCAGTGAATCTTTTAAAGAATTATCTTTGTTCTTCTGTCTTACATTTTTGAGACCTTAAATGAAATGGTCTGTCCTTCACGTAAATACTGAATCCAATGTCCAAGGTACATAATGTCAAAGAGGGAATTCATTCACAATGTATGAAAGTACGGAAACACAATAGCAAGTCTACACCAGAACACAGAATGCTAGTTTTGCTACATCCTTGACCGTGAGAATAACTACTGCCAGGCCGGATCCTAAATATGAAAAGTCATCACATTTGATAAGCCAAGTTGCTCAAATAACTTTCCTCCAGCTATAGAATCTGATGATCCGGGCTAGTTCTACTCATCTGCCTTGGCAGGCACCCTCTGCCTTCTTCACTGTTCCATGGACATGCCCCTGAATTTGGGTTCCTGACTGCAAGTGGACATATATTTCAGCACTCGTAGCATTCATCAGTTTGAATTAGAATTTGCTGACATAAATGTGTGAGGATTTGCATAGCATCCACAAATTCAACACTACTGTAACAGGTGTGACATTGTCAGGCTATGAAGTAGGATGTGAACACTGTCACTTCACAGCTAATGTGGACGCGCCCTTGAATCCTCGTGGTGATGAGCTGATTTGAGGGGATTCGCTGGTTTGACATCATCAGAGAGAATGATCAGATATTGGACCCCCGCCCTTCAGACATCCACAGTTTTATTCCATCTCACTAGACTTCTTATATTCACATTGTCATCAGTCTCTCTTTCTTCATCTAAACACTCCTCATATTTCTAAGCAGAAATTAACGACCACCTCCGGGTCTCTATCAGCCATTTCTTACCCTCTTGAACTTGGTCATGGGAGACTAAGGAATCTTTCCCCATCTCTCTTTATCTAAACATAAAATTCCTCGATTTCTATTCTTTGCTGAACCACAATGCTGAAATGACACAGGAAAAAAATTCTTGAGCAACACTTACATTTCTGGTACCATTTCGTGTAATTCTGAGGCAGAGCCAGAGAGAGTCCCAAACCTCTATATCATTAGCGGTCCAGCCGGACACAGTTAAAGGCAGCTAGCCCTCTGGACCGCTACTGCAACTCTCTCTCCCTCTCCTAGGTCAGAGAGGTCTTACACTCTCGTGCAGAAATCTCAGGGGCACAGTGTGTTGCTTGCCATGTTTGCAAATCCAAGCATACTTTTTTTATTTAGATATAACTGACATACAACATTATATTCGTTTCAGGCATACAACATAAAGACCTAATATTTGTATATACTGCAAAATGATCACCTCAGTAAGTCTGGTTAACATCCATCACCTCACATAGTTACAAAATGTTTTCTTGTGATGAAAACTTTTAAGGTCTACTCTCTCGGCAACTTTCAAATATGCAATACAGTAGTATTAACTATAGTCACCATGCTGTACTTGACATCCCCAGGACATACTTACTCTACAGATGGAAGTTTGTACTTTAACCCCCTTCTCCCCTTTTGTCCACTCCCAGCCCCTACTTCTGGCACCCACCAACCTGTTCTCTATATCCACGAGGACGCTTTCTCAGCTTAGACAAAGGAGAGGAGTGTCAGTTTTCCTGCATTTGCCTCGTAATGCCATTTACCCTCTCTCCTCCTTTCAAATTAAACCCTAACCTCCACTACCCTAGTCACACAAATACCACAGCCAAAATGCAGAGAGGAAACACCATTCATTCCTGAATTTTGAGCTTTCCAATGCTCATTCCCTGGAATGTAAGGATTTGTAAATATAATCTTTCATATACCTAGTTTTTCTCATAATGTATAACGCTGAGTAAATTGCAACTGCATTTTATTCTCCCAAACCCACTCCCCGCCTTGGGTCTCAAAAAGTATTTTCTCTCAGAGATACTACATCTAGTATTTACCACAAAAGTCTATTTGGAAACTCAAAAGCTGATCATTTCTTTCCCTTTACGTTTCTGTGGAACCACTGTTGAGGGGGCAGTAAACATACAGAGAATGAATTCATGGCTGCCTGGCTGGAGAAGATGAAGAGTAGCAGGAAATACTGATTTTTAAGAATTGGTTCACAGCTGATAATATTATGCCTTCACATTTTCACATATCCTGACTTAAAACACTCTTTATGAAGAATCACAGTCTATGACACTGGAAGGTCATATTTCACGAAGGAAGTTTAACTGTGGTTTTATCTCTTTTTTTCCAAGCAAATAAGTCACTTGATCCCTACGCCCTAAAAGGAAGGCTCATCATCCTCAGAAGATGCCCTCCTCCCCTCACACAAATTGCCTGAGATCCAGTGCAAGGAGGTCTCAGTCCTGTGTCCAAACACGAGGAAAGAGGTCTGGTCCCTGAAGAGCTGAATGCTGCAACGGTTTCTCTTTGCCACACAGAGTGGTTGTCATGATCCTATACCATGTGATGTATGATGCTTTTCTACTGATGCCAGAATGCCCTTTCTGGTCTAGGTCCAGGCCAAGCCACAGTGGAAGGGCCCATGTTGGATGCTGAAACTGGAGTTGGTTTAATTTCACACTCTCGTGCTCAGCTAGCGTTTCTCATAGCAGAACCACTGTGCTAAGGTGACTGAATTGAGAAATCTTTCCAGCATCAGTTGTGGATTTCATTCCTCGAACTCTTGAGGATGGGTCACCAGCCTAAACTCACATTTTTCTCAAGGAAGTTGTATTTCAAGAGATTTCATCCCCTTTCCTGCCACCAGATGTCAGCCAACGCTATCATAATCCGCTCTGATGGCTCTGCCGGTTGATCTTGGAGAACAGTTGATCTTTTGGTACCTAACCCCTCCTTAAGACTGTAGGGTTCCCAGTGTAAAGGGATCCACTCCCC